>NW_026652294.1:48474061-48570770 GCF_009828535.3 Hylobates moloch | reverse complement strand
CTGGAGTGCAGTGGCGCGATCTCGGCTCACTGCAAGCTCCGCCTCCCAGGTTCACGCCATTCTCCTGCCTCAGCCTCCCGAGTAGCTGGGACTACAGGCACCCGCCAACACGCCTGGCTAATTTTTTTGTATTTTTAGTAGAGACGGGGTTTCACCGTGTTAGCCAGGATGGTCTCGATCTCCTGACCTCGTGATCCGCCCGCCTCGACCTCCCAAAGTGCTGGGATTACAGGCTTGAGCCACCGCGCCCGGCCTATTTATATATATTTTTATATGTATTTATATATGTATTTATATATATATTTATATATTTATATATTTATATATATTTATATATATTTATATATATATTTTTATATATTTATATATATTTTTATATATATTTATATATTTTATATATATTTATATATAGACGTATAAATAATGTATAATTTATGTTGTTATTCATGAAAGTAATAAAAGTGAAGATGCGGTCGTGCCTTCGAGGAGTATTTTATATTTGCTTACTAGGAGACATCAGACATAATATTCACAGTTCAAAAATGAGTAAAAATGATCCTGCTTCACAGCCTTTTCTCTTTAGGAGGATGTGTATCATATATTGGAGTAAAGGTATGCAAAACAATGGTACAGAAGGGCAGTGGAGGTAGGAGATAGAAGAGGTTTAGCAAGGGTCAGGGAAGACTATGGAGAAAAGGTAGAGAGAAAAAGACCTAAATATCAACAGTAGGATGATGAAAGTCAGATACAATTCTTCTTATCTGCCCATAATATATAAGGAAGGACAGCAGTATAATGAAGAGCAAACAGGTCTAGGAAGATGCTGAGAAATACCTGTGGCTGCAGATTCCAAACTCAGAAGAATGCAATTCTCCCAAATAGGATTTTGATGGGCAGAGTCACTCCTTTGTTTGAGACAATGAGAAGCGGGTACACAGGCTGGCATCAGGAGCTTCCCCAAACCCCATAGGAGATGTTAGGTAATAGGGGGGCTAAGCTCTAAAAGGAGACATATAGATGTGTCATGTTCTCTAGAAGTGTTAGATGAGGCCTATCGGAGGAGACGTTGAATTGTGAGCAGCTTGGTGGCACCTGACTTCACTGGCTGAGGAGATGCAAAGGCTTCCTGTGTTTCTACTAACTTGGAACATGGTCCTCCTTCAGATCATCTAGGAAGAGCTTCCATCATTAGGCCAAAGTGGGAGGATCACTTGAGGCCGGGAGTTTGAGACCAGCCTGGACAACATAGCAAGACTCTGTCTCTACAAAAATATGCAAAAATTGGCCAGGCGCAGTGGCTCATGCCTCTAATCCCAGCACTTTAGGAGGCCAAGGTGGGCAGATCACTTGAGGTCAGGAGTTCAAGACCAGCCTGGCCAACATGGTGAAACCCTGTCTCTACTAAAAATACAAAAATTAGCTGGGCGTGGTGGTGGGCACCTGTAATCCCAGCTACTCGGGGGGCTGAGGCAGGAGAATAGTTTGAACCTGGGAGGCAGAGGTTGCAGTGAGCAGAGATTGTGCCACTGCACTCCAGCCTGGGCGACAGAGTGAGACTCTGTTTGAAAAAGAAAAAATAAATCAGGACCAGGCGCAGTGGCTCACGCCTGTAATCCCAGCACTTTGGGAGGCCGAGGCGGGCGGATCATGAGGTCAGGAGATCGAGACCATGGTGAAATCCTGTCTCTACTAAAAATACAAAAAAAAAATTAGCCGGGCGTGGTGGCGGGCGCCTGTAGTCCCAGCTACTCGGAGAGACTGAGGCAGGAGAATGGCGTGAACCCGGGAGGCGGAGCTTGCAGTGAGCCAAGATCGAGCCACTGCACTCCAGCCTGGGTGACAGAGCGAGACTCTGTCTCAAAAAAAAAAAAAAAAAAAAAGCTATATTGCAAACAGAATAAGGGCTGGGCACAGTGGTTCACTCCTGTAATCCCAGCTACTCGGGACACTGAGGCAGGAGACTTGCTTGAACCTGGAAAGAGGAGGTTGCAGTGAGCCGAGATCATGCCACAGCACTCCAGCCTGGGCGATGAAGTGAGATGGTCTCAAAAAAAAAAAGAGAATAAAGCTGAACACACAGTGCTGAAAACAGTAAAGGATGGGGAGGACAGATTGAAAAATGAAATTGAAGAAAACAATTAGAACATAATAGATGCAGAAAGTGAAAGAGATCTGACTTAAGTGTAATTAGTGTCCCTCAAGAAGAGGACCAAAGAAATGAAACAAACTCAAATATATGGTTAAAGAAGAACTTAGAAATAAAGATTTGAAGTGATAAGTTCAAATTGTATCTCAAGAAAAATTGGCACCGAACAGTTGACACTGAAACATTTCCTAGGAAAATTTCTTTTTTAAAAAATTTATCTTATTTTTCGTGTGTTTTGTTTTGAGACAGTGTCTCACTCTGTTGCCCAGGCTGGGTGCAGAGGCATGATCCCAGCTCACTGCACTCTTGACCTCCTAGGCTTAATCGATTGTCCCACCTCTGCCTCCCGAGTAGCTAGGACTATAGGTGCACACTACCACGCCCAGCTAATTTTTGTATTTCTTGTAGAGGCAAGGTTTTGCCATGTTGCCCAGGCTGGTCTCAAACTGTGGGCTCAAGCGATCCACTGACCTCAGTCTCCCAAAGTGCTGGGACTACAGGCCTGGCACAGAGCCTGACATCCCTAAAAACATTTCTGTGTTTAAGGATGAAGAAAGAATTATTTGGACACCCAGGCAAAATGATCAAGTCTTCTTGAAGAGGGGAAAAGAAATTAGGCTAGCTGCATTTGATGACACAAGGCCATGGAGCAATGTCTAGGAATGCACAAGTACTGTAGATTGTGCTGCTGTAAATACTTGGGGATATACTTAGGCATATGTAAGGTTTATATGGAAATAATAATGCTGGGGAACACAAAACAATACTTGAAAAATGGGAAGGTATTCTCTTTTCTTGTATAGTAAAGCTTGATATCCTAAAGATGTCAGTGTCCCTAAACTTAATGTGATCCCTGTTTAAAATACCACAGTTGTTTTTTCTGGAGACAGGGTCTCGCTCTGTCGCCCATGCTAGAGTGCAGTGGTGTGAGTGTAACTCACTGCAACCTCAAACTCCTGGGCTTAATCAATAGGTATCTTACTATATTGCTCAGACTGGTCTTGAGCTCCTGGCCTCAAACAGTCCTCCTGCCTGCCCAACCCAAAGTGCTGGGTTACAGGCACAGGCCACCATACCTGGCCAAAAATACTCCAGATTTTTAATAGTGGTTTTTTAGAACCAGGCAAACTGACTGTTTCTACAGACAAATTTTACAAACATGCACACATTGTCAAAAAACTTCTGAAAAAGTGGACTAATGATGGAGGTGGGGAACCACCCACCAGATATTAAAACATAATGCAAAGATATAATAAATAAGATCGTTTGATACTGTAAGAACTGATGCATAAACAGAGTCCAGAAATGAACTCAGAAGACAAAAAGAAATGTAGTCTGTGCTAAAGGTGATAGGAAATGAAGAAAAAATATTTTTAGGGCCGGGCGCAGTGGCTCACACCTGTAATTCCAGCACTTTGGGAGGCTGAGGCAGGCAGATCACGAGGTCAGGAGTTCGAGACCAGCCTGGCCAACATAGTGAAAGCCCGTCTATACTAAAAATACGAAAAATTAGCCAGGCATGGTGGTGGGCACCTGTAATCCTAGCTACTCAGGAGGCTGAGGCAGGGGAATCACTTGAACCCAGGAGGTGGAGGTTGCAGTGAGCCAAGATTGCATCATTGCACTCCAGCCTGGGTGACAGTGTGAGACTCCATATATATATATATATAAGTTTTTTTTTAATAATTGGTATTGAAACCAGAAAAAAAAAATTGGATCTCTACCTTAAACTTTGTACTGGCCGGGTGCAGTGGCTCACACCTGTAATCCCAACACTTTGGGAGGCCGAGGCGGGTGGATCGCCTGAGGTCAGGAGTTCAAGACCAGTCTGGTCAGCATGGTGAAACCGTGTCTCTACTAAAAATGCAAAAATTAGCCGGGCGTGGTGGCAGGCGCCTGTAATCCCAGTTACTCGGGAAGCTGAGGCAGGAGAATCGCTTGAACCCGGGAGGCGGAGATTGCAGTGAGCCAAGATGGCACCATTGCACTCCAGCCTGGGCAACAGAGTGAGACTCCGTCTCAAAAACAAAACAAAACAAAACAAACAAAAACCTTGTACCAGAATTCCAGATAAATGGGAAAATGTAAACATATAACTGTAAAACATGGGAGAATCTTGGTGTGAGAAAGCTGTAAAAGTAGAAGTAAACTATATAAAAATAAAATCTCTGTAACAAAACCAAAGTCAAAAGATAAGTGACAAACTGAAAAAAATACATGTAACGTCCTAGACAAAGAACAAATCCCTTAATAACTGCATATAAAGATCTGCAAATCACCAGGAGACCAGCCACCCAGTAGAAAAAGAGAAATAGATATGAACAGTTTCCAGAAAGGATATGTAAATGATTCTTGAACATATGAAGAACTGAACCTCATAAGAAAAAAAAAAAGGAATTTCAGCTAGATTAGGAAAAATAAAAAACCTTGGTAATCTACTGTGTGTGTGTGTATACGTATATGTAGCTTTCCTGTGCAGTAGCTATCAAAATTTAAATTGGCATTGTTTTCCACCTGGTAGTTCCGCTAGTGGTAATTCATCCTACAGCGATCCTGACGTGGTTGAAATGACTAAAGTCAAGGATATTCATTTTAGCATTATTTGTAAGAGAAAAATATGAAAATATTATTAGGGAAATTGTTGAATAAATTATGCTACCTCCATGCAGCTGTTAAAAGAATGAGCTAGCTTTTCATGTACTGATGTGGAACATTTTAAAATAAATATTCAGTGGAAAAAATATGTAGAAGAGTAAACTAACACCCGTGTTTTTTTAAAAAAAGCATACGCATATACATATGTACACCCATATATGGTTGTGTGTAGAAGGGATACACAAGAAATTGATAACACTGATTTCTCCAGGGAAAGGAACTGGGATGTAGGGGCTGTAGTTTATACTGTAATTGCTTTTGTGCTTTTCAAAATTTGTGTATGTATTACCTAGCAAAAAAGTAATAAAAAAGCTAACATTAATAAAAATTAAATCTTACTCAGTAGAACTTCAAAAAGAGGAATAAACAGAAAGGAATAAATGAAGAAGCACTAGGCATATAGTAGCAAGAAGCAGTTCTTTTTATAGAGAAGAAGTCAGGCATGATAATAACATCAGATAAAATTCAAGGCAAAAATCTTGAAACAAAAGGAAATATTTTACATGTTAAACATACAGACTGGGCGTGATGGCTCACACCTGTAATCCCAGCTACAGGCTGGGTGCAGTGGCTCATGCCTGTAATCCCAGCACTTTGGGAGGCTGAGGCAGTCAGATCACTTGCGGTCAGGAGTTCAAGATCAACCTGACCAACATGGTGAAACCTTGTCTCTACTCAAAATACAAAAATTAGCTGGGTGTGGTGGTGTGTGCCTGTAATCCCAGCTACTTGGGAGGCTGAGGCAGGAGAATAGCTTGAACTCGGGAGGCAGAGGTTGCAGTGAGCTGAGATCACGCCACTGCACTCCAGCCTGGGCAATAGAGCAAGACTCCATCTCAAAAAAGAAAAAAGGAAAGTACAACTGACTGAGAATAAAAAGTCATAAGTCTATACATATCTAATAGTATAGCATTTAAATAGAAAGCAAAAACTTTTTTAAATATAGGGAGAATTCGGTTCATATGTTGGAAATTGTTAAGTGAAGTAGACAAAACAAGGATATAGAGGATTAGAAAATTACAGTTTGTTCACACCTGTAATCCCAGCACTTTGGGAGGCTGAGGCTGGCAGATCACTTGAACCCAGGAGTTTGAGATCAGCCTGGGCAACATGGTGAAACTCCATCTCTATCAGAATATTAAAAATTAGCCAGATGTGGTGGCACCATGCCTGTGGTTTCAGCTACTTGGGAGGGTGAGGTGGGAGGACTGCTTGAGCCCAGAAGGCAGTGGCTTGCAGTGAGCCTAGATCGAGCCACTGTACTTCAGTCTGGGTGGACAGAGTGAGACCCCATCTCGAAAAAAGAAAATAATGTGTTATAAGTATAGAGAGCTTTGCATTCAACAGAAAATTCACTTTAAAAAATAACCCAATTTACAAAAACTGTGTATTTAGAAAAAAATTTTTTTTAAAATCAACTGATTGGAAAAAAAAATACTACATATCAAAACTTACAGGAAGGTGAGGAACCTGAAGCCCAGCTATAGGCTAAGTGGCTTGCCCAAAGTCATATAAGGGGTAAAGGAGGGCCAGAACTGGAGTACTGTCTGTCTCCAGAGTGTTGAGAATAAATGTATGTCCATGTCCAAAAAAAAAAAAAAAAAAAAATACTTAGGGGGAAAAAGAACATGTTGAAAAACAGAGGAACACTTACCCTACCAGATTAGAATAAACATACTGGAATTGATATAATTATAACCAGAGAGATAGGTGGAACTGAATAGAATATTTCAAAGACAACTTTAGTATATATAAATGTGAAATATGTGATAAGATAGATTCACTGGGTAAAAGATTACATTGTATGGCACAGTTGTTCATCTAGCAGAAAAATTTAGAACCCCTAATTCACAGTGTATAATGAAAACTAATTCCAGATCAAATGTCTAATTATAAAGGAAAGTCCACAAACAATATTAGAAAATTGACCAGGAAATTTGTCGTGAGGCAGTAGGGGTGGGCAGGGACACTAATTAATTAATTCCGGAGTCAACTAAGGAAAAGATTGGCAGATTCTATAGTACATACAAATAAAATATTTCTCTGTAAAAGATATGCCATGGACAAAGTCAAAAGACAGGGGAAAATATTTTCTTTTCTCTTTTTTTTTTTTTTCTTTTGAGACAGTGTCTTGCTCTGTGAGCCAGGCTGGAGTACAGTGGCACAATTCATAGCTCACTGCAGCCTCAACCTCTCAGGCTCAAGAGATTCTTCCACTTCAGCCTCTCAAGCTGCTAGAATTACAGACGCGCACCACCCTGCCTGGCTAGTTATTTCTATTTTTTGTAGAGATGGGATCTCGCCATATTGCCCAGGTTGGTCTTGAACTCTGGGCTCAAGCAATCCTCCCACCTTGGCTTCCCAAAATAGTGGGATAACAGGCATGAGCCACCGAGCCCTGCCCGGCGGAAAATATTTTCAAAACATGACAGACAATAGTAGCTAATACTCAGTGCAATAGAAAAATGGACAAAGGGTATGAATATCTAGTTATAGTAGAGGAAATGCAAGTGATCAATAAACAGGAAAAATGCTCAACCTCACAGGTAGTTAAGGGAAATGAGAATTGTGATACCATCTTTCCCTTTTAAATTTATAAAAATTAAGTTGTTGCTTCTAGTGCTGTTGACAGTATGGAGAAATGAACACCTTTACATACTGCTGCTAAGAATGTTAGTTGCTACAGCCTATTTGAAAAGTAAGTTGGTGTCTATTAAAATTTAAAATACACATACTTTCTAATACAGAAATCCCACTGTTAGGACATTGGCGTCCAGAAAAAAACACAGCAGTACATAAACACATATGTACAAAGGCATATAAATAAGTAGTGGTGTCTGGGCATGGTGGCTCATGCCTGTAATCCCTGGAGCTCAGGAGTTTGAAATCAGCCTGGGCAACATGGTGAAATCCCATCTCTATGAAAAAAAAAAAAACAAAAAACAAAAATTTAGCCTAGCATGGTGGTGGGCACCTCTAGTCTCAGCTACTCAGGAGGCTGAGATGGGAGTATCCCTTGAACCCAGGAGGTGGAGGTTGCAGTGAGCTGAGATCGCGCCACTGCACTCCAGCTTAGGCGACAGAGCGAGACTCTGTCTCAAATAAATAAATAATAAAAAATAAAAATAAGTAGCGGCAAGAAAGAGAAACAGTGTACAGCACTGGGGGAATCCTGGTACATAGATTAAAAGAATGATTTGGATCTTCATATTGCTCTGAGGGTTGCCCATTATTTTGTCAAATTAATAGAGATTCATAGCCTTGGCTCTAGAATTTCATTTTTCTAAAAGTTGAGGGAAAAGTTTACACTTAATGTATGTACTGACCATATAGAAGAATGTAGAAGCAACACACAACAAATTATGTGATATCTTGGGGATGACATAGGGGGATGTTAACTTTATATATATATATATACACACACACACACACACATATACACATATATATACATATTTACACACACACCTGTGTTTTGTTTGATTTTATACAATGTGATACACTTTATAATCCTCTTACAATCTAAAAGTACATTTAAAGAATGTAATAAACCCATGGGAATGTCATCAAAATAGATAAAATTTGTAAAAATGGACAAGAAAATGTTAGAGGATATAATGGTAAGGGGTTCAGGCTAGAACTCTGGTATCTAAATTCTAGCAGTCACCTCTTTTTCCACTGGAGTCTTATCAAGAAAATCGCCGGGCGCGGTGGCTCACGCTTGTAATCCCAGCACTTTGGGAGGCCGAGGCGGGCGGATCACGAGGTCAGGAGATCGCGACCACGGTGAAACCCCGTCTCTACTAAAAATACAAAAAATTAGCCGGGCGTGGTGGCGGGCGCCTGTAGTCCCAGCTACTCAGAGAGGCTGAGGCAGGAGAATGGCGTGAACCCGGGAGGCGGAGCTTGCAGTGAGCCGAGATTGCGCCACTGCACTCCAGCCTGGGCGACAGAGCGAGACTCCGTCTCAAAAAAAAAAAACAAAAACAAAAACAAAAAACAAAGAAAATTATATACAAATAATAATAGCCAAAGGGGAAACCTAGCATTCTATTAATAACCAAACAAGAGCCACTAATGTGGTGCTGCTCCCTGGTGAACTAAGTGGGGAAAATGCAGTTTCGCCTTGAAGCCTCAGTGAAACTTTCTGCTTTTCTACCTCTGACTCAAGGACAGACCCAATCTGACCTCTCCTACCCAGTTGTAGGTTCAGAGAAGCTGGAGCGGAGGATGGTCAGGCCCATTCTGAGGAGGCCAATTTGCCTGTCCATGTAGGAGCAGGATAAGCCAGAGTCAGCCATGGGACATGTCTGACTGTAGAGTGGTCAGGCCCATGCACCTGTCGCAGGCTTCAGCCAATCACTTCAGCAATTCTTTCCCCACTGGAGGAGCTAGTGAGTGGTGGGGACAGAAGAGCAGAACTCCCACACTCAGTATTCCCTCCATGGGGGACTGGGGCAAAAACTCATGCTTCCTATGGGCATAGGTGGAAATGTGATGTTAGGGGAGGAGGAGCTTAAAGAATGAGAGTGCTGCTAACAATTTGTAACAGTACAGTCATGAATCTAGATGAGGAGTTGGGCTCATGCCTATAATTCCCAGCACTTTGGGAGGACCAAGGTGTCAGGATTGCTTGAAACCAGTAATTGGACGCTGCGGTAGGTAAGCTATGATCATGTCACTGCGTTCCAGCCTGGGTGAGAGTGAGACCCCATCTCTTAGAAAAAGAGAGAGACAAAGAGTCCTTACAAATCAGTAAGAAAGATATCCACAACCCAGTAGAAAAACTGGACAAATGTTCTAAGCTGGTGATTTCTGTGTAATGGTGAAGAGTTTGGGTTGTAGGATGGGACTGCCTGTATTTCAAATCGAGCTTTGTGGCCGGGCGTGGTGGCTCACACCTGTAATCCCAGCACTTTGGGAGGCTGAGGTGGGTGGATCACCTGGGGTCAGGAGTTGACAGTATGGAGAAATGAACACCTTTACATACTGCTGCTAAGAATGTTAGTTGCTACAGCCTAACCTGACCACCATGGAGAAACCCCGTCTCTACTAAAAATACAAAAATTAGCTGGGTGTGGTGGTGTGCGCCTACAATCCTAGCTACTGAGGCAGGAGAATCACTTGAACCCGGGTGGTGGAGGTTGTGGTGAGCCGAGATCGCACCATTGCACTCCAGCCTGGGCAACAAGAGCAAAACTCCGTCTCAAAAAAATAATAAATAATAATAAAATGGAGCTTTGTGTTATTGGGCAAGATATTTAACTCAGCATTCTTTACTGAAAGTGGGAAGAATAATAGTACCTACTTCATGGCAGTGTTGAGAGGATTAAATGAGATGATGTGTGTAAAGAATGAATAATGCTTATACTTGGTCCATATAAGTGCTCAGTTATTTTTTAAATTTTATTATTATTATACTTTAAGTTTTAGGGTACATGTGCACAATGTGCAGGTTTGTTACATATGTATACATGTGCCATGTTGGTGTGCTGCACCCATTAACTCGTCATTTAGCATTAGGTATATCTCCTAATGCTATCCCTCCTCCCTCCCTCCAAGGTGCTCAGTTATTATTGATTATTGTTATTCAAAAGTAAAGGTAGTCAATGAACAAATATACTCAGCCTCTGGCCAGGTGCGGTGGCTTACACCTGTAATCTCAGCACTTTGGAAGGCCTAGGTAGGCAAATCACTTGAGGTCAGGAGTTTGAGACCAGCCTGATCTACATGGCAAAACCCTGTCTCTACTAAAAGTACAAAAATTAGCTGGGCATGGTGGTGTGCACCTATAATCCTAGCTACTCAGAGGCAGGAGAATCGCTTGAACCCAGGAGGCAGAGATTGCAATGAGCCAAGATTACACCACTGCACTCCAGCCTGGGCGAGAGAGCGAGACTCCGTCTCAAAAACAAAACGAAACAAATATACTCAGCCTCAATAGTAAGATAGTGATGAAATGCCATTTTTCATCCATTAGTTTAGCAAAAATGTAGGATTGATAGTTTTCAAAGGTATGGAGAAATTGGCACTCTCATATGCTCTTAAAGAAAGTGTAGGGGCCGGGTGCAGTGGCTCACGCCTGTAATCCCAGCACTTTGGGAGGCTGAGGCGGGCTGATCACCAGGTCAGGAGATTGAGACCATTCTGGCTAACACGGTGAAACCCCATCTCTACCATAAAAATACAAAAAATTAGCCGGGCGTGCTGGCGGGTGCCTGTAGTCCCAGCTACTTGGGAGGCTGAGGCAGGAGAATCACTTGAACCCGGGAGGCGGAGCTTGCAGTGAGCCAAGATTGCGCCACTGCACTCCAGCCTAGGCGACAGCGAGACTCCGTTTCAAAAAAAAAAAAAAAAAAGTGTAAATGGAAGCAACCTTTTTGAAGACTGATGGAATTTTGAAAGTAATACAACAAGCCACACATGGTGGCACATACCTGTAGTCCCAGCTACTTGGGAAGCTGAGGTGGGAGGATCACTTTAGCCCAGGAGTTCAGGACTCAGCCTGGTCAACAAAGTGAGACCCTGTCTCCAAAAAAAAAGAAAAAAAAAAAAAAGTAGGCCGGGCGCAGTGGCTCACAATCTGTAATCCCAGCACTTTGGGAGGCCGAGGCGGGCAGATCACGAGGGTCAGGAGATCGAGACCATCCTGGCTAACACTGTGAAACCCCGTCTCTACTAAAAATACAAAAAAATTAGCCAGGCATGGTGGTGGGCGCCTGTAGTCCCAGCTACTCGGGAGGCTGAGGCAGGAGAATGGCGTGAACCCGGGAGACGGAACTTAGAGTGAGCAGAGATTGCACCACTGCACTCCAGCCTGGGCAAAAGAGCGAGACTCTGTCTCAAAAAAAAAAAAAAAAAAACCAGTTATGCTTACAGAATCTGTCCAATAAAAACATTTCATTTAGGCCAGGCGCGGTGGCTCACGCTTGTAATCCCAGCACTTTGGGAGGCCGAGGCGGGCGGATCACAAGGTCAGGAGATTGAGACCACGGTGAAACCCCGTCTCTACCAAAAACACAAAAAATTAGCCGGGCGTGGTGGCGGGCGCCTGTAGTCCCAGCTACTCGGGAGGCTGAGGCAGGAGATTGGCGTGAACCCGGGAAGCGGAGCTTGCAGTGAGCCGAGATCGCGCCACTGCACCCCAGCCTGGGTGACAGCAAGACTCCGTCTCAAAAAAAAAAAAAAAAAAATTTCATTTCACACACATACAAAAATAAATGAGTAAGGGTAGTAGTATTAGCAAAAGTAGAGTAGTATCGTATTAGCAAACAATGGGACATAACCAAAACAACTGAATAGTTAAATAAATTATATTGTGCTTACCATAATCTGCTATAGAAGAATGAGGGAAAGGGGAGCTATTTGTACTGAAGATCTTCTAAGATTATTGTTAAAAGCAAATTACAGAATACAGCTGGCAACGGTGGCTGACACTGATAATCCCAGCACTATGGGAGGCCGGGGCAGAAGGATTGCTTGAGCCCAGGAGTTCGAGGGAGACCCTATCTCTACAGACAATTCAAAAATTAGCTAGATGTCATGTATGTGTACCTGGGGTCCCAGCTCCTCAAGAGGCTGAAGCAGGAGGATCGCCTGAGCCTGGGAAGTCAAGGCTGCAGTGAGCTGTGATCATGCCACCGCTCTGCAGTTTGGGTGACAGAATGAGACCTAAGGTCTCAAAAAAAAGTTGCAGAATACATTTTATGGTCCAAGTCTATGTATGCTTTTTTCTTTCTTTCTTTATTTTTTAAACAGATGAGGTCTCATTATGTTGTCCAGGCTAGTCTCAAACTACTGGGCTCAAGTAATACTCCCTTCTCAGTCTCCCAAAGTGCTGGGATTACAGGTGTGAGCCACTGCACCTAGCACCTATTTATGCTTTTTTAAAAAAGAAAAAACCACACATAAATACACGGAGAAATATTTGGAAAGATGCACACCAAACAGCGTCAGTAAGGATTTGTGAGGGTCAGTAAGCAGATGGGAGGCTTTACTCTTTTACTTTGTATTATATGCATATTCAGAGAGAACTTATATTTTCTTTCATCATTAAATGGATATCTGAACAAAAAAAAATTGAACAACCTGAGAGCCAATTGTAATTCCTCTCAATATTTGGTTGGCAACTTTGAGCAGAAGAACTAGTGTCAGTTTGGCTGAGGCTAAAACACACTTGTGCAAACACAATGTAGTCTTTGGAAAGAGAAACCAGGCTGTGTGATTAGAACAGGTGGGCCAGGACTGTCTGTTGTAAGTAGTACAATCTTGAAATGTTGAAGAAAACACAATCAATTTTGGAAAGAGATGAATTTCTGGTCAGAAATATTATAAAGTACACAACATGCTAAACTCTAGTTGTAGGCAAAGCTTACATTGTTTTGTGATAGTACATGAGATTTTATTTGGCGTCCTTCTTTTTTTTTTTACCCCCCCCCCAAGACAGGGTCTCACTTTGTTGCCCAGGCTGGAGTGTGGTGGCACAATCACAGCTCGCTACAGCCTTGACTTTCTGGGTTCAGGTGGTCCTCCTACCTCAGCCTCCTGAGTAACTGGGACTACAGGCCCGTGCCACCACACCTGGCTAATTTTTTTTACTTCTTATAGAGTTGGGATTTTGCCGCGTTGCCCAGGCTGGTCTCAAATTCCTCCTGGGCTCAAGCAATCCTCCTGCCTTGGCATCCCAAGGTGTTGGGATTATAGTCATGAGCCACTGCACTCAGCCTGGCATCCTTCTTAAATATAGTATGTACCCTGAAACTTTACCCTGATTTTGTTTTGTTTTTGTTTTTGTTTTTTGAGACGGAGTCTTGCTCTGTCGCCCAGGCTGGAGTGCAGTGGCGTGATCTCAGCTCACCATAACCTCCACCTCCTGGGTTCAAGCAATTCTCCTGCCTCAGCCTCCCAAATAGCTGGGACTACAGGCATGCACCACCTCACCCGGCTAATTTTTGTGTTTTTAGTAGAGATGGGGTTTCACCATGTTGGCCAGGCTGGCCTCGAGCTCCTGACCTCAAGTGATCCACCCGCCTCAGCCTCCCAAATTGCTGGGATTACAAGAGTGAGCCACCATGCCCAGGTCTGATTTTGGATGTAGAAAGATACATGGTAGAATTGGGCACGCCCTAAGGTATTCCAGAGAAGCTTTGCATTTTCTTCGGGGTACTGTATGTAGAAAGTTCTTAGTCTTTGCTTTGGTTATCAGTTATATTAGGTTAGTGCAAAGGTAATTGCAGTTTTGGCCATCACTTAATGATGGCAAATAAACACAATTACCTTTGCACCATCCTAACATTAAACTCAGGCGCTTTAAATTTTACACTGAACTACGTGAAAGCTAGCTTAGTTGATCTCTGTCATAACAGAAACCGTCTCTGTTTTTTTTATTTTCTTGGCTTGATTTAACGTTCGTTGCTCACAAGAAACAAACCCACTCAAGGTAGTTGAAGGAAAGGGAGGTTTTCATTCAAGGGAGTTGGAGAATCCGAAGGCAAGATTGAGCCTCAGGCCTCTCATGGGACTGGACCCGGCCAGTGGAAAGCTGTTGTCTCACACCCTGCCCCACCTCACATTACATGTCTCTTTTCTGCCTCTTTTCTTTCATGCTTGTCATTCTCACTCGCTATGTATGCCAGCTTTCCCTGCAGCTCCATGCCCTTCCAGGCTAAAACTAGATAGCTTTTGGGTCTTAATTCTAAATGCCTAGGAGTGAATCGGTTAGCTCAGAAGTCCAGCCAGTTCAAACACCTGTGTCAATCTAGCACATTAATTCTCAACCTTGGCTATTATTTGATGTCACTGGGAGCTTTAATAGATACCAAAGCCTGTGTCCCATTACCAGAAATTCTGGTTTCACTGATCTGGGATGTTGCTAAACCTAATTTGTTGGGATATGTTTAAGTTCCCAGAGGATTCTAACATAGAGCCGTGGTCCATGGTTGAGAAGCACTGATCTAGGAGAGAACAGGGTCATCTTACAGGCGTGGAATGCTCAGAGAGTGGGGTCTTGGCCTAGGTAGATTATTCTCCCAAAGGTATCCTCTAGGGTGTCCCCATTTTTGGCTTTAACCTCCCAGTTCTCTTTCTATTTAGGGTGTGTTAGAATAACCTGTGGAGCTTTACTTTAAGGAAAAAAAAAAAAAAAAGCTCATGCCCAGACCTAGTAAATCAGAACCTTCAGAGGATGGGGACCAAGCAGGCATAGTTTTTAAGCTGCCCTGCAAATTCCAACAATACCACCAGGCCTGATCTCCAGGCCGTGCACTCTCACATAGCAGCACCATCCACAGTCATGGCTTCATATGTACCACTTTGGTGGTTTTTGTTTTTTTTTAATTCTAAGGTGTCTCAAATCTTGGTCAGATATTTAGGAGCCAATACTATTTGACCTGTGAGTAACAGATGTACCTTTTTATTTTTAAATAGTCTAGATGTCTTTTTGTTTTTGTTTTTGTTTTTGTTTTGAGATGGAGTCTCACTCTGTTGCTCAGGCTGGGGTGCAGTAGTACAATCTCAGCTCATTGCAAACTCTGCCTCCCAGGTTCAAGCAATTCTCCTGCCTCAGCCTCCTGAGAAGCTGGGATTACAGGTGTGCACCACCACGCTTGGCTAATCTTTGTATTTTTTGTAGAGACGGGCTTTCACCATGTTGGCCAGGCTGGTCTTGAACTCCTGACCTCAGGTAAGCTGCCTACCTCAACCTCCCAAAGTGCTGGGATTACAGGCGTGAGCCACCACGCCTGGTCTAGATGTCTTTTTCCAAGTACTTTGGTAAGAGAAACTGGGAAGCACCAGCTATGTCAAGTGTATGTACTGCAGTGGGTTAAACGTTACTGGTGGGGAGGGTGATTCATTACAGGGATGTTGGTCACATCAGCCCAATAGCTGACAGAAATGATAGGAAAGGCAAGGCGTGATGGCTCACACCTCTAATCCCAGCACTTTGGGAGGCCAATGCAGGCAGATTGCTTGAGTGCAGGAGTTCGAGACCAGCCTGGGCAACGCGGCAAAACCCCGTCGCTACAAAATATGGAAAAATTAGCCAGGCGTGGTGGCACACACCTGTAATCCCAGCTACTCAGGAGGCTGAGGCACAAGAATCGCTCGAACCTGGGAAGCGGCGGTTGCAGTGAGCTGAGATTGTGCCACTGCACTCCAGCCTGGGCAACAGTGAGCCTCCATCTCAAAAAAAAAAAAGATAGGAAAAATATTTATTATATTCTTTGCATCCTAGATACTGGTCCTCTCATATATATCCTTGATAGGGAAGCCTCCTCTTCCCTTGTGAGGGAGGGTGTAGGGAAACAGGCATTTGCATAGTTAGGTGGTAAGAGTGTAAATTGCAAGGCAATTCAGAAAGTAGTGCTCTGCTCTATAGAAATAACTTACTAGTGCAGACAAACATGATTAGGATATTCATCGAGGCATTGTTTTTCATAGGGAAAATGGGAAGTAGTCTAACTGTCTTGTGGGATTAAATACATTGTAATTTGGCTATCTTGTGGAATGCTATACAGTTGTGACAATTAGACAGATTTATTTGTATTGGCACCAGCATGAAAAAGAAAATTGTCATGCAGGATATGATTGGAAAAAATTTTAAAAATTTTTGAAAAGAGAAAAGATGGCCAGGCACGGTGGCTCATGCCTGTAATCCCACCACTTTGGGAGGCCGAGGCTGGTAGATCACTTGAGGTCAGAAGTTCAAGACCAGCCTGGCCAACATGGTAAAGCCCTGTCTCTACTAAAAATACAAAAATTAGCCAGGTGCGATGGCAGGTGCCTGTAATCCCAGCTACTCGGGAGGCTGAGGCAAGAGAATCGCTTGAACCCAGGAAGTGGAGGTTGCAGTGAGCCGAGATTACGCCGCTGCACTGCGTGCAGTCTGGGCAACAAAGTGAGTCTCTATCTCAAAAAAAAAAAAAAAAGAAAAAGAAAAAAAAGAAGAAAATTGATATATTGTGTAAAGGAAGCGAGTTGCAGAATAGTATAATTATATTTATGTAAAGAAAATTTGTATCTGTAAATCTGTAGGCAAGATCTGGAAGTAGTTATATCAAACCAAATGGCAATTACTGGTATAGAGGGATGGGGTGGTATTGAAAGAAGGACTTGCACTTTTAATTCTCTACACTTAGTACCTTAATTATTTACAGTTAGTATAAATTACTTCTGTAATGCTTAAAAATACTTAAAAACTATAAAGAACCAGGGGAAAAAAGAAAATGGTTATCTTTATGTGGTGGCATTTTAATTTTAATTTTTTGTGTGTGGGGGCAGTATTTTTTATAATGAAAAAGTTTTAATTTTCTAATTGGGGAAAATCATTTTTAAAAATTACATCAGGACTTGAATTTCATGAGCCTTTTCTGAACAATGAGGATGGCTTTGTTCTTGAATTCAAATTAAAAATTTAAGTCATTACCTCTTCTGAAAGCATTGAGAAGGTCAAGGAAAGATTGAATCTCAGCTATTTCCTGACTTCTCTCCTAGGTTAGGTACTGTTGTTCAGAGATTGTCAAACTTTGCTGAAATCACATCACCAGGGGTGATGAATTCCTAAGAATAGAGAGTCCTGGGCCTCACTTGACACTTACTGAATCAGAATCTTAGGCTGGAGTTGAAGGCCTAGGAATGTAAACCTCTTCAGGCAAGTCTGATAGCTAAGTTGGAAAACCATTGCTATAGGCAGTACAAGCAGAAGTAAGACACAGGCCTATATTTAAGGCATTTACTAAGTGAAATAGCACAAGACAGTAATGTCAGTGCTGTCATGAGGCACTATGGGATTAGTCACCAAACAGATGGTAGAGATAAGCACTGAAAGAAAGAGCACTGGACCAGGAAGACTGTGAATGCCTTATGAAGGAGGTAAGATGTCATAATATTCAAAGCCCATGTATTGAATAAGACGGTTCTACACAGAGCTGTTACATACAACTCGAGGTAGGTACTGTGAATATCCTCACTTTACAGATTGGGAAACAAGATGAGCAGAGTTAAGTAACATGTCCAAAGTCTTAACAGCTAGCAGGTGGTAAGTAGGGAGCCCTAGACGCCCAATTCCACTGTGCTGTATTAACATTGGGCAGGATTTGGGTCAGTGGAAAGGAGGTATGAGGATTTTACAGGTATAGAGGGAAGTGTAAGGAAAGGGATGGGAAACAGTGACTAGATAAATGAAGGTGGAATATAAGGTAAGTTAGGGCTGGGTGGTAGAAAGCCTTGTTAGGCTAACAGGATCCCAAGTGTCAAATGCTTACAAGATCGGATATTTGAAGCTTGGGAGGAAATCTCTGATGACTTGAAAGACATTTTCTCTTCCAGTTGAACTTCACAGTGTTATCTGCAAAGTTAGAGAGAGATTTGGGGTTTCGTGCTCCCTTGTGTATCCACAGCACTTAAAACAGTGCCTGACTCCTAAGAGCTGTCCACTAAATACTTCTTGAATGAATATATAAATGAAATATCTGGCTCACAATCTACATCAGAGGCTTATTCTTTCTTTTTTCTTTGTTTTTTTTGAGACAAGGCCTTGCTCTGTTGCCCAGGCTGCAGTGTGGTGGTGTGATCTCAGCTGACTGCAACCTCTACCTCCTAGGCTCAAACCATCCTCCCACCTCAGCTTCCCAATTAGCTGGGACTACAGGCATGCGCTACCATACCCGGCTAATTTTTGTATTTTTTGTAGAGATGAGGTTTCACCATGTTGCCTAGACTGGTCTCGAACTCCTGGGCTCAAGCGATCCATCCACCTTGGCCTCCCAAAGTGCTGGGACTACAGGTGTGAGCCACCACACCCAGCCTCAGAGGTTTATTCTTTCTTCTGCCCAATGAGCCTGAGAATTTAGCCTTTCATGTTTTTGTTGTTCTTGTTGTGTGGGTACGTAATAGGTGTATCTATTTTGGTATAGGCATGCAAAACATAATAATCACAACTTGGAAAATTGGGTATCCATTGCCTCAAGCATTTATCCTTTGTGAAAATACAGAACACTTTACAAATTTCCGTGTCATCCTTGTGCAGGGGCCATGCTAACCTTTGTATAGTTCCGATTTGAGTACGTGTGCTGCTGAAGCAAGCACTCTCATCTGGGTTTTTTTTCCCTTTCTCCTCCACAAAGGCTGATACCAAAAATTCCACGTTTCATCTAGAATCTTCCTTTATGTAATATTTTCTGGCTGGGCGTGGTGGCTTATGCCTGTAATCCCAGCACTTTGGGAGGCCAAGGCAGGTGGATCACCTGAGATCAGGAGTTTGAGAGCAGCCTGACCGACATGGTGAAACCCCATCTCTACGAAAAATACAAAAAAAATTAGTTGGGTGCAGTGGCATCTGCCTGTAATCCCAGCTACTTGGGAGGATGAGGCAGGAGAATCGCTTAAACCTGAGAGGCTGAGGTAGCAATGAACCAAGATCGCGCCATTGCACTCCAGCCTGGGTGACAAGAGTGAAAATCCGTCTCAAAAAAAAAAAAACAAAAACAAAAAAAACATTCCGCGAAGGTCAGAATGTCAACTTTTTAGTTCCATGTAAAAACTGTTCATTTGGTCACAGTCCCTCTTGCGGCCATTCCTGGTTATCCCTTGCCATTCTCACTATCCCTTAATTTTTCCCCTGTTCCCCTCTGGGCTCACTGCCTCCAGCCACCTCCTTGATCCAGTCTGTCCTGCCCAGCACTACCAGATGTGTGGTCCTCAGAGGCCTTGTAATCATACCACTGTCTTCTCAGACGCCTTCATCGGGGGAAGGCCATGGTTGCTTTTGGTGACTTCCAGCCTACCCTCAGCACACCTTCCCAGCCCCATCTCCACTGCACTCCCACGTGGCTCTCTCAAACAGGCCTGCCTGCTGCTATCAAATGGGTCATTTAGTTTGCCACCTTTGTATGTGTGACCCTTCTGTTCTACCTACCTGGGATGCCCTTCCCTTTCCTATTTGCCTACCCGGATCCTTCCTATTCTCCTTTGAAGACTCTGCTTAGATGCTAACTCCTCTTTCCTCAGGTGCCCCATTTGAATTATTGCTGTTTTCTCTCAATTGTTGTAGATTATTATCAGTGTCATAAATAAGCCAATCATGTATTACCTTGTGACATTACTTGCATTGCTATCTTAAGTGTTTTAGGGCACTGGGTTTTGTCTCCTTTTACATCTTTATACATTATCTCCCCTAACAATTATATGATTGTTGAAAGTCTGTAGGTGCTCCATAAAATGAATATTTAGACTTAGTCATATGGATTTTTAAGAGTTAAACATGGATGACAAGATCTATGAATATACATAGAAAAATCCTTAGGAATCTATAAAAAAGCTACTAAAACTAATAACTAATGTAGCAAAGTTATAGAAGCCAAGATTAATGTACAAAAATCAGTTGTATTTCTATATACAGTACCAGTGAACAATTGGAAATGGAATTTAAAACAGTTTCATGGTCAAGCACAGTAGCTCATATGTGTAAGCCCAGCATACTGGGAAGCCAAAGTGGGTGGATCACTTGAGCCCAGGAGTTCAAGACCAGCCTGGGCAACATGGCAAAACCCTGTCTTTACAAAAAATACAAAAATTAGCTGGGCATGGTGGCTTGTACCTGTAGTCCCAGCTACTTGGGAGGCTGAGGTGGGAGGATCACTTGAGCCTGGGAGGTAAAGGCTATGGTGAGCTGTGATCGAGCCACTACACTCCACCCTGGGTGACAGAGCAAGACCCTGTCTTAAAAATAATAAATAAAACACAATCTCATTTATAATATCATAAAACTTATGTAGAAATCAAGTTAATGGGCCAGGCGCAGTAGCTGATGCCAGTAATCCCAGAACTCTGTCAGGCTGAGATGGGCAGATCACTTGAGGTCAGGAGTTTGAGACCAGCCTGGCCAACATGGTGAAACCCTGTCTCTACTAAAAAAATACTAAAAATAAAAATAAAAATTAGCCAGGCGTGGTCATGCACACCTGTAATTCCAGCAACATGGGGGGCTGAGGCAGGAGAATCGCTTGAACCTGGGAGACGGAGGTTTCAGTAAGCAGAGATCATGCCTCTACGCTCCAGCTGAGGCGACAGAGCGAGACTCAGTCTCAGAAAAAGAAATAAAGAAATAAAATTAATGAAAGAATCGTAAGAAGTACACTGAAAACTTTCAAACATTGCTGAAAGAAATTAAAGAAGGCAGCCGGGCGCGGTGGTTCACGCCTGTAATCCCAGCACCCTGGGAGGGCGAGACAGGCAGATCACTTGAGGCCAGGAGTTAGAGACCAGCCTGGCTGACATGGCAAAACCCCATCTCTACTTAAAATACAAAAATTGCCTGGGCGTGGTGGTACGCACCTGTAGTCCCAGCTGAGGCATGAGAATCGCTTGAACCTGGGAGGCAGAGGTTGCAGTGAGCCAAGATCGTGCCACTGCACTCCAGCTTGGGTGCTAGAGCGAGACTCTGTCTCAAAAAAAAGAAAGAACTTAAAAAAGGCCTAAATTAATGGAGAACTGTGCTATGTTTATGGGTTGGAAGACTTAATATTGTAAAATGTCAGTTCTCCCCAAACTGCTCGATAGATTCAACACAATCCCAATCAGAATCTCAGCAGGCTTTTTGTAAAATTCGACAAGCTGATTGTAAAATGCACATGGAAAAGCAAAAGTAGAGAATAGCAAAACAATTTTGAAAAAGAACAAAGTTGGAGAACTCACTATCTGATTTTAGAACTTACTAGAAAGCTACTATAATCAAGACAGTTTGCCTACTAGCAAACAGATAGGCAAATAGATAATGGAACAGAATAGAGTCCAGAAATAGATGAACAAATACATGGTCAACTGATTTTCAATAAAGGGATCAAGGTAATTCAAAGGAGAAAGAATTCTCAACCAATGATGCTGGAACAGTCAGATGTTCATATGTAAAAAAGCAAACCTTGTTCGGGAGCGGTAGCTCATGCCTGTAATCCTAGCATTTTGAGAGGCCGAGGTGGGTGGATCACCTGAGGTCAACAGTTCAAGACTAGACTGGCCAAAATGGTGAAGCCGCTTCTCTACTAAAAATACTAAAAAATTAGCCAGGCATAGTGGCACATGCCTGTAGTCCCAGCTACTTAGGAGGCAGAGAGGTAGGAGAATTGCTTGATGAACCCAGGAGGTGGAGGTTGCTGTAAGCCAAAATTGTGCCATTGCACTCCAGCCTGGGTGACGAGTGAAACTCCATCTCAAAAAGAAAAAACAACAACAACAAAAAGCAAACCTTGATTCATATCTTGTACCATACAAAAATTTAACTTGAAATGACTCAGAGACCTAAATATGAAGCCTAAAACTAGAAAACTTTTAGAAGAAAACATAGGGAAAAATATTTGGGACCTGGGATTAGGCAAAGATTTCTTAACTAGGACATAAAAAATTTTCTGGGCACGGTGGCTTATGCCTGTAATCCCAGCACTTTGGGAGGCCAAGCTGGGAGGATCGCTTGAGCCCAGAAGTTCGAGACCAGCCTGGGCAACATAAGGAGACCCCATCTCTACAAAAAATTTAGAAATTAGCTGGGTGTGGTGGCACATGCCTGTGGTCCCAGCTACTTGGGAGGCTGAAGCTGGAGGATTGCTTAAGCCCAGGAGGTTGAGCCTGCAGTGAACCATGATTGCACCACTGCACTCGAACCGGTGCAACAGAGTGAGACCGTATCTCAGAAACCCAAAATTATAGAGTGCCACATTGCACATAATGCAGTATCATTCAGCAGTAAGAAAAGAAGCAACTACTGATACACACGAGAACATGGATGAATCTCAAGAGCAGTGTACTGAGTGAAAGTAGCCAGACACAAAGACTCAAGACCATCTGATTCTATTTATATGGTATTATGGAGAGACAAAACCATGGATCAGTGGCTACTTGGGGTAGGTATAAGGGGTTGACTGCAGAGGAGCCTGGGAGAACTTTCTGGGTTAATGGAAATGTTTTATATCTTACTGTGGGGGTTACACAACTGTACATTTGCCAAAACTCATTTAACTGTACACTTGAGTGGGTTTTATTGTATGCAGCTATACCTAACTTTGGGGGGGAAAATGTCTGGAAGATACTGGTGTGTGAGACTGAGGTCAGAAAGATGAGTAGAAGGAATTCTATTTTGTGTTGTCTGGTTAGTACTTTTCCCCTTATTGTGGATCTTTACCAAATATCCCCACCATTCCATCTTCCAGTTGGAAGTTCATAAGCAAATGTACATTTAGTGTCCTGTTGAGCCAGATTGAGTTTGACAGCAAAGATTGGAAGTTAATGGTGGGCTAAAATTGAGTCTAAGAAAAAGTGATCAGAGTTAGGTGGGACTTTCTCATCAATGGCGCCCACTTTTTTTTTTTTTTTTTTTTTGCCAGTCACAGTGGTTTGGGCTCTCAAACGGTCATTTGACATACCTTTATGTGTAAACATAATGAGCCAGTGTTGAGTTTGGGGTTGGTGAGGGTTATGCACTATTGGATTTTTAAGTGAGCATTAGTTTGTTTAATGAAATTGCAAAGGGTGTTTCATATTCCTGGCCCCTGAGCACCAAATGTCCTCAGCACTTCAGTCATTGTGGCAGCCAAAACCACCCCTGGTCATTTTCAAATACCTCAGGGGTTTTGGGGGAAGGTGTGCCTGGCTGGGCGGATAGTGCACTTATGTAGTTGGAGTCAAGAATGCAGACTTGAGTCAGAAAACCTGTAATCAAATCTTGTCTCTGTCTCCTACTGGCTTTGCAGTGTTGAGTGTAACCACCCCTTTGAGTCTGGGTGTCCTTGTCTGCCAGAGGATGGTTGGACTAGATGCCCTCTCATGGCAATCGTTTTTGATTCTGCAGTTTAGTGTAGTACGGTGTCAAGACTTCTGTCACTGGCCAGGCATGGTGACTCATGTCTGTAATCCCAGCACTTTGGGAGGCTGAGGTGGGAGGATCACTTGAGCCCAGGAGTTCAAGGCCAGCCTGGGCAACATGTGAGGCCTTGTCTCTACAAAAAATGAACAAAATTAGCTGTGTCTGGTGATGCATGCCTCTAACCCCAGCTACTTGAGAGGCTGAGGTGGAAGGATCACTTGAGTCCGGGAGGTGGAGTCTGCATTGAGCTGTGGTTGCACCACTGCACTCCAGCCTGAGCAACAGAGCAAGATCTTGTCTTAAAAAAAAAAAAAAAAAAAAAAACCTCTGTCACTGACCAGGGATCTAATGTATTTGCTGTACTGCTCACAAATGCTTATGTGGCTCAACTTTGGTATGTTACAGGTTCAGCTTGTTGGTTTAGATGAAGAGAGTTCAGAGTTTATTTGCAGAAACACCTTTGACCACCCGTACCCCACCACAAAGCTCATGTGGATCCCTGACACAAAAGGCGTCTATCCAGACCTACTGGCAACAAGCGGCGACTATCTCCGTGTGTGGAGGGTAAGCGGATGCTTTATTAGCAGCCAGACAAGTGGGCTTTCTCAGCCTCAGCTGTTAGCAGTGAGAAGTCACAGAACAGACAGGGGTCAGAGGCAGCGAGTGTCACTGCAGCATGGGAGAAGCAAGCGAAGCTTAAATGGACTGACCTCATTTGGCTCAGCAGATTTTCTAGTAAATCAAGTCAAGATTCCATGAAGTCTGGCCGGGCGCGGTGGCTCACGCCTGTAATCCCAGCACTTTGGGAGGCCAAGGCGGGAGGATCACGAGATCAGAGGATTGAGACCATCCTGGCTAACACGGTGAAACCCCATCTCTACTAAAAATACAAAAAATTAGCCGGGCGAGGTGGCTGGCGCCTGTAGTCCCAGCTACTCGGGAGGCTGAGGCAGGAGAATGGCGTGAACCCTGGGGGCGGAGCCTGCAGTGAGCCCAGATCGTGCCACTGCACTCCAGCCTGGGTGACAGTGACACTTCGTCTCAAAAAATAAAAAAAAGATTCCATGAAGTCTGGCTTCTGGCTGCAGTCAGCTC
Organism: Hylobates moloch; assembly: GCF_009828535.3. Lineage (NCBI taxonomy): Eukaryota > Metazoa > Chordata > Mammalia > Primates > Hylobatidae > Hylobates > Hylobates moloch. The sequence continues at coordinate 48,546,024 of NW_026652294.1, read as the reverse complement.
AGTCAACCCGAGGTGACAATTACAGCCTTCAGTGGAGGTGGGAATACTTGGGAACTCATATTCTGTTTGCAGCCAAGGTATTTTTGAGTAAACTAAATGAAATACCAGGCCAGTGATTCTGGTAAAGTGTGTGAGTGGATCTTGGAGGCTTCCCTCCACCCTCAGCTGAGCTTATCAGCAGCAGCGTCCTCTATAGCATGGGCGTGGCCTTAGTACACCTGTGCAGAGGTTCCAGGCTGGGCAAAGTGAGAAGACCTCTCCTCTAGGAAGGTGCAGGGATGAAAATGTAGAAAACAAAGCTGGGCAGAGGAGAAAGTATGGGAAAAAGTAGCGTTCAGGGAGTCCTGGGTTTATTACTGTTTTTGATAAAAATGTTTTCCCCTCATGTCTTATGTTTACTAAGATATTTTCTAAACGGATTTTTTAAAAGACTTTTTATGAGGATAAGACTGGCTGATTTTTTTAAAAATTCTTGTTCCTTCAGGTTGGTGAAACAGAGACCAGGCTGGAGTGTTTGCTAAACAATAATAAGAACTCTGATTTCTGTGCTCCCCTGACCTCGTTTGACTGGAATGAGGTGGATCCTTATCTTTTAGGTAAGGGAGTTAGGGAGTATGTATTTCAGCTGGAAGAAGCCAAAATACATTTTCTCAGATGTCACACTGGGCCATACATCATCCTAGAACAAGGCTCAGTGGGAAGTAGGCTAGGCATGGAATGTGGTTATTTATTAATTCCTTTGTGTGGGTGAGCTTTCTGTGTGTGTAGATCTTGTCTCTCCAGTTAGAATCTAAGGTCCTACGGTGAGGACTGAAGACTTGACTTCCTCTGTGGCTCTGCTGGTAGCCCCCACCTTGTTTTCTGTGGTCTTTATGGTATGCTGCTCCCTGGGCTGAGCAAATGAGTAGACACAGGATGGAAGCTTGCCTGAGAACCTTGGTCCCATCAGCCCTGACTTGCACTGATTGTTTGCAGGTACCTCAAGCATTGATACGACGTGTACCATCTGGGGGCTGGAGACAGGGCAGGTGTTAGGGCGAGTGAATCTTGTGTCTGGCCACGTGAAGACCCAACTGATCGCCCATGACAAAGAGGTAAGAATGCTTTTCCATTTCGTCTTTCCCCAAATGCATCCTGTGACTTCCACACAGGAAGAGGTCAGATTGTTCTCTCATTGTTCTGCAACTTATGTAGAAAATCGTAACATAACATCTTCTTGTCTAAATTGACCATAGTAATGTATCAAAAACGGGAAAACAACGCCATTGTAAACTAATGCTTTTATTGGCTAATGTAAATGACATATTCTACGGTCTGTCATTGTTCTTTTCATGCCAGAGGTTGGTTTTTTTAAATAACAAAGTCTCTTATAGAGGAGCTGGGAACTGATGTGATTAAAAAATAACTTTAGAGTAATACTTACCTTGAAACAGATTAGATTTGGGGAGGAAGGAAGGGAGACAGGAAGAGAAAAAATTTTCTGAGAGACAAACCTAATTATTCATTTTTCTCTATAAATGTTTTACCAAATCCTAGTATGTTCACTTAATCTTTATACATTCATTACTGTTGGCAATGGAATATATTTTACTTTGATGGTGGTGCTTCTGTGTTTATTGGGAAAACTGAGGAGAGCTATTTGTGATTGCTTTTTTTTTTTTTTTTTTTTTGGGAAAAGTTTTTCTTTTTTTTTTTTTTTTTGTGTTGCATGGTGGAATCTGGGCTCACTGCAACCTCCGCCTTCCGGGTTCAAGCGATTCTTCTGCCTCGGCTTCCAGAGTAGCTGGGATTACAGGTGCCCGCAACCACGCCTGGCTAATTTTTGTATTTTTTTAGCAGAGACGGGGTTTCACCATATGTTGGCCAGGATGGTCTCGAGCTCCTGACCTCAGGCGATCCACCCACCTTGGCCTCCCAAAGTGCTGGGATTACAGGCGTGAGCCACCGCACCCAGCTAATTGCATTTTAATCAAAGCATTCTTCTCAGTGATTTTGGAAAATCCCCATAAGTCTTTTCCTCCTAGAGCCGTTGCATGTTCCTGGTACTCTCATCTCCTGTGGGTATTATTTCCTGTTCTTTTCTACCTTACCCTGCATAGCTAGGGGTATTAATATCTATACAGATAAAAAGAATGCCTTGACCTTAGGTCAGAAACTTGAGGTTGTCAACAGCAAAAGAAGATGTGACCCAGGTTATCATTCTTAGTAAGGGGTTGTCTTTGGCTTTCTATACTCCTAAGGGTAAGCCCTGTTGCAAGACTTCTTGAGTTGACTGCTGCTAAACCAGGGGTCAAATGAAGAGTTTGTCCCACAGAGAGGACCAGTAAGGAACTTCTGGAAACCCTCTTGGCATCAAGTTGAACAGGTTGCTACATTTTAGTTATATGACAACTTAGCCTGCTGTTGTCTGTTAGGTCCAACCCAGAAAATTGGAACTACTCTTAAGTATTTGAACTGCGGGGATTTAATCCAGGGGCTGCTTATACAGAAGATGGTAAAGCTGAGAAGCCACATAGGTAGCAGTGAGGTCATCCATAGAATGGAAGCAGCAGGAAGCTGCAGCTGCCTATAGGCCAGAGGGACCATGGGAGGAGGCAGGGTTCCTGGAGCCCAGGGGCTGGATTTACCTGTCAGAGACGCTTCTAGGAACAGAGAGAGGGGAGGAGAAATACCTTAGCTTCTCCCTGCCTCCCATCATCCATTTTCCCACCAAAGCCTCTCATGGCTGAACCAGCCAGAAACAGCCAGCAGATCTGAGACCCTGCCAAATGCACGCTGTAGGAATCAGTTCTCTTGTGACACAGAGAAGAGCAGGGAGAAAGGCCAGGAATGGATCTTGACAGCAGACAGGCCTGGACCGGCAGCCTTGTCTTGAAGGAATAAACCTGAGAAAGGATAGTGGCTCTAGAGAAACAGTAATAGCACCTCTCTAGCACGTTTGATTTTTCTCAGTCCACCTTTCTCTAGGAAAAGACTTGTTTGGAAGGCTCTCCAAACCTGGCAGATCAGTGTAAAAGAGGGTTTGGTGTACTTGGGAGTTGTCACCTTCTCTTGGTTTCCCAGTGAACCATGCTAGTGGAGCACTGAAGGAGCAGTCACTTAGAGCTGAAAAAGCATTACACACTCGGCCACACTGCCCATGGCACCTGTGGGATCTCTGTCCCTGAGGGTTACCAGGAGCTGGCATCGGGGGATATACATATTGATCAACATGGCTGTGCCTTAAAGCAGCTGTACAGTACTAGACAAAGCCTCGATCTGTCAGGCATGTCAAGCCTGAGTGCCTCCTTGTTGATGACTGGCCCGGTCCCTTTTGAACCACTTCTACTTCCTGCCATAGAAAGACAAGCATAATTTCTACATAGCCAGAATAAAAAGGAATTCATGAGGTTAAACAGCAATAGATGCTCATTTGGCAGTGTCCCTCAGTAGGCAGAACCTCAACACTGGAGCTTCAATTCTAGTCATGTCTCCCCAGAAGTCAGCTGTCATTAGCCCCAGAAGATGAGTTTTGTTTGGCATTAGTTTTTCTGTTTCTCTCTCTACTTGTCTGTCTCTGGCTCTCTCTTCGTCCTCTTTTTCTTTTTTTTTTTTAAAGACAGAGTTTCGCTCTGTCCGAGGCTGGAGTGCAGTGGCGCGATCTCGGCTCACTGTAATCCCCGCCTCCCAGGTTCAAGCGATTCTCCTGCCTCAGCCTCCTGAGTAGGTGGGATTACAGGTGCCAGCCACCACGCCCAGCTAATTTTTTTGTATTTTTAGTAGAGATGGGGTTTCACCATGTTGGCCCGGATGGTCTTGATCTCTTGACCTCATGATCCGCCTGCCTCAGCCTCCGAAAGTGCTGGGATTACAGGTGTGAGCCACCGCACCCAGCCTTCGTCCTTTCTCTGAAGCTCTCCATTGCTCTCTGCCTCTGTTTCCTGATAGACGTTAGTGATATGCAATGTTTGCAGCAAATAAAAGCAGAAAACAGTGATTCAGAACCTAAATTGATTCACTTATGATCACAAACCAACTAGGAGAAGAAACAACATGTCCTAGGACAAGAGGATGCTACTAAACCTATTTGTGAATACAGGAACATCTAGGCCTCCCATGACTCAAAATTTCTGTTATCTCTTTCTTGCAAATGAGTCTCAGTTCCAGGTTTCACAGTAGAATCAGCTTGGCTGCTATTAAGTGGCCACAGGAGGGCTCCTTTCACCTCTGTGATTGATGATCTAGGCCTTAGTGGGCTCATAGACCTGCCTCTGATTGTGCACAAGGCCCAGGAAATAAATGTCTCATTCTTGCTGTGTGGCAGAAGACAGCCACTGTTCTGTTGGTCAGCAGGGTATGTGCCTTTGTTTTATCACAGAGGTTGGAGGAAGAAGACTTGGAAAGCAGAAATGTGGGAAGAAGCCAGCCAGTTTCTATAGCAGAATGATCTTCCATCTTTGGGAAGCCACTGATTATTAGAGCTCTCGGGTTTCAGTACTCACACTGTTTGGGCTTCATTTACCTGCTTCTGTGTCATGAGTGAGGTTTAGATGAACTGGACGTGGCAGATTTCCCTCCTATAGGAAGAAGAGGTAATGGATCTGAATCTGACTGGAGCTTCTTGTTCACCAACAGGTCTATGATATTGCTTTTAGCCGGGCCGGAGGTGGCAGGGACATGTTTGCCTCTGTGGGTGCTGATGGCTCAGTGCGGATGTTTGACCTCCGCCATCTAGAACACAGCACCATCATTTACGAAGACCCACAGCATCACCCACTGCTTCGCCTCTGCTGGAACAAGCAGGACCCTAACTACCTGGCCACCATGGCCATGGATGGAATGGAGGTGAGTACTCCCCTCAGGCTGCCATGGGCCCTAACTCCAGCACTGCTTAGTATATCTAGAAGGCTGGTTCTCAGCTGGAGCAGTTTGGCCCCCAGAGTCTCTTTGGGAATGTCTGGAGGCCTTTTTGATTGTCACAGCTCTGGAGACGCAGTTGGTACTATGGCATCTAGGGGGTAGAGACCAGGGAGGCTGCTAAATATCCTACAGTGCCCAGGACAGTCCCCCAGCAAAGTATATCCTACCTAAAATGACAGCAGTCCCGGGACTGAGAAAGCCTAATCTGGAATAAGAATTACTTGTTAAGAACTTTTAATTTTTGAAGAGTTTGAGTTAGAGCCAGGAAAAGCAATATTTAAAGCGTAAACCAAATCGTATGTGCCTTTGGTGCTGAGTGAAAAAGCAGATTTTCCCTTCTGTAGTCTGGACAGATTCATCTAGCTTTAGCAAACAGATGTAGAAATGGCAGCTCTCTGGCCAGGCGCTCTGGCTCACGCCTGTAATCTCAATACTTTGGGAGGCCAAGGCGGGTGGATCACGAGGTCAAGAGATCGAGACCATCCTGGCCAACATGGCGAAACCTCGTCTCTACTAAAAATACAAAAATTAGCTGGGTGTGGTGGCGTATGCCTGTAGTTCCAGCTATTTGGGAGGCTGAGGCAAGAGAATCGCTTGAACCTGGTAAGCAGAGGTTGCAGTGAGCCGAGATCACGCCATTGCACTCCAGCCTGGGAGATAGAGCAGGACTCCGTCTAAAAAAAAAAAAAGAAAGAAAGAAAGAAAAACAAATGGCAGCTCTCTCTAGTCCGTTACTTGATAAAAGAGGTGAATTGTGGGTGGGGAGAATGCATTGGTTGTCCTTGGTTTGGTGGTGCTAGCACCTCAGATTCTGCTTTGGCTGGGCTCTCATTCCATTCATCTGAGATGCATAGAATTCTTTCCACATGCGCCCACTGGGACCCAGGATTAACCAGACTCCTATTGCCTGCTTCTGCATCTCCCCTATCAGTCTAAAGGCCCAGTGTTGCTCAAGATAGAGACTGTAAGCTACCCATGTCCTTTGTCTTCTTTTCCCTCAATCCTATGGAAATCTTGTCTCTAGTTCTTTAAATCCACAAATGAAAATTATGCCTAAAAAGATTTTTGCATGTGGATAGTATTTTTTGTTTTTTTCTGTGAAACTCTGATGATTCCAGGCCTTTTACTTGTTATTTCCGCAGGTGGTGATTCTAGATGTCCGGGTTCCCTGCACACCTGTCGCCAGGTTAAACAACCATCGAGCATGTGTCAATGGCATTGCTTGGGCCCCACATTCATCCTGCCACATCTGCACTGCAGGTAATCATGGTGGGGAGAAAGAAATCTGGGAGGGATGGAGGAAATCTGTTCTCTTGGCTCCTTAGAATTGTAGTTGTTACTGTTTTCTAAGGACAGTCTTGAGAGGTTTATACAAAATGACTAGCTGGAGCCTCTCCACACTTGTGAAATTCAATCAGTACAAATTTTTAGACGATCTTGTACCCTCATGGACATCAGAACATCTTCCATATATGATTTACATCATGTGTCAGTTATAGGGCTGTGCCTTGTACTGTCCCCCTGAAATCTGGGTGGCACAGAGGACTCAATTCCAGGAATATGGGGAAAGGGAGACATCCCTCATGGATGTAACAGAATCTCTGGGACTGAGAAGATCAACATCTCCATGGGACCTTTCAGGTTTCACTATAACAAACCCACAGTGAGCTCTGGATGCATCGGAGGGCCCCACAGAACTTTGCCTGGTTGTGGTTTGTGACTTGTGGTTTTCATTTCACTGTTTCCCAGACCAAAGCTAGCACCCCTTACTGGCTGGGCGCAGTGGCTCACGCCTGTAATCCCAGCACTTTGGGAGGCTGAGGCAGGTGGATCACCTGAGGTCAGGAGTTCGTGACCAGCCTGACAAACATGGTGAAACCCTGTCTCTACTAAAAATACAAAAAAAATTAGCCAGGCGTGGTGGCACGCACCTGTAGTCCAAGCTACTCAGGAGGCTGAGGCAGGAGAAGCACTTGAACCTAGGAGGTGGAGGTTTCATTGACCGGAGATTACACCACTGCCCTCCAGCCAGGGCAACAGAGCAAGACTCTGTCTCAAAAAAAAAAAAAAAAAAATCCCTTAAAAATATGTTGGGCCAGGCACAGCGTTTCAGGCCAGTAATTGCAGCACTTTGGGAGGCTAAAGTGGGAGGATTGATTGAGGCCAAGAGTTCGAGACCAGCCTGGGCAGTATAGTGAGACCTCATCTCTACAAAGAGTTAAAAAAAAAAACTATCTGAGTGTGGTGGTGAATTCCTGTAGTCCCAGCTACTTAGAGGCTGAGGTGAGAGGATTCCTTGAGCCCAGGAGTTTGAGGTTACAGTGAGCTATGATTGTGCCACTGTACTCCAGCCTGGGCAACCAAGCAAGACCCTGTCTCTAAAATAAATTTTAAAAAAAGAAAAGAAAGGCTGGGTGCGGTGGCTCACACCTGTAATACCAGCACTTTGGGAGGCCAAGGCAGGTGGATCACGAGGTCAGGAGATCAAGACCATCCTGGCCAACATGGTGAAACCCCGTCTCTACTAAATACAAAAATTAGCTGGGCGTGGTGGCACGTGCCTGTAGTCCCAGCTACTCGGGGGGCTGAGGCAGGAGAATCGTTTGAACCCAGGAGGTGGAGGTTGCAGTGAGCTGAGATTGTGGCACTACCCTCCAGCCTGGTGACAGAGTGAGACTCCATCTCAAAAAAAGAAAAATATGCTGGCTGTCAATGCACTTTTATTGTAGAAATAATGCCAATCTGTTATTTAAATTGAAAACAGTGCAGAAGCATATTTAAGAGCAAGGTGAAGGTCATCTTTTCTCCTTCCTATATCATTTCTGCCTCCATCCCCCTCTGCATAGATGACCTCTATCAACAGGTAATGTGTCTCCTTCCAGACCCTTTTGGTGTACTTTCAGGGATGTACATCCATGCCCCCAAATACAACTATATACTTCTTCCTTCTGCACTGATAGGATTCTGTCCTAGCCCTGTGGTGTTTTGCTCCTTAACTTTTTTAGTGTGTTTTTTTTTCTTCTCCTCACTAATCAGGAGCCTTATAATGGACAAGGTTTGTTATGGAGCCCAAGAAGCAACGTACTCTGGTGTTTTTCTGCCATTTGAGCATTATTTGGAAGGCATGAAGCTTTTCCTGATTTTGGCCGTCTGCTCGTGCCTGTATGTCTCCTTGAAGAGCAGCTGGGGGCCTGCTGCTGCCTTCTGTACCTCAGATTGTGGTCTTTCTTCATTAGTCCCCTCTTTTTTTTTTTTTTTTCCAGGGGTGTATATAGGGAGGGATAGAAGAAGCAGAAAAGAAAGGTGTCATCCATTATTCATGGAAAGCAGGACTGGCCCCGTAGATGCCCCATTTTCTGCTCCTGGCTGCTGCCTTTGTCCAGCTCGCTGTTATTTTGTGTGTTGCACCTGCCTTGAGCCCCTTCAACCGAAGGAGCTGTTGCTCAAGTGTGCTCGGTTGAGCATTGAGGAAAAGGAGCTTAGTGCTTTAGAGGTGCAATTCCCTGACCTCTTGGCATTGATCGTCCCTGGGAGAGGGATCTTGCACCTGGCCCAGACTATGCGGCCTTGGCAGGAGACTAGTATTGCCCACAATTAGCCTATTAGGGTTTAGTTTATTCAGATTTTCTGTGTATCTGAGACCAGCTTTCATCAGAATGCATGGCACAGTCAGGGTACACTGCAGCTCTGAAGGCCATTGCCTTTTTTTTTCTTTTTTAAAAATTAACTTACTATTTTGATTATGAAAGTAATATAGGCCAGGTGCGGTGGTTCATGCCTGTAATCCCAGCATTTTGGGAGGCCGAGGCAGGAGAATTGCTTGAACCTGGGAGGCTTTGGTTACAGTGAGCCGAGATTGCACCATTGCACTCAAGCCTGGGCAACAGAACGAGACTCCATTAAAAAAAAAAAAAAAAAAGTAATATGAGCACATTACGGATCACTTAGGAACTAGAGAAAAGTAAACATAAATCCTAACCTTGCCATCTTAGTATTGCCATCATTCTCATTTTAATATATTTCCTTCTAGTTATTTTTCATGTGCTTTTATATATTTAAGGTGATTACTGTCTTTCCAGTGTTTCCCATAGCTATTTTCTTGGACTTATTTACTTATTTTTATTTTTATTTTTTTTTTGAGATGAAGTCTCACTCTGTCACCCATGCTGGAGTGCAGTGGTGTGATCTCGGCTCACTGCAACCTCTGCCTCCCGAGTTCAAGTGATTCTCCTGCCTCAGCCACCCAAGTAGCTGGGATTACAGGTGTGCGCCACCACACCTGGCTAATTTGTATTTTTTTTTTTTTTTTTTTTAGTAGAGATGGGGTTTCACCATGTTGGCCAGGCTGGTCTTGAACTCCTGACCTCAGGTGATCCGCCTGCCTCAGCCTTCGAAAGTGCTGGGATTACAGGTGTGAGCCACCATGCCTGGCCAGGAAAGAATTTTTTAACAGCACATATCAGCACTACTTTATCAGTCTTCTTCTATATAACACCTCACTGAAGCATTAATGTCCATCAAACGGAGAAGAAACGCTCTCATTATATTGAATGATCAGAGAAGGATCTTTGTAACCACTCAAGTATTTTAAGCAGCTGCAAATGACATGTTTGGTATCCCCTTGTCCACTCCTGATACCTGACCCAGATGAGAAAGACTCATTAGTGCAGTGGATAGAGCCTGGGGACATCTGGGAGATGGAGTCAGGGCCTCAGTTTGAGTTCTGGCTCTGCCACTCACTTGGCTGAATAGCTGTGTGATTTGGAACAAGTGCCTTAACATTTCTGAATCTCAATTTCCTCATTGATAAAATGGGGGCTTAAAATAGAACCGCCATCACGGGGGTGCTTTGTAAACTGTGACTTGCTCCTGAAATGCAGGGATCATCATCCTCATTGCCTCACTTGTGACCTTGCTTGCTGGCTTTCTTTGTCCCTAGCGGATGACCACCAGGCTCTCATCTGGGACATCCAGCAAATGCCCCGAGCCATTGAGGACCCTATCCTGGCCTACACAGCTGAAGGAGAGATCAACAATGTGCAGTGGGCATCAACTCAGCCCGACTGGATCGCCATCTGCTACAACAACTGCCTGGAGATACTCAGAGTGTAGTGTTGGTGCCGCTGTGCCCACGAGGCAGGGGCTTTTGTGTTTCCTGCCTCTGCCCCACCCCCAAAGTAAGAAGAAACATGTTTCCAGTGGCCAGTATGTCTTTCATTGCTTTGCACCCACTGTTACCAGAAGCTGCTCTAGGAGTTCCTGGCCAGTCACCCCGTCGCCCTCTGTGGCAGACTCAGTGCTATGTGGCGCCTCAGCCCAGGGCTGAGTTTTAAGATTTTCTCTCCTTTCCTCTTCTCCTTTGGTTCCTCAATTAAAAACGTGTGTATATTTGTTTGTCAGGCGTTGTGTTGAGGAGCAGTTCACGCACTGGCTGTGTCTATTCCTCTGCCCAGGTGTCTGTGTGTTTGCTGCCCAAGGCAGCAGTCCACGTCTCATCCATGTCCATGTTCGTGTTAGCACTTACGTGGGAACAAATACCAATTTGTCTTTTCTCCTAGTATCAGTGTGTTTAACAAATTTTAACTTTGTATATTTGTTATCTATCAGGCTAATTTTTTTATGAAAAGAATTTTACTCTCCTCCTTCATTTCTTTGTCTTATAGACCTCCCTCTTTGCACCTTCTTCTCTTCCCTCAGTGCCTGGAGCTGGTACTGGGCCCCTGGCCCCATGAGCAGTTTGCCTTCTTGAGTCACTGCCTGAGTAGTACATACCTGACCGGGAGTCCAAACCACCTTGGTGCTCTGAAGTCCACTCATCACACCTTTATTAGCCTGGCTCCTCTCAAGGGCATTCTGGGCTTCTAAACAGACATAGGAAGCCTCTGTTTACTCTGAAGCACCACTGTCCAGCCCCATTGGTTCCCACTGGGAGCATGGTAGAGCTGAGAGAGACAGGCTCTCAGGGTACCTGACTTGAGGGGAATCGTTTCAGGAAGCTGAACTTTAAGCATATTTCCAGTACATTCTTTCAGAGTCTGTTTTTCCATCCAAATATAAGCCCCAGGCCATTCCACTTAGTGTCTTTTCAATGATAGGCAAGAATGATATCTGAGTTGAACTTCGGTGCTTCTGTTGGTTGAGTTTACTGTGCCTGGTGGTATATTGGGCATTCTTTGGATTGAGTGCTCTGAGGTGAGAGAGTCTTCCCGAGAGGCATCCTGTCTGTGCTTCCAGCCCTGAACAAGACCTTACATGAGAGATGGACGGGTGGACTGCGGCAATCCTGGGCTGTCAAGTGGATAGATAACTAAAAAGCATTATACTGTGGGTAATGAAAAGGGAGAAAAAAAAAAAGAAGGAAAAGGAATTATAGACCCTCAGGGTCAGCCAGTTAAGAGCTCTACCCACACCTGTCAACCCCTCTCTCCCCCAGTTTAGGTTCTGAGCAGTATTGGACTTGTAGCCTGCAGTTGTCTTTTGACTTGCAGGCCACAGGTGTCTTTCCATTATGTGAATGAGTTCCATGGAGGGGCATGTGTGTGATTCCACCATTAGATGAGCCCTTGGGGCAGGCAGTTTGGGACGTGCTCTGGGGGGAAAGTTGGCTGGTTCCTTGCGCTCTGCTCCTACCTGAAGGTTTTTAAGTCCCTCTGAATTGCTCATCTGCGATTAGTAGAGTAGCAGGCCTGAAGGACGATGGTTTTGTCCTCTGGCTCTCACCTGCTTAAGAAGTAAAACAGTAACTTTGTTCTTCTGGGCCCTTAAGCTTTTTTGGTGAAGTCTTCCTTTTCAGAAGTAGATATCATTATATGCCAAAAGTCTAGCTCTTTGCTTTACCATACAGGGACCTGTCCCAAAGAAAAAGGCTCTTTTTTTAGCCAGGGTATTTACCCTTCTACCCTTTTACTTTGTTGTTCTGATTTTAGGACTCTGGCTGGCCATGTGCTTGCAGTTGCCTCTCCTACATTTGCCACTGGATTTGCACTGCATCATTTGGAGATATAAAGCGAGCAGTTCTTGGTCAGAACCCTCCTCTGCTTTTCATTGTGTTTGATAATGGTTACTGGGTCCTTCTCTCAAGGGTAGCAAGGCCAAGCTGATGGCTGCTTGTTTAGGAGGCCATCAGTTCCTTCCTGTGGAGAAGGGTCTGAAATGGAAGTCAGTGGTAGAAGGGGCTGGTCTGCTGGGCAGGGCTTACATCCACTGAGTTCTAAGATTCCTTTCCTGATCTGCACCTAAGCCTGGTCTGTATGGTGGAATTTGTCAGCTGGAACTCAGAAACAACAACTTGAAAAACAAAATTAGGATATATTTGCATAAGATAGCTATTTACTCTGGAAACCAACAACTTTTGAGATTTCCCTTGCCCTGTGGACGCCCAGCCCCTGTCATCCTTCCTTAGGTCCTGCAGTACAGTCTTCCCCTGAATGCCACCGGGGACCCAGGGGAGACTCCACCCCCCTAAGCAAGCACACACATACTCACAGTTGATGAGTTGCTGGTCTTTGAGTCCCAGCTCTCTTACCCTCCCTTTACTCCACCAGCCCGACGACCCATGACTGAGGAGGGGATTTTTACAGTCTCAGGATTTAGAAAGCCTCTAAGCCAGCCATGCTCCAGAAAGCACAGATCTGTTGTAGTTGCAAAAACAACTCTCTGTAATTTGTTAAGGTTCTCAAATTGACAGCCAGCGAGACTGCCCTTAGCCTGAGTCAGCCTTCCTGGGCCATAAATTGGGCATCCGTGATGCTAGGTAACTGTGGGAACAAGATGACAGCTCAGAGCAGCCATGGGTGATGTTTGGTGGTAAAAAACCTACAGGCGTTTGGGGTCCCATGATTGTTCCAGATCATGGCTCTTCCTGGTTGTGGGTTTGTTACAGAGCAGGAGAAGCAGAGGTTATTACAGTTATGCAGACTTTCCCCCTCCTTTTTCTCTTCCACTTGCTTTTCCACTGTTTCTTCCTGCTGCCACCTGGGTCTTGAATTCCTGGGCCGTGAAGATATGGAGGAGCTGCAGGGTTTACCACATGTGGGAGGGCAGCCCAGTACTGTCTCTCTGCCTTCCCCACTTTGAGAATATGGCAGCCCCTTCCATTCCTGGCTTGGAGTAGGGGAGACCATTGAAGTAGAAGCCTCAAAGCAGACTTTTCCCTTTACTGTGTGTACTCCAGGACGAAGAGGGAAGATCATGCTTGATACTTAGATTGGTTTTCCCAGGGAAGAGGGTGGAGCAGAGCAAAGTCACTGTGAACCCTGGGCCAGGCCCTGGCTGGGCCAGCTCCTGAGAGCGTCTCGTGTTGCAGAGCCTTGCCCACTTCACCCACCTGCACCTTCTCCTCTTCCCACAGTGTCACTGCTGCTAATGGTCAAAGTCAAATGTGTGGCCACATGGGATGGGCTAGGTCCTCTCAGGCTACTTTCTGGATGTCATTTTCAAAATATGGAAACATGCAGGTGCCTTCCCAAAGAGGCTTGGACTGGTATATCCAACCAGAAACAAATAAGCTAAAGAAAGTTTAAACTCAAGAAGAAAGATGTTGACAGTCTATGTAACAGCCGGAAAGTTTATAGGCACCCACCTTTGGGACAACCCAGTGATTATGAACATGTGATATCTACTATTTAAAAGAAATGTTCTCACCTTGGGTTGATTGTGGTATACCATGTGTTATGAAAATTGTTGAGCTGAAGCTTTGAATCGATTTAGTTGAGTCTGACTCACTTGCTTTGGTTCCTGTGTATTTTATTACCCCTCTTGTCAGTGACTTTGCCTCCCTACCCCATCCAGAGTGAATTTGTAGCATGATTGTATAAACCTCTATGTAGAAAATGGAGATTTCTTGCTCTGAAATGTTAAGCTCTAACTGATCCATTTCTGTGCCCTTTAGCCTAGTTTGTCTGAACTTCCATTCTTGTTATATATTTAAACTTTCCCTCTATATTATAGGTTTTGTGGCATCCATGGTCAGGTGGAGAGGAAACTGCCCCTTGCAGAACTGTACTGTAATATTTTTCTTTTATAAATATTTTCACAGGACTGATTGTACACAGGGCTTGTAATAAAATTTTAACACTGTGCTGTGAAACAACTATGGGGAATCTCCATTGAAGGCTACTTCAAGGGCACCTGAAAGTGGAGTGTTATAGCTATGACTTTCTATTTCTTGTTTCCTAAGTAAATTAAACCTAATTTTCACCCTTTCATTCTGTTTCAGCCTCCTGTATAAGAAGTACCGTATTTTCTGCCCATCATACTTTGTAATAAAACTTGAACATGTATGGATTGACTGAATTTCTTTTTGTGACGAATTCAGTTCTTCCCATTTTGTCACTTTGGTCATGTTCCATAGACAGTGGCAGTGCCCCAGCCCGAGCCGGGCAGTCTACTCATCACCTTTTGTATCCTGTTTGGTCATTCACTTGTTAATTCAGTGGAGCACCTCCTCTATGCCAGGGGACATGGCCCTCAAGTTGGTTGCAGTCTACCAGAGGAGACATCTTCATAAATACTTGTGGCCGGGCACAGTGGTCTGTGATCCCAGCTGAGGCATGGGGGTGGCTGAGGTGGGAGGATCACTTGAGGCCAGGAGTTCAAGACCAGCCTTGGCAACATAGCAAGACCCTGTCTCAATCAATCAGTAATTTTTATTTAAAAAAAAATTTTTTTTAGGCAGATTAAGATCTAAGACAAATCTTTTTTTTTTTTTGCATTTCTTTTTTTTTTGAGACGGGGTCTCTCTCTGTCACCCAGGCTGGAGTGCAGTGGCGCGATCTCGGCTCATCGCAACCTCTGCCTCCCGGGTTCAAGCGATTCTCTTGTCTCAGCCTCCCGAGTAGCTGGGACTACAGGCATGTGCCACCACGCCTGGCTAATTTTGTATTTTTAGTAGAGATGGGGTTTCATCATGTTGGTCAGGCTGGTCTCAAACTCCCGACCTCAGATGATCCACCCACCTCGGCCTCCCAAAGTGCTGGGATTACAGGTGTGAGCCACCGTGCCCGGCCAAGAATTTAAGTTTTATGAGTACCTGCTGGTCCTGTTGGAACTGTGCTGCTGTATAGTCTGACAATGTATATTTTGTGAGAAATACATGAGTCCTGCTCTCTGGTTTTTAAGGAGACAACAGAGAGTAATACTATTTATAGGCTAGGCTATGCTGCAGCAACAAACCCCCAAATCTCAGAAACTGAGCACTACAAAAGCTTATTTTTTGCTTACACAAAGTCCTCTGGGCCGGGTGCAGTGGCTCAACTCTCTAATCCCAGCACTTTGGGAGGCTGAGGGGGGGCAGTTAGCTTGAGGTCAGGAGTTCGAGACCAGCCTAGCCAACATGGTGAAACCCTGTCTCTACTAAAAATACAAAAAGTAGCCAGGCATGGTGGCGCATGCTTGTTGTCCCAGCTACTTGGGAAGCTGAGGCAGGAGAATAGCTTGAACCCGGGAGGTGGAGGTTGCAGTGAGCCAAGATAGCGCCACTGCACTTCAGCCTGGGCGACAGAGCAAGACTCCATCTCAAAAAAAATGTCCTTTAGAGGTTGATTAGCCTTCTTCCACGTTACAGCTACATCATCTAAATATGTGACCTGACCAGGCGCGGTGGCTCATGCCTGTAATCCCAACACTTTGGGAGGCCGAAGCGGGTGGATCACAAGATCAGAAGTTCAAGACCAGCCTGACCAACATGGTAAAACCCCGCCTCTACTAAAAATAGAAAAATTAGCCAGGCGTGGTGGCGCACACCTGTAATCCCAGCTACTCAGGTGGCTGAGGCAGGAGAATCGCTTGAACCTGGGAGGCGGAGCTTGCAGTGAGCCAAGATTGCGCCACTGCACTCCAGCCTGGGCAATAGAGCAAGACTCCATCTCAAAAAATAAAAATAAACGTGTGACCTCCAGGTTGCTTATGGGGGGTGGGAGGGAGTACATTTTTCAGGATGGGCCTGGAAGTGGCTTACTCACTTCTGCTCCTATTTGCCAACTGCAAGGAAGGTAAAGTCAAGAAATGTAGTCTTCCTGTGTACCCTGGAAGAGGAAGTGCAGTAGTGAATAATTGTGTCTCAGCCATACCAGCAAGTCGGCTAAGTATCTGGACTAATAACTAATCTCATTCATTGAGAGCTGTTAGTACTAGACAACACATGGTCAAACCTAATGGAATGATACTTTTAGCCAGTCTTCAGCTTCCAAGGCTCATTGTTAGTTAGGTGATTTCAATGATCCTGACAACCAGGCGTCTAGAGATGGTTCAGTCAACTATGAATTTATCTTGAAAGGTGGCTGTTAACTCAGACTGAGAGAGTTAAAATCTGCCCTGTCATTCATCACAGATACACAGACAGATAAAACCAGCTGCACAGTTAACAGGATATAGTACCTCTATCAAGCACACACTGCAACTTTTTTTTTTTTTTGGCAACATAAAGTGTCATAACAACTCCCTGAGTGACTACTTTTTTAAAAAAATTCACCGAGAAACTTTGTCCTCCAAAATCATAGGCTGACAAAGTTTGCTGTTCGCAATTGTATTTGTGAGAAGGCTTATAGTCAGCCTTGCTTGGAGGAGCTGAGTCACTCTGACATAGAGAAGCAGCCTTGATTTCCAGGCCAGGTATTGCGCTTCAGAGCAGGGGTTTCTGAACACAACATTCCACATTTACCTTGACTTTGTACTTTCCAGGGAAACTGATCCCCTGGGTCCACTTTGTAGTCCAGCTGATCTTAATCCACCTTTCACACAGGTCTGTGCTTCTTTGAGCCTAACTCTAATTTTTCACCTAACCTCCACCCTTCCCCATAACCCTATGACCAGTTTTTTCTTCGGTAAGACACCACCATTCCTCTGGTGTGCAGTCTCCCTTGTTGCAGTGAGTTGATAAGCCTAACTCTGTGGGACTATAGGTTTCCCTTGCTGGTGGTCTCAGGCTGACTGGACTAGGGCAATTTCAGACCTTGTTTTAGCCTCTACACTTATTTGTGATTTCGAATTCCATTAATTTGATTTTTGCTTCTCAAAGTAATTATATATATATATTTTTTTCTTTTTTTTTGAGATGGAGTCTCGCTCTGTCACCGAGGCTCAAGTGCAGTGGCGCGATCTTGGCTCACTGCAACCCCCGCCTCCTGGGTTCAAGCGATTCTCCTGCCTCAGCCTCCTGAGTAGCGGGGACTACAGGCGCGTGCCACCACACCTAGCTAATTTTTTATATTATTAGTAGAGACGGGGTTTCACCATGTTAGCCAAGATGGTCTCAATCTCCTGACCTCATTATCTGCCCAAATCGGACTCCCAAAGTGCTGGGATTACAGGTATGAGCCACCACGCCTGGCCTGAATAAACTATTTTTAAATTGCAAAAAGTAATACTATATATGAATGGCTGATAAGCACATGAAAAGATGCTTACCATTAGTAGTCATTCAGGAAATACAATCAAAACCACAATGAGATGATAACACTTCTCACCCACAAGGATGGTGATAGCTGTAGTCAAAAAGAATAACAAATTTAGCCAGTGGCTCTCACCTGTAATCTCATCTACTTGGGAGACTGAGATGGGAAGATCGCTTGAGCCCAGGAGTTCTATGCTTCAGTCAGCTATGATTGCTCCACTGGACTCTAGCCTGGGTAACAAAGCAGAAAAAAAATTCATGATATGGGGAAATTAAACCCTCATATATTGCTGGTGGGAATGTAAAATGATACAACCATTTTAGAAGACAGTCTGGCAATCCCACAAAAGGTTAAACATAGTTATGATTCGACCCAGCAATTCCACTCCTAGGTATATAACTAAAAGAAGTGAAAACATACATCCACACAGCAATGTGTACATGAATGTTCACAGCCTCATTATTCATCATAGAAGGTGGAAACAACCCACATGTCCATCGCCTGATGAATGGATAAATAAAACGTGGTATATTCCAGCCGGGCGCGGTGGCTCACGCTTGTAATCCCAGCACTTTGGGAGGCCGAGGCGGGCGGATCACGAGGTCAGGAGATCGACACCACGGTGAAACCCCGTCTCTACCAAAAATACAAAAAAATTAGCCGGGCGTGGTGGCGGGCGCCTGTAGTCCCAGCTACTCGGAGAGGCTGAGGCAGGAGAATGGCGTGAACCCGGGAGGTGGAGCTTGCAGTGAGCCGAGATTGCGCCACTGCACTCTAGCCTGGGTGACAGAGTGAGACTCTGTCTCAAAAAATAATAATAATAGTAATAATAAATAAAATAAAATAAAACGTGGTATAATTCCTACAATGGAATATTGTTTGGCAATAGAAATGAAATGCTGATACATGCTACAACATGCAGGAATCCTGAAAACATCATGCTAAGTGAAAGAAGCCAGTTACCAAAGGCCACATAGCGTGTGGGCCCATTCACATTAAATGTCCAGAAGAGGCAAACCCACAGAGACAGAAGTAAATTGGTGACTGTCTAGGGCTGCGGGAATTGGGGGGAAATAGGGAATGATTGCTAATGGGTACAGGACTTCTTTTGGGGATGATGAAAATGTAAAATCAATTGTGCACAGCTCTGAATATTCTATAACCCATTGTACACTTTGAATTGGTGATCTGTGTGATCTGTGAAATATGTCAAAGCTGTTAATTTTTTAAAAAATGAGAACTGTTTTGGACATAGGAAGTATAGTCCGACTCTCAAAGAATTTAGTATTATGGTAGAAACAGATATAAACATTTTGATATTTTTTTAAAAGGTAAGTGCATGTATGAAGGACTATGGGCACCCACAGCACCCGGCTAATTTTTATATTTTTAGTAGAGACGGGGTTTCACCATGTTGATGAGACTGGTCTCGAGCTCCTGATCTCAAGGGATCTGCCGGCCTCGACCTCCCAAAGTGCTAGGATTACAGGCGTGAGCCACCACACCCAGCCCCATGGAGGTTCTTATATAATAAAAAATAAAAAATCTATGCTTTTGTGCCTTGCATCCATTATCCCATTTAGTCCTCACAAGGCCATTCTTAAGGAAACTGAAACGGAAAGTAAAGGAACTTGCCCAAGGATACACTAGAAAATGGAACAACCAGGGTTTGAAGCTACCCAGTCTAACCGCAGAGGGCACAAGCTTGAACTTCACACTGTCCTGCTTCTCTTTTTTTTTTTTTTTTTTTTTGAGATGGAGTCTCGCCCTGTCGCACAGTCTGGAGTGCAGTGGCGTGATCCCGGCTCACTGCAACCTCCTCCTCCCGGGTTCAAGCAACTCTCCTGCCTCAGCCTCCTGAGTAGCTGGGATTACAGGCGCGCGCCACCACAGCCGGCTAATTTTTTTGTATTTTTAGTAGAGACGGGGTTTCACTATGTTGGTCAGACTGGTCTCGCACTCCTGACCTAGCGATCTGTCTGCCTCAGCCTCCCAAAGTGCTGGGATTACAGGCGTGAGCCACCGCGCCCGGCTGTCCTGCTTCTCTACCTGATACGTCATGCCCTTTGGACTTAATCTCACCAGCATGGGAGTCAATCACTACAAAGCTTTTCAGCAGCTGCCGCTTTGTTTCTCTCCATCTTCTAACGGATTCGGTTTTCTCTTTCGAGACAGCAGAGAGAAAATGAAGAGGGGAGTTTAGCTCCAAAAGGCTTGTCTGATCATTCTCCCTCTCCCAAAGGCCTGTGACTCATCTGACTCTGTCCCAAACCATCTCTTGCATCTAGGGGCTTAAGTGCACTGTGGCTATTTACATAAAACTTTATTACTTTAAAGCTCTAAGGGCTCATTTTGTGTTTTCAACTTCCTATGTTGATAAAGCAAATATTAGATCCTTATTTATAAATAGGGAAGACGTTCAGAGAGACTAAACATTTGGGCAATTCACTTCCCTGGCAGCGGTTTCTTTCCCAGTAAAATGAGGCAACGACAAAATATTTATCATTCTGGACTTGCTCAGATTTAGGCAGCAATTTGGAAGCAAAGTCAGTTTCATAACTCAGATGTGTCTCCACTAGAACATTATGAGAAGCAAAGTCCGGCGCTCTCTAGGCAACCGGGAGGTCTTGCGCAGTAACTAGATCTGCTCAAGGGCAAGAGAGGAGCGAGTACCGTGCAGCTGCGGAACGGACTTTGCGGGCAGTGGGGACGTGTTTTTGGAGCGAACCTGGTAAAGGAAGTGTGCTACGCCATCAAGGGCCCCCAGTCCCGGCTGCCACGGGGACGGTGCAGGGTCATCAGCTGTTGAGCCGCCCCGGGCGGGCCCAAGCCTTTGGGTCTCAGGTGACCGGCACTGGCGGCAGCGGGATCCGGATCTACTTGTTCCGGCAGTGGAAGAGACGGGCCGGCGTTGGCCGCTGCTGCTAGCAGCTTGAACCCCAGGGTCCGGACCGATGGCGGCTTGGGCTGCTGCCAGCCTAAGCAGGGCCGCTGCCCGATGCTTGCTGGCACGAGGCCCCAGGGTCGGGGGGGCTCCTCCGCGCGACCTCTGGCCCTCCCACCCCGAGCCCCGGGGCTTTGGTGCCGCTCCGGGCCGGACGCTGCACCTCACCGCGGCTGTCGTCGCCGGGCACAACAAGTGGTCCAAAGTCAGGCACATCAAGGGTCCGAAGGACGTCGAAAGGAGTCGCATCTTCTCCAAACTCTGTTTGAACATCCGCCTGGCAGTGAAAGGTGAGACCCTGACGATCACCCACCACTGGCTGCCGCTGCCCTCTCAGTGCCCACAGCCTCGCTTTCCTCTCGGGGTTGGGCCCACCTAGATCTCCGGCCCTTCACTTTGTTTTCCTTCCCCAGTACCCACCACTGCCCACCTCATACATCCTCAAAACACCTACCTACGTTGGAGGTTCTAACTCACTTTTCCAGACGCTGAGCATCTGGCCAGTTTGTCAGAGAGGGAGCTAGCTGCTCTTGAGAAGATAAGCCGGTAAGGTAGAAGTGACTTCATCCTAGTCTAGCTGGGTAGTTAATAGAAACAAGCCCTAAGAGTCAGGGCAGATGTATGTCTCTCCTGAAGAGACAAATCACCCCTCTGAAGTCGCCTCAAGTACCTTATTGGTTGTGGCAGGGGCACTGAGTAAAGCTATTACTTAAGTGCTTAGGCCTTAGTTTGCTTCATTAATGTTTCCCCAAGACACATTTCCTTGGAAGGTAGATTTGCAGCCATGTCTTTTCTCCCTTAGGTCGCCACACTGAAAAGGCTTTTTTTCTGTTTAGGGCCAGACATCTGTAGGAGTAAAGGAAAAGTCCTGTAGAAAGCATGGACTTTGGACTGGGCGCAGTGGCTCAGCCTGTAATCCCAGGCCAGAGGCGGGCAGATCACTTGAGGTCAGGAGTTCAAGACTAGCCTGGCCAACATGGGGAAACCCTGTGTTTACTAAAAATACCAAAAAAAAGTAGCCAGGCATGGTGGTGCATGCCTGTAATGCTGGCTACTCGGGAGGCTGAAGCAGGAGAATCGCTTGAACCCAGGAGTTGGAGGCTGCAGTAAGTGAGATTGCTCCACTGCACTCCATCCAGCCTGGGTGACAGAGCAAGACTCCATCTCAAAAAAAAAAAAAAAAAAAAAAAGAGAAACTATGGACTTTGGAGTCAGGAAGACTGGTTTCTGTCACTGACTAACTTATGACCTTGAACAAGTAGCTTAACTTGAGTTTCTGTGAAACAAGGATAATACCCACCTTGAGGTAGTTTATGGTTTATGGCACATCATAGGCATTCAGTTAATGTTAATTTACCCCCTCAGCTCATGCCTGGTATTTGTTTGCTTCCTTTTCTTCAAAATTCTTGATATTAAGTTCAAGCAACATTTATTTATTTATTTATTTATTTTGAGACAGAGTCTCATTCTGTCACCCAGGGTAGAGTGCAGTGGCGTGATCTCGGCCCACTGCAACCTCCACCTCCCAGGCTGAAGTGATTCTCCTGCTTTAGCCTCCGGAGTAGCTGGGACTACAGGTGTGCACCACCATGCCTGGCTAAATTTTTTTTTGTATTTTTAGTAGAGACAGGGTTTCACCATGTTGGCCAGGCTGGTCTCAAACTCCTGACCTCAAATGATCCACCCACCTCGGCCTCCCAAAGTGCTGGGATTGCAGGCATCAGCCACTGCGCCCCACTGAAGTTCAACCAACTTGTGTTTATTTTGTGCCAGGCCTGCCACTGGTACTACAAAGATGATGAGATACAGCCCCTACCCTCAGATTACAATGTCATGTGAACATTTCAATAATTATGCACAAAGTGCTGGGCGCGGTGGCTCACACCTGTAATCTCAACACTTTGGAAGGCTGAGGCTGGCAGATCACGAGGTCAGGAGATCGAGACCATCCTGGCTAACACGGTGAAACCCCGTCTCTACTAAAAATACAAAAAAATTAGCCAGGTGTGGTGGCAGGCGCCTGTAGTCCCAGCTACTCAGGAGGCTGAGGCAGGAGAATGGCGTGAACCCGGAAGGCGGAGCTTGCAGTGAGCCGAGATTACACCACTGCACTCCAGCCTGGGCAACAGAGGAAGACTCTGCCTCAAAAACATAATAAAATAAAATAAAAATAATTATTATGGACAAAGTAGTAGAGTAAGAGCAGTAATGAGTCCAGAATGTGTTGTTACCATCTATAACCCTTCTTCATCTGACCTAAAGTAGAGATCGCTGAAACCTAGCAGAATGAAAACCATCCCTAAAGATAATGAATTAGAAAGTTCTGGCCAGGCACGGTGCCTCATGCCTGTAATCCCAGCACTTTGGAAGGCCAAGGCGAGTGGATCACTTGAGGTCAGGAGTTCGAGACCAACCTGGCCAACGTGGTGAAACTTCATCTCTACTAAAAATACAAAAATTAGCTGGGCGTGGTGGCAGGCACCTGTAATCCCAGCTACTCAGGAGGCTGAGGCAGGAGAATCCCTTGAACCCGGGAGTGGGAGGTTGCAGTGAGCCAAGATGAGCCAAGATCATGCCACTGCACTCCAGCATGGATGACAGAGTGAGACTCTGTCTCAAAAAAAAAAAAAAGGATCTTTTCTGGCCAGACGTGGTGGCCGACACCTGTAATCCTACCACTTTGGGAGGCCGAGTCAGGCAGATCACTTGAGCTCAGGAGTTTGAGACCAGCCTGGGCGACATGGTGAAAACCTGAATCTACAAAAAATACAAAAAAAATTACCTGGGTGTGCTGGTGCATGGTGCACACCGGTGGTCCCAGCTACTTGGGAGGCTGAGGCAGGAGGATCGCTTGAACCCTGGAGGTTGAGGCTACAGTGAGCTAAAATCATGCCACTGCACTCCAGCCTGGGTGACAAAGTGAGACTTTGTCTCAAAAAAAAAAAAAAAAAAAAGAAAGTACTTTTCCAAAATACTCATCCAGGCCAGGCGCAGTGGCTCACACTTGTAATCCCAGCACTTTTGGAGGCCAAGGTGGGTGGATCACCTGAGGTCAGGAGTTCGAGACCAGCCTGGCCAACATGTTGAAACCTGGTCTCTACTAAAAATACAAAAATTAGCCGGGTGTGGTGGCACGCACCTGTAATCCCAGCTACTCGGGAGGCTGAGGCAGGAGAATCACTTGAACCCGGGAGGTGGATGTTGCAGTGAGCCAAGATTGTGCCACTGCACTCCAGCCAGCAACAGAGTGAGACTTCATCTCAAAAAACAAACAAAAAAACCCCGAAAATACTTCTCCGTATCCCATTGAAACACTAGTTAAGGTATTCTAAGGTAACTGAGAGCTAAATGGTGATTTGCCACTCCTTTGGCTTGGTGGGGCTGGAAATCCCTTTTTTTCTCCCATGTTGTAATGAGATGTCTTTGCTCACTCTTTTTTTTTTTTTTCTTTAAATCTCAGAAGGAGGCCCCAACCCTGAGCACAACAGCAACCTGGCCAATATCTTAGAGGTGTGTCGCAGCAAACATATGCCCAAGTCAACTATTGAGGCAGCACTGAAAATGGAGGTGTGTACTGTTTGACATGCTTTTTATTGATCACAGCCTCTACCAGGCTCATGTCTGGATGGCCACCAAACGCACCGTAAATTATCAGAGAGGGCCAAGTGCAGTGGCTCATGACTATAATCCCAGCACTTTGGGAGACTAAGGTGGGTGGATCACTTGAGGCCAGGAGTTTGGAGACCAGCCTGGCCAGCATGGCGAAACTCCATCTCTACTAAAAATACAAAAATTAGCTGGGCGTGGTGGCACATGCTTGTGAGCTGGTACTGGGGAGGCTGAGGTGGAGGATCGCTTGAACCCAGGAAGCGGAGGCTGCGGTGAGCCAAGATTGCACCACTGCACTCCAGCCTGGGCGACAGAGCGAGACTCTGTCTCAAAAAAAAAAAAAAAAATCAGAGAGAAGGGTAGCAATGTAGTTGACGCCCTCAGCCAAGAGGCTTCTGAGAGCTCACTGTCCTTGGTCATTGGTTCTAGGAGCACAACTGGGAGTAGGATGCATAGGCAGCATGCAGGGATACAGCCAAGACCAGGACTGCTCAGCCAAGTTGTAGGGAGATGAGGTATTATAGAAAGAAGGGGCAGTGTGGGAGAAAGCCCTTATGTTAGGTGGAGGAAGTGTTTGTTTTTCAGATATTTATGCCCTAAAGGAGAAAAGCCAGTAGAAAGGGAGAGGATGGGGGTGATAGAGATGGTGGGAGGGGCAGGTATATAGAGTCCACATAAGGGTACACCTTTCTCTGGGGTAGGTAGGGAGGCTCTGAGGAAGTAATAGTTATCTTAATAGCTCAAAATTATTGAGTGCTTCCTGCAGGCTAAGCATGGATAAAAACTCTATGTGTGTTATCTCATCGAATCCTCAAAACTGTAAGTAGAAACTGAGGCACAGGAATGTTAGGTGGCTTGACTCAGGTCACACAGAAAATGACAGACTTGAAACCAGATAGTCAGACTTTAGAGCCTGTGCTCTAACCGTTATGCTTATTGCCTTCATGTAGGCCGTGGTGCAGAGAAGGTGGTGGAGACAGCAACTATTTTCCCTATCTAGTGGCCCTTTTTTCCTTTGTGAAAGAGGAAGGGAGAAGTTATGAGTTGAGAATTCCTGGAAAGTTGCAGGGCAGGGTGCTTGGAGTGGGGAATATTGAATACTTGGACAAGGGATGAGTAGAGGCATGGACGGTCCAGAAGAGATTAGTCCCTAGAGCTCTGGATTAATTGTTTGAATTTTGAGACCATGCTGTTTTCAGCAGCTCTTACAACAAGGCCCAGGTGTGTGATTTTTCACAGCAGTACTCAGCAGCCCAGGGTAGGGGCCTTGAGACTTGACCGGTGGGTTTCTTACAGGATGGGGGTGTAGGAGGATGAGTCTGAGTGGGATTGGGTGGGGATTAGATGTGGCATTTAGTTAGGGATGGTAGGAAGCAAAGCTGAGAGATGGCTGATGGATTGTTCAGGGACCGGAGAAACAGACTCCTTCCAAGTTAGGGGTAATACTTCCTGTTACCTAAAAAGTTGGTTAGAGGGTGGGGACAAAAATAAAGACTGAGAGCTCAGGCTCCAGCGTAGAGAGCCCATCCCATGGAGTTAGTTTTGCGATACTTGTGGTTCTGGGCTGACATGTGGGAAGGAATTGGGAAACAGGAAAATGTGCTTGTGTTGTTTATTGCAGAAATCCAAGGACACTTATTTGCTGTATGAGGGTCGAGGCCCTGGTGGCTCTTCTCTGCTCATCGAGGCATTATCTAACAGTAGCCACAAGTGTCAATCAGACATTAGACATATCCTGAATAAGAACGGGTAAGTGTGCATCTCAGGGGAGTGGTAGGGGACAGAGACTTTATGTTCCAATTCTCTGCAAGGCAAGTACTGTTGATCTCTGCTAGTGTTTCAGGGTTTTGTTTTTTGAGACGGAGTCTCACTCTTGTCGCCCAGGCTGGAGTGCAATGGCATGCTCTCGGCTCACTGCAACCTCCGCCTTCTGGGTTCAAGTGATTCTCCTGCCTCAGCCTCCTGAGTAGCTGGGATTAAAGATACCCACAGCCATGCCCAGCTAATTTTTGTATTTTTAGTAGAGATGACAGGGTTTCACCATGTTGGCCAGGCTGGTCTTGAACTCCTGATCTCAGGTGATCCACCTGCCTCAGCCTCCCAAAGTGCTGGGAGCCACCATGCCTGGCCATGTTTCAGGTTTTAAGCACACTTGCTCCTTAGCAGAATCCAGTGAGTTCATTGACTTTCCCTTAATGTAGTCTCTACTAGCAGGATCCCAAAGACTTGCTCATCGGATGTAGAAGGGGATCTTTGTCCTGTTATTCCCATCTATAGCCATATAATGCCCAAGTCTTAAAATGTTCCACCAGGACTGGCATCTTAATGGCACAGGAAATTATGAGCAAAGTCTGCTTCCTCCAAACTGCAATCAGGGCAGAAAATCGAGTGTGGGGACATTCTTGGGCTGTTCCCTTACCCAGCAGCAGCTGCATTTTCTCCTTGAGGATGCGATCTGCTCCATGTCTGTGTGTACTTCATAGACTGGGTGAGAAAGAGACAGCGACAGAATGATGAGCTTTATGGAGGCTGAGTGTCTAGAGGCATCCACTCATGCCAGCCTATTTCCTTCCCTGTCAGAGGAGTGATGGCTGTAGGAGCTCGTCACTCTTTTGACAAAAAGGGGGTGATTGTGGTTGAAGTGGAGGACAGAGAGAAGAAGGCTGTGAACCTAGAGCGTGCCCTTGAGCTGGCAATCGAAGCAGGAGCTGAGGATGTCAAGGAAACTGAAGATGAAGAAGAAAGGAACATTTTTAAAGTAAGCATGAAAACATGGGTGTTTGGTGGGCTTCCGGGAGGACCCTGATAGATGCCTTACGCATGCCTCTTGGTTTCTTCCTTAATGTGCCCTAGGGTACAGGTGAGACAGTTCACATATTGTACAAATGTTTATTAAGTGAATACTGAATAGGACCGACTCTAGTGAGGACTATGAGAAAGAGTCAAAACATTGAAAACGATGTCCCTGCCAGTGAAGAGCTCAAACCCAGTGATCCATTCCAGTACTGACATTCAGGACTTTGCAAGGTCCTGTGTGGCTTTGTCTCATTATCTCCTGGCTCCTCACCTCCTGACTTTCCTTTATCCCTAGTTTATTTGTGATGCCTCTTCACTACACCAAGTGAGGAAGAAGCTAGACTCCTTGGGCCTGTGTTCTGTGTCCTGTGCACTAGAGTTCATCCCCAACTCAAAGGTGCAGCTGGCTGAGCCCGACCTGGAACAGGCCGCACATCTCATTCAGGCTCTCGGCAACCACGAGGATGTGATTCACGTCTATGATAACATTGAATAACCAGGCTACATGTGCCCCCGGGTTCCTTCCTAGAAATGTGGCAGCCCATTCCAGCACACAGGCTTCTGCAGCAATCTCTGAGGGTAAAGCTGGTGGGAGGCTCAGCAGGCCAGGAGGCCCAAGGCCAGGACTTGTGACCTTGAAGCTAAAGGAATCTCACTTGTGGGGCCTCCTTGTCAGCTCTGCTGGTGTCTCAGAGCCATCTGGATGAGTGTCCCGACACCCTCTTGGATGCAGAGCTGCACCACCCAGCTGGTTAGACTCTGATGTTGGGTCGCTGGCCTCTGTGGGGATTGTAAGTGCCCTGAGGTGCTATGTCCTAGAAACTGCCCTTAATAATAACAGTGATTATTGGTTGCTGCATTGCTGTTGTATGGCTCTTGAGTCTTCCTGAGTTTGTGTCCAGCTGTTGGGATCCTCTGGACTAACTTTCAAGTCCCTAGGCTTAGCTCTACTACTCCAGTCCCAGGATTATTTTTTTGATTGGCCATAGAAATGTAGTTGTATCCAGGCACTCCGTGGTCTAATGCTGGTCTTACAGCCTAAACCTGTCATTCATTCATGCAACTAATATTTCTGGAACACTAGCTATATACCAAGAACTGTACTTATCTAGAGTATAAGCTATTCAACTGGTGTCCTGTGTTAGATCCAGCTGGAAGGTAGGACCTGAACACAGGACTGCTCTTTACTGGAGCTGCCCCAGGACAGTGTGAGCTGCTGTGCAAGCATCTGTTGCTCTCTTTGTGTGACTTCTGTGCCCTTCTTTCACCAAACAGCTTAAGGTTCTAGCCCAGTAGGAAATCACGTGCCAATGATAAGGGACTTGGCAGTGGCTCACACCTATAATCCCATCTACTCGAGAGGCTGAGGTGGGAGGATCACTTGAGCCCAGGAGTTTGAGGCTACAGTGAGCTATGATTGCACCATTGCATTCCAGCCTGGGCGACAGAGTGAGAACTCTTTTTTATTTTTATTTATTTATTTTTTTTGAGGCAGAGTCTCACTCTGTTGCCCAGGCTGGAGAGCAGTGGCACAATCTCGGCTCACTGCAGCCTTGACCTCCTGGACTCAAGCAGTCCTTCCACCTCAGCCTCCCAAGTAGCTAGAACTACAGGTACATGCCACCATGCCCAGCTAACTTATATATATTTTTGTAGAGATGGGGTTTCACTATGTTGTCCAGGTTGGTGTCGAGCTCCTGAGCTCAAGTGATCTGCACACTCGGCCTCCCAAAGTGCTGGGATTACAGGCATGAGCCACCACACCTGGCTGAGTCTGTCTCTTTTTTTTTGAGGCAGAGTCTTGCTCTGTGGCCCAGGCTGGAGTGCAGTAGCATGATCTTGGCTCACTGCAACCTCCACTTCCCAGGTTCAAGCGATTCTCCTGCTTCAGCCTCCCAAGTAGCTGGGATTACAAGCAGGCACCACCATGCCCAGCTAATTTTTTTGTCGGGGGGCGGAGGGGAGAAAATTAAACCTTATTTATTTTTAAAACCAAACCACCAGGAAAATATAACACAGCCTGGAAGCAGCAAATGGACAGGCTATATTATCATTTCAAGTAATAAGGTGGTGAAAATACAATGAGGTTGCTATCAAAACAGTAAGGTGCCATGCCAGGGCAGGAACACTGCAAGTTGTGAAAGCCCCAGGCAAAAATGGTTTTTGGTAATGGGGTCTGCCTCTCCTTTGCTCTAAGGGAGTCAGCTCATCCTAACCCAAGTTGCTTACTTTTTTTCCCTTGAATTTCCTGTTGCCGGGGTTTGTCTCACTTGTGCTTTGTTAATTCAGGGGGCTAAGGAGGCAATGCTAGGTTTAGGCTTTCATTCCATCCATTCTATAAAAACCAGGTTTTTCCAAATCCAGTACTTCATAACTCTGTTATAATCAAGTAGCCAACTGCTCCTCTTTTGCTGTTCATTTCTAGATACTAGTATATCTCAAAACCCCCTTCTCTTCACAGGGAAAGTGTTACTGCAAGATTATCCTGTCACTTTGCTACACACAGCCTCAGGGCCCATCAGCCAGTAATTATGCTTCCCATAATTAGTATGTCATCACCTCTCATGTTTTTGCATGTCTCCAGGCTGAAAGATGCAGCATGTAATAATTTTAAGAAATGTACATCTGTTGGGGGCGGTGGCTCACGCCTGTAATCCCAGCACTTTGGGAGGCCAAGGCAGGTGGATCACGAGGTCAGGAGATCGAGACCACGGTGGAACCCCGTCTCTACTAAAAATACAAAAAAAAAAAAAAATTAGCCGGGCGTGGTGGCGGGCGCCTGTAGTCCCAGCTACTCGGAGAGGCTGAGGCAGGAGAATGGCGTGAACCCGGGAGGCGGAGCTTGCAGTGAGCCGAGATTGCGCCACTGCACTCCAGCCTGGGCGACAGAGCAAGACTCCGTCTCAAAAAAAAAAAAAAAGTTTACTGGGTCTTTATTTTCTTGGTTTTATGTAATTTATACAAGGTGATACAAATTGATTGTAAGATGTGGAATTGAGAGGGAGACTAGTTTGGATAAGAACTTTGAAAGGTTCCTTGTGGATCCCCATTTCTGGTCATCAAGATGTAGATGTACGTTTCTTTTTTTTCTGGAGGCCTGGCTGTCCTCACAACAGCTGATGCTGCACCAGAACATGAGACCCTGCATCTTCCAGATGTTCTCTCTCTCCAGACTCTTCACCATGGAGTCCACCACCTCCTGCACCCACAGCTGCTGCAGCTCCGCCATGGTGTCCCCATATCGCCCTGCACCCTGCCACCCCGGCTAACTTTTGTGTCTTTAGTAGAGACCAGATTTCGCCTTGTTGGCGAGGCTGGTCTTGAACTCCTGACCTTAGGTGATCCGTCCACCTTGGCCACCCAAAGTGCTGGGATTACAGGCATGAGCCATGGCACCCAGCCTCTGTCTCTCAAAAAAAAAAAGAAAAAAAAAGGAACTTGCCAGGGCCTGCTTTGCCTGGGTCCCTATACATCCTGGGATTGGTCAGAGTGAACCAATGAGAAGACTGAGCTGCTCTCAAGAAGGGCTACCACAAGCTGGTTTTGAAAGCTTCTTGGTTCTGAGAACAACCAGCCCTAGATCATTTACATCTCTGATGCCAAATGATGTGGCACTGAGAACCGAAGAGGAAACAGGAACAGAAAGAAGAGTGAGGGCTGAATAAGAAGCATCGCTGGTGGGAAATAGGGCCCTTGGTACCTTTTGCTCCTAATAATCACATCTGGGTTTAGAAGGGCCAGGAACTCCCACCTCCTGCGTCGGAGACTGTCAAGCACAGGCCTAGAGTGGCTTTCTGATCCCTGTTATATACCTATTTATAAGTTATTTAAGCTAATTCTGAGCTCAGAGTAATTTTCCTGAAGGAGCTTCAGGTAAATAAGGATGGCAAAGAACTAAAACCAAATTTACTGTAAATGATAACTTCAGCTTCTAAGAAAAGAATTACTGACTCCACACTGATGTCAATAGCTGGAGAGCAGGGCTACGAGGAAGAAAACCAGTGAAATAATCCATGGTCATGCCACTTGCCCAAATATCTGAATTGCTTATCATTAAAAAAGAGCAAATTTACGTTTATATGCGGCTTCATAATTTGTAAGATACTTTTACATGTTATTTATTTGATTTTCCCAACAAACCTACAAAATACTTTGGCCAAGTATTTTATGCACAAATGATCTCATACCAAGCAGGAAAGAACAGGTCTTATACTGATAGACCTTGGTGTTTACAAAATAGCTGTTTTGGAAATTAATTTGGAGGAATCTTATCATTTATAATCTGAGAAATCTGTACTAAGGGAGTCTGCTCTTAAAGGGAACATGGCTAGTCATGTGAATAGATCTCTAATGTAACAGATAGAATCTTTATTAATATGGATTGTTGCATAACCAATTATCTTACATCAAGACATGCTTATTGGCCGGGCGCGGTGGCTCACGCTTGTAATCCCAGCACTTTGGGAGGCCGAGGCGGGCGGATCACGAGGTCAGGAGATCGAGACCACGGTGAAACCCCGTCTCTACTAAAAATACAAAAAATTAGCCGGGCGTGGTGGCGGGCGCCTGTAGTCCCAGCTACTCGGGAGGCTGAGGCGGGAGAATGGCGTGAACCCGGGAGGCGGAGCTTGCAGTGAGCCGAGATTGCGCCACTGCACTCCAGCCTGGGCGATAGACCTGGGCGATAGAGCGAGACTCCGTCTCAAAAAAAAAACAAAAAAAGACATGCTTACTGTAAGGCACAGTAAAGGCTCCTGTGATGATGGCTCTGCAGTGACCCCTAGTGGTGCCCTGCAGTCTCTCTCTGCAGTTAATAGGAAAGGCAGAAATGAACCCTTCTTGAATTTGTTCTGCTGTCTCCACATCTGGTAAAGAGACCCTGAGCTATTCAAATAAAGACGGTCACGGCTGGGTGCAGTGGCTCACGCTTGTAATGCCAGCACTTTGGGAGGCTGAGGCAGGTGGATTACCTGAGGTCAGGAGTTCGAGACCAGCCTGGCCAACATGGTGAAACCCCATCTCTACTAAAAATACAAAAATTAGCCAGGCATGGTGGCAGGCGCCTGTAATCCCAGCTACGCAAGGAGGCTGAGGCAGGAGAATCACTTGAACCCGGGAGGTGGAGGTTGCAGTGAGCTGATATCACACCATTGCACTCAGAGCGAGACTCCGTCTCAAAAAAAAAAAACATTAAAGATGGTCACATCCATATGCCGAGGTATTATGTTGCCGCTAAAAATTATTTTTTAAAGAATCTTTTGGCCGGGCGCGGTGGCTCACGCTTGTAATCCCAGCACTTTGGGAGGCCGAGGCGGGCGGATCACGAGGTCAGGAGATCGAGACCACGATGAAACCCCGTCTCTACTAAAAATACAAAAAAATTAGCCGGGTGTGGTGGCGGGCGCCTGTAGTCCCAGCTACTTGGAGAGGCTGAGGCAGGAGAATGGCGTGAACCCGGGAGGCGGAGCTTGCAGTGAGCCGAGATGCGCCACTGCACTCCAGCCTGGGCGACAGAGCGAGACTCCGTCTCAAAAAAAAAAAAAAAAAACTTTTGTCAGAAAATGTTTAGAATATAACATTAAGTGGGAAAAAAGATACAAAACTACATGTATAGTGTGGTCCAAATTTTGAAATAGATATGTATATATTTATTTAACATATTATATATATGAACTTTTTTAAAAAGACTAGAAGGAAATGTACTAAAATATCAAAACAGGTTATCTCAGGGTAGTGATGTTATTACTGAGCTTTATATTCTGTAATCATGTTTTCCTTTTTTCTTTCTTCCTTTTTTTTTTTTTTGAGACGGAGTCTTGCTCTGTCGCCCAGGCTGGAGTGCAGTCTCGGCTCACTGCAAGCTCCGCCTCCCGGGTTCACGCCATTCTCCTGCCTCAGCCTCTCCGAGTAGCTGGGACTACAGGCGCCCGCCACCACACCCGGCTAATTTTTTGTACTTTTAGTAGAGAAGGGGTTTCACCGTGGTCTCAATCTCCTGACCTCGTGATCCGCCCGCCTCGGCCTCCCAAAGTGCTGGGATTACAAGCGTGAGCCACCGTGCCCGGCCTCTTTTTCTTTTCTTAAGAGATGGGGGTCTTCCCGGCCGGGCGTGGTGGCTCACGCCTATAATCCCAGCACTTTGGGAGACCGAAGTGTGCAGATCATGAGGTCAGGAGTTCAAGACCAGCCTGGCCAATGTGGTGAAACCCCGTCTCTACTAAAAATATAAAAATTGGCTGGGCGTGGTGGTGGGTACCTGTAATCCCAGCTACTTGGGAAGCTGAGGCAGGAGAATAATTTGAACCCAGGAGGCGGAGGTTGCAGTGAGCCAAGATCGCACCACTGCACTCCAGCCTGGACGACAGAGCAAGACTCCCATCTCACAAAAAAAAAAAAAAAAAGAGAGAGAGAGAGATGGGGTCTTCCTGTGTTAGGCTGGTTTGAATTCCTGGCTCCTAGGGATCCTCTTGCCTCAGCCTCCCAAAGTGCTGGGATTATAGGTGTGAGCCACTGTGCCCAGCCCCTATGTTTTACTTTTATCAGGTGAAATAATTAAAAAAAAAAAAAAAAAAAAAAGCTAGTCTCATAGCATCTGAGAGTCTGGGAGTCAGACGCACGTTAAAGTCAGAGGAATGGGGTCTGGTGCTGGCTTGGCTTGCTTTGCCTTATCTTTGGTCATTGTCTTAGCAACATAAAATTATTCAAGGCCTTGAAGCCACCTTGGGCTTATCTTCAAGTGTCCTTTTAGTGGGATAGAAGTATCTGTGATAGGCTCTGTTCACAGTCTTGACTGCTATAAGAAGCACTCTTGTGCGTAGCCACCTCCCCTCTGCTAGAGGCCCTGGCTGAATCAAAGAGGAACAGTAAAGGCTCTGCCTCCAACCAACTGTGGAAATTCAGCCATGTGGTTGTTACTTTTTTTCTCTGAAACTTATAGCAGTCAATAAAGCTTCAAACTCGAAGAGCCCCCAATTCCCAGACTTATTTGAATCCCCAAAGACACTTCTGGAGACATTCTGTGAAGAGAAAATAAGTCTGGCAAAAGGGAATGTGGTGATAGATCCACAATACTCTTTTTCTTTTCCTTTCCTTTCTTTCTTTTGTGTGTGTGTGTGTGTGTGTGTGTGTGTGAGACAGGGTCTAACTTTGTCAGCCAAGCTGGAGTGCAGTGGCACAACCATCGCTCACTGCAGCCTCAACCTCTCAGGCTCAAGCAATCCTTCCGCCTCAGCCTCCTTGCATGCCACCATGCCCGGTTATTTTATGTTTTGTAGAGATGGGGTATTGCTATGTTGACAGGGCTGGTCTTGAACTCCTGGGCTCAAGTGATCCTCCCATCTTGGCCTCCCAAAGTGCTGGGATTACAGGTATGAGCCATCAGCCTGGTGCCACACTACTCTTAACTGAATTATTCTATGTCCAGCCAGTGAACAGGATAGCATTTTTACTTCTTTATTCTTTTTATTTTTTGTGTATGCCCAAAAGGTAACATTTATTGTCTTTAAAAAGGCAACATTTATTGTCTTTAAAAAGGCAAGTCTTACGTAAATAAATAACAACAACAACAACAAAATTCCCATTTAATTCTACCTCCTAAGATACAACAACCATTAACGATTTATATTTTTCCACTCTTTGGAGCCAGTCTGCTAGGGACCAAATTCTAGCTCTGCCAACAGCTAGCAACCTTGGACAAGAACTTAACCTCTTTGTACATGCTTCTTTACCTGTAAAATGGGGGTAATGATAGTACCGATTACATGCAGCTGTTTTGAGAATTAAATAAGTTAATATATGTTAAGCACTTGAAACAGCACCTGGCAATAGTAAGTGTTCAATAAATGTTGGCCTTTTTCTAAGTGTGAATGAGCTTTTTTTTTTTTTTCATTAAAAAAATTTTTCGGCCGGGCATGGTGGCTAATGCCTGCAATCCTAGCACTTTGGGAGGCCGAGGCAGGTGGATTGCCTGAGCTCAGGAGTTCAAGACCACCCTGGGGGCAACATGGTGAAACCCCACATCTACTAAAATACAAAAAATTAGCTGGGCTTGGTGGTGCTTGCCTGTAATCCCAGCTACTCAGGAGGCTGAGGCAGGAGAATTGCTTGAACCCAGGAGGCAGAGGTTGCAGTGAGATTGCACCACTGCACTCCAGCCTGGGCCACGGAGCAAGACTCTGTCTCAAAAAAAAAAAGAATTTTTTTTAATTGATGTGGGATCTTGCCATGTTTCCCAGGCCAGTCTTTTTTTTTTTTTTTTTTGAGAAGGAGTCTCGCTCTTTCACCCAGGCTGGAGTGCAGTGGCACGATCTCGGCTCACTGCAGGCTCTGCCCCCCGGTGTTCACGCCATTCTCCTGCCTCAGCCTCCCAAGTAGCTGGGACTACAGGCGCCCACCACCTCGCCCGGCTAATTTTTTTTTGTATTTTTTTTTAGTAGAGACGGGGTTTCACCATGTTAGCCAGGATGGTCTCGATCTCCTGACCTTGTGATCCGCCCGCCTCGGCCTCCCAAAGTGCTGGGATTACAGGCGTGAGCCACCGCGCCCAGCTGCCCAGGCCAGTCTTGAACTTCTGGGCTCAAGTGATCCTCCCAGCTTGGCCTCCCAAAATGCTGGGATTATAGGCATGAGCCACCTTGCCTGGCCAGCTTCTTCTTCTTTTTTTTTTTTTTTTTAAATAGACATGGAGTCTCAGTATGTTGGACAGGCATATCAGGGTCTTGATATGTAGTTTTGAATTCATGGCCTGAAGCAATTCTGCCTCAGCCTCCCAAAGTGTTGAGATTACAGGCATAAGCCACCACACCTGGCCTGAATGAGCAGTTTTTAAAACTGAAAAGTGATCATGCTATACACTTTGCTTTAACCTTTTTTTTTTTTTCACTTCACAATATATCCTGGTTACCTTTTAGTATCAGTATGGAGAAGTCTCTTCATTCTTTTTAATAGCTACATAACTTTTTTGGTATTAACGTGTCATAATTTAACCAGTCTCCTATCAATGGGCATTTGGATTGTCTGTTTTAAAAAAGATGCTAGGGCCAGGCACGGTGGCTCGCACCTGTAATCCCAGCACTTCAAGAGGCTGAGGCGGGCAGATCGCTTGAGCCCAAAGAGTTCGAGACCAGCCTGGGCAACATGGCAAAACTCTGTCTCTACAAAACATACAGAAGTTAGCAGGGCAGGCCGGGCGCGGTGGCTCACGCTTGTAATCCCAGCACTTTGGGAAGCCGAGGCGGGCGGATCACGAGGTCAGGAGATCGAGACCACAGTGAAACCCCGTCTCTACTAAAAATACAAAAAATTAGCCGGGCGTGGTGGCGGGCGCCTGTAGTCCCAGCTACTTGGAGAGGCTGAGGCAGGAGAATGGCGTGAACCTGGGAGGCGGAGCTTGCAGTGAGCCGAGATCACGCCACTGCACTCCAGCCTGGGTGACAGAGCAAGACTCTGTCTCAAAAAAAAAAAAAAAGAAAAAAGAAGATAAAATACTGCATATACCTAAAAGGGAACATTATGGAAATTACATTCAATTACTAACATCTCCGTTTGAGGTTCAGTTACTCATTTGACAAATATTTGTTTTTTAATGTGTTATGAAAGATGATAGTTATGCTGATTTGAAAGCAGCTTCTGTCTTTATGTTTAATTTGGTTGTTTTGTTTTGCTTTGTTTTGTTTTGCTTTGTTTTGTTTTATTTGAGGGTCTGGCCCTGTCATCTAGGCTGGAGTGCAGTGATAGGATCATAGCTCACTGTAGCCTTACCTCCTGAGCTCAAGCAGTTCTCCCGCCTCAGCTTCTTGAGTAGCTAGGACTACAGGCACACGCCACCATACCTGGATAATTTTAAATTTTTTTGTAGAGACAAGGTCTAACTATGTTGCCCAGACTGGTCTCAAACTCCTGGCGTCGAGCAATCCTCCCTCATTAGCCTCCCAAAATGTTAGGATTACAGACATACGAGGCACCACACCTGGCCTTTTTATACATACTTGGTTAAAGACAATTATTAGAGAGCAGGACACGTGCTTTGATGAAGAAAGTACCCAGTGCTCTGACAGCATGTCTGAGGGCCTTAACCCGGACTTGGAGGTATCTGTCTGAGAAGGCTTCCTGGAGGGAATGCTGTATAGGCTTAGTTGTTCCCTGAAAGAATGGAGGTGGGGGCTGGGCGCAGTGGCTCACGCCTATAATCCCAGCACTTTGGGAGGCCAAGGAGGCAGATCACGAGGTCAGGAGATCGAGACCACCCTGGCTAACGCGGTGAAACCCCGTCTCTACTAAAAAAAAATACAAAAAATTAGCCGGGCGTGGTGGCAGGCTACTCGGGAGGCTGAGGCAGGAGAACGGCGTGAACCCGGGAGGCGGAGCTTGTGCCACTGCACTCCGGCCTGGGCAACACAGTGAGACTCTGTCTCAAAAAAAAAAAAAAAAAAAAAAGAATGGAGGTGGGAGCAGAAGTGAAGAGGATTTCATGCAGAGAACATAGCACACGCAGAGGTATAGAAGCAAGAGAAATTCATATTTGAGGAATTGCTGGTGGTTCTATGTGGCTGGGACATAGAATTTGAATAATGGGGTTAACTATTATAGTTAAGGTGGAAATAGAAGGATGTGTGGCTGAAGAAGAAGGAATGGGTTGGGTCCTGAAGGACCTTCTTAACTGCATTCACATATTTGATTTATGGGATTAAGGGTGATGGGAAACTTTTTAGGGAGGGTATGGCAGAATCAGGTGTCAATTTCAGAAAGATCACTCTGTGATGTGAATATATGTTGAGAGGCTGTTACGCTTAAGTCATGCAGGTAAGAGATTTTGGTGGTTTGAACTAGGGTGGTGAAATGGGATGAGAGAGGAATGGACAGATTGGAGACTTCTTCAAGATTGGCTGTAGGGGAAAAGAAATGGAGAGAAAGAGCTGATCATTCGAAGGTATCTAACTTGGGGAACTGGAGAGGGACAGAGGAAATATAGAACTATGGGGGAAAATGATTTCAGTTTGGACCCAGAATTGGAGGTTCCTGTGGGACACCCATGTCTGTGGAGCTCAGAAGAAAGACCACCCTAAGCTAGAGATACAGTTGAGATTCTGGAATCCTCAGCGCATATGGTAACTGCAGTATGGGAATGTTTGAGATGGCTGGTTGAGACACAGACAATGCAAATGAAGCAACAAAGAAGGCAGCTGTAAGAAAGGTAGAAGGTAAATGAGAAGGTTCTTTTCAGCTAAAGACTCAGGTAGATGTACTGCAGTTCTCTATGTGTGAGGCACTATTCTAAGTGCTGATGATAGAGCAGTAAGCAGGACAAAATTCCTGCTCCTGCATACCTTATGTTTGTGGTAGCTGGAGTAGAGCAAACAAATAAATATATAATTTTAGCCACTGAGAAAAAAAACAAGGAAAAAATATACAAATACAGAATGATGGAAGGGAGGGGTCATTTTAGATGGGGTGATAAGAAATGACTTAAAAGCAGACGTTTGAGCAGAGACTTGAATAAACTGCAGAAATGAGAACATCTTGGCTTGGTAGTTTCAAAGAATGGAAAGAAGGCCAGAGTGGCTAGAGGACAGTGATAGAGGGACAGGATGGAGGGGCCAGCTCCTATGGGGCCTGGCAGGTCATGACAAAGAATTGGGGTTTTATTCTGAGTGTGATGGGAGGGAAGCCATTGGAGGGTTGACAGTGGGCAGGGGGTAGGGTGGCATGATCCGAATTACATTTTACAGGGATCACTCTGGTTGCTATTGGGGAATCATTTGTTGGGCTGCCACAGAGGAAACAATGGAGGCTAGATAGAAGCCTGGGGCAGTCATTCAGGAGAGTAGGTGGTGGCTTGGATAAAGGGGGTGGGATGAGCAGTGGTTGGATTCGTGTGTGTGTGTGTGTGTGTGTGTGTGTGTGTGTGTGTGTGTGTTTATTTTTATTTCATTTTTTTTTTTTTGAGACAGGGTTTCACTCTATTACTCAGGCTGGAGTGCAGTGCCACAATCTCAGCTCACTGCAACCTCCGCCTTCTAGGTTCAAGTGATTCTCCTGCTTCAGCCTCCAAGTAGCTAGGATTACAGGCCACCACACCTGGCTAATTTTTATATTTTTAATAGAGATGGGGTTTTACCATGTTGGCCAAGCTGGTTTCGAACTCCTGACCTCAGGCGATACACCTGCCCTGGCCTCCCAAAGCTCTGGGATTACAGGTGTGAGCTACCGCGTCCGACCTGATTCAGATACATTTTGAAGTGGGAGCTGAAAAGATTTGCTGCATGTTTGGATATATGGGTGTCAGGGAGAGAGAATAATCAACGAACACTCCTAGGTTTGTACAGAGGGTCTCTGACTTACTATGGTTCGGCTTATAGTTTTTTGTTTGTTTTGTTTTTTTTTGAGATGGAGTTTTGCTTTTGTTGCCTAGGCTGGAGTGCAATGGCATGATCTTGGCTCACTGCAACCTCTGTCTCCCAGATTCAAGCAATTCTCCTGCCTCAGCCTCCCAAGTAGCTGGGATTACAGGTGTGCGCCACAACGCCCAGCTAATTTTGTATTTTTAGTAGAGATAGGGTTTTACCATGTTGGTCAGGCTGGTCTCGAACTCCTGACCTCAAGTGATCCACCCGCCTCAGCCTCCCAAAGTGCCAGGATTACAGGCGTGAGCCACTGTGCCCAGCCTCAGTTTATGATTTTTGATGTTATGATGGTTCAAAAGCAACACACAATTCAGTAGAAACTGTGTTTTGAGTACAACCATTCTGTTTTTCATTTTCAGTACAGTATTTGGTAAATTACATGAGCTATTCAAAACTTTCTTATAAAATAGGCTTTGTGTTAGATGATTTTGTCCAACTGTAGGCTAACTTAAGTGTTCGAGCACGCTTAAGATAGGCTTGGCTAAGCTATGATGTTCAGTAGGTCAGGTGTATTGAATGCATTTTCTACTTAATGATTGTTCATCTGATGGTTTATCTGGACATGGCCCCATTGTAAGTCGAGCAGCATCTGTGCTTTAGCAATTGGGAAAACTGAAAGGAGCACGGCGGCTCACACCTGTAATTCCAGCAGTTTGGGAAATTGAGGTGGGAGGATTGCTTGAGCCCAGGAGTTTGAGACCAGCTTGGGCAAAACGGTGGGACACCCCCAACTCTACAAAAAATTTTTTTTACAAAGGCTCTACTCTACCTGACAAAATCTTATTCCTTAGTATTTAATTTCTCTTCTTAGGGAGAATTTAAATTTAATTAAGTAATTTAAATTAAAATTTTTTCCTGGCAGGGGTGGATAATGAAAAAAGGTTGAGAAACACTGGCCTAGTGCAAGAACATGGCCTTTGGGAGTCACACAGGCTTGGTATAAATCCTGGCTCCACTACTTGGACACAGTGCTTAACCTCTCTAAGCTTCACTTTCATCATTTAAATGCCCACAGTATTAGCATAATAACCTTAGAGTTATTGGAAAAATTAAATGCAATGACGTGCCTGTTATATTGATAAATACTAATTTTCTTTCCCCCTTATCCCCGCTTTCAAGAATAGAGATTATTATAGTTAAGGAACTCCAGTAAACTGGGTAGAGACTGAATCAAGTGGGAATATGGCAGGCTTAAGCTTGTTGGAAGAAAAAGAAAACAGGACAAGGGGGCTGATTAAATATACGGAGATGAATGTAAAGAAATAAGGAAGGCTGTTTGTGGTGGCTCATGCCTGTAATCCCAGCACTTTGGGAGGCTGAGGCTGGCGGATCACTTGAGGTCTGGATTTCGAGACCAGCCTGGGCAACATGGTGAAACCCCGTCTCTACTGAAAATTCAAAAATTAGCCAGGCGTGGTGGCACACGCCTGTTAATCCCAGCTACTTGAGAGGCTGAAGGAGGAGAATTGCTTGAACACGGGAGACGGAGGTTGCAGTGAGCTGAGATCGCGCCACTGTACTCCAGCCTGGACGACAGTGCGAGACTCCGTCTCAAAAAATAAAAAAGAAAAAGAAAAGAGGCCGGGCGCGGTGGCTCACGCTTGTAATCCCAGCAGTTTGGGAGGCCGAGGCGGGCGGATCACGAGGTCAGGAGATCGAGACCACGGTGAAACCCCGTCTCTACTAAAAAAAAAATACAAAAAATTAGCCGGGCGTGGTGGCGGGCGCCTGTAGTCCCAGCTACTCGGAGAGGCTGAGGCAGGAGAATGGCGAGAAAACGGGAGGCGGAGCTTGCAGTGAGCCGAGATTGCGCCACTGCACTCCAGCCTGGGCGACAGAGCGAGACTCCGTCTCAAAAAAAAAAAAAAAAAAGAAAAGAAATAGGGGAGAGCCCAAGGTAATTCTTAAGGGATTTGACACTCAAGACAAAGCCACCACTAAATGTTCTTAGTGGGACAGTGGACAATGACATCTGAGGAAGATTATTCTGGAGCCTGACAGATTACACTGGAACAGAGGCCAGAGAAAGGAGCCCACATTAATTGTGGTGGACTTGGAATCTGAAGATCTGGGTGTATAAAATGTTGAATGAAAAGGTTGGGGAAATTAATTATGGTCCCTTTAATTTTGAAACATCATGCAATCAGTACAATTGTTTTGGAACGATATTTGGTGGCACGGGAAAACAGAATAAAATGTAAGCATACTACAAAACAATACAAAGGCATTTTTGTCAAACGCCTATCTAGGTAGGAAATAGATTATCTCTGGGGTGGGATCTTTTCTTTTTCATAGTTTTCTGCATTTTTCAATTTTCCTACAAAAAGCTTGTGTTGCTTTTATAAGAAAAAAGTTATTTGCTGAAAGAATCTCTGGCGGAACTCAGATTTCCAGGGACCCACATGCCAGCACTACCCCAGCCTCGGGTGTCTGAGGTACCTAGACCAGCGGGTGTGGCCCTGGAGGTGTGACACTTACGGAAAGCTGGGCTGGGCCGGCCGCCCCTGCCCGGGGCAAGAGCAGCGTCGGGACCGGAGGACCAGTCGGGGGATGGGGCCGCAGAGGTGGCCGCGCGCCGGGAAGTGCTCAAGCCAGACCCTCCCCACTCGTTACACGCCCCGTGCTGGGCACAGGGAGGAGCAGGACGCCACCCTCTGGAACCACCCAGATCGCTGGGGCCTCCGAGAACCCGGAGGGCGGAAGGCCTGAGGGACCCCTCCAGCCGCCTACTCCTCACCCCAGCCCCAAAGTAGCCGGCGGGGAACTGCGCCAGCCCGCGCGCCCGCCGAGCCTTCGGTGACTGACGGGAGGTGGGAATGTGGGCGGAGCCTCACGCCGGAGCTGTGATTGGAGCAACCAACACCTCCCAATCTGTCCCAAGAGGGGGAGACAGCGCCAGAGAGGGATGCGCAGAGGCGGGGGCTTAGAGGCCTCTACGTGATTGGCTAGCAGAGCAGGGAGCCGGGCGCTGTCCCGATGATTGGCAGGCGCTAGGCAGCCCTCGGAAACCGCCTTGGCTTCGCCCATTGGCATCCTGTGAGAGTAGGCGGGATTGGTTCATCGTGTGGTGCTGATGATTAGCTGGCCGCTGAGAGTTAGGGTGTTGGGAGAGAGTTGGGGGGGGACGGCGAGGGCAGCCGACTTCCTTCTTGTTATTGGCTGGTGAGGTGGGTGGGGGTGGTGCGACGGCCCAGCGGCTGCCTGGGATTGGTGGGCGCCGGCGTGAGTGACAGACAGGGGGGCGAGCTGCGCGACCAGCGGTTTGTTTTTCGGAGCGTTCCTGAGGTGGAGAACTGTGGCCGGACGGAGAGACTGCGGGTCTGAGGGACTGGCGGGCGGGCGGGCCGAGCGGCGCCGCCGAGGCCGGGCTGGGCCGAGCCCAGGAGCGCCCGGGATGTAGCGGGCCACCCTGCCGATGCCACAGCGCCCGGCCGCGGGCGGAGCCGGAGCCGGAGCCTGGGGAGGCGGCGGGGGCCCAGAGCGCAGCCCGCGCCCCCCGCGCGGAGCCAGGCCCGCTGCCGTCCCCGCCGCCCGGGCCCCCGGCATGCAGCCCCGGCTGCGGAGGTGACACTCACGGACCTTAGCCGCCGCCGCCGCCATCGCCACCATGGGTAAGTGTCGCCACCGCCCCGGCCTGTGCCCGCGCTGCTTCGCGACGCCCCGCCCCAGGCTGAGGGAGGAGGACCCTGGGCCACCGCCTGACAGGCATGGACAGCCTGCCCGGCCCGGGGCTGCGGACCGCCGGCCGCCCGCCTGCCCGCCCGCCCCGCTCGCGAGCCGCGGCCCGGGCGGGGGTCCTTGGCAGAGCCCGTCGGCAACCTTCTTCGGCACCGGCGGGGCATCCGGGGGCCCGTGCTCCGCGGGGCAGCCTGGCCCGAACTAGCCGGACCGCGAGCCCGAGGGCGGGGGAGCGAGAGCGCAGTGTGGGGCCCGGGCTGGAGGCTGCCGCAGGCCCAGCTGCTGTTGTGTCTTTTCCTTGATTTGCTTTTTTTTCCTGCCTGTGTCATTTCCTTCCCTTTGCTCACACAGGCCGGCCTGTGAGAGTTCCCGGGGCTTGGTCTCCAGCCC
This sequence comes from Hylobates moloch, assembly GCF_009828535.3. Classification (NCBI taxonomy): domain Eukaryota; kingdom Metazoa; phylum Chordata; class Mammalia; order Primates; family Hylobatidae; genus Hylobates; species Hylobates moloch. Next base: position 48,502,915 of record NW_026652294.1, on the reverse strand, counting down.
TGTGCGCGCCCCAGCGCAGGGGGGAGGGCGTGCGGGGCTCGGCTGGGAGGCGATTACACTGGAACTGTGATCAAGCGCGCGGTTGACAAATGCGTGCTGCACGCAGATTGCTGGGGGTCAGAAGTTGATCGGATGCTGCCAGTTAGTATTCACATCCTACTTTTTGAAAAATCCTGTTGCTGGGTTTTAATCCATTATTTTTTTCTTGCAGTATCCCTGAAATTATGTAACTTTTGAAAGAAACATTTGCTACACAAAAGAATTTCTCTGAAATCACTTCCTTTTTGTCAGTATTTGCAATTTCTACTGTGAAGATGTAATCTAAGGAAAGCTTTTAATGTCTTCCGCACGTAGCATTTGAGTTGAATTATATTCCATATCCTTTTTGGTAATTTAGCAAATGACTACTGGACTAGACTAAGAAATAACATTTTAAACGTTCTTTACTTCTCCTGTCCAGACAGGTGTTGTGATACTGTTGTCACAAGTTTTGCAAAATATTTGGTATTGCCCTAAATAATAATAAAAGGGTAAACTTAAGTGAGAGGATCGTTTGCAAAGCCTTCCGTTGCTTCTGTGAAGTGCCCCATGTGAAGAGGGAGCCTTAATGTTTGCCTTGACCTGCAAGGTCAAGTCCTTTTTGTAGGAGGTTAACTGTATGCTATGTCAAATTCGCCAGTTACTGTTTTGTGACCCATCTCTACACCCTGGCTTTGAATGAGTTGCCTTGTTCTAGTTCATGCTACCCTCATACAGTATGAGAAGGGTTTGTTCATTTGCTGGGCTGTTTCCTTCTCATGCTTTCCTTCAGAAGTGCGCGCTCTTCTGGGGGAAGGTCTGCTGTGAGAGTGGACATAAAAGGAACCCAGTAAGGCCTGGTATTTAAATATATAATTGAAGAAATTTTTATTGAATTTTTTTATAGTTGAGACACAGAATTCTTGTCTACCCCAGGATTCAAACATTTATCTTGTATTATAGATTTGGAATAAATCTTTGAATTGATTTATGAGCCTATATTGTGATAGTCTTTCTTACAAGTCTTTTTTCTTGTCCTGTGGGGGCAGCTGTTAGTCCCAAAGGAGAGTGTGAAATACTTAAGAGTATGTAGACCATCCACTTCATACTTTGTTGATTGCTAGACCAGTTAGAGTGCCCACATGTGTTGACTACATCTCATTATCTAACATGAAAATAGATATGAACCTGTTTTCACATTTCAAGACATTTTCAAAAAGTTTATAAGTGTGTGTATATATGGAGACCAATGATGGGGAGGAAGAAAACTATATAGGCTGGGTCTAGAGCCCCAAAGAAAAAAGGGCCAGGACCTCAGGATCTTCTCATTTGTCCCCACATCAGTTGTCCCCCTGTCAGTTTTACATGAAGACACATGTAAAAGGAACATGCAAGAGGAATTAACTTGCCTGGTGGCTGCAGTATATTAGGCAAGCTAGTTTGAGAACCACTGCCCTAGCTTTCTTCACTTTCCCCCATATGATTCTGTCCATCTTTTTTGTGAGGGGAGAGTAGATGACCTTGATACATTGTTAGAGCTAATATTGAATTCTTCTTGACACCTGGCTGTTCAGTTTGCTTTGTATAGAGCTCATTGAGGATATGTATACACAGGTATCTTCACACACAGTCTCTCTCTTAAATACTGTTTCCATTTTGGTGATAAAAATTCGAATTCCCAGTTTAGTTAGTTTGCTTTTAGTTGCTGTAGTTCTAAATAAACTCAAAGGATTGATAAAAGAGAAACATAGACTTCTTAGTATTTTAGTTATACTTGTTAAACTCCAGCCTCCTGAAGAAAGGACTAAAACTTGAGTCTCTGCCCTGCAGGTTCTTTGGTTAAGTAAGAGTCATATTTTCCTGAGCTGTTCTAAGCCCAGGACTGAAGCCTGTTTGACAATTTGGGTTAATAAAAACAGGTCAGATTTTATATTGTCTGTTAGCCCCAGTAAATTTCTAGTGGAAATTATTTATCTCTGTCAGTAATAGGAAATTTTTTTTTGGCTTTGATACTATGTGGCTATAAAAAATTGGGATTGACTGGTTGTTTTTTCTTGGTCACTCCAGAATTCATTTCCAGATTTAGTAATCATAGTGGCAAATGCTGTTCATAATACCTGAGATTGTTTATGTGGTCTTTTTATAAATGCAATCTGAAACTTTATATATCACTGAAAAATATGTAACAACTTGGAAATGTTACAGGAAACTATAGTGAATGGAGTACAGGATTACAGATGGTCTGGTTCTGGTTTGAAGTCAGAATTATTGTGACTTGCAGACACCTTGTCTAGGGTTCCAAGGCTGTTGGGAGCTCCCTGTTAGAATAGTCTCAATTCAGTTTGGCTAGAATCTGACCACCTATGTAGACTCTGAATAGTTAGCAGCTGTTTTGATTGAAATTTGAATCACAGTTTAATAAATCAACATGGCTATGTCATTACTAGATTTCTGATATTTTTAAAAATGACAATTGGATTTTAAAACTGAATTTCAGGTTGGGCATGGTGGCTTACACCTATAATCCCAGCACTTTGGGAAGCTGAGACTGGTGGATCGCTTGAGCCTAGGAGTTCGAGAGCAGCCTGGGCAACATGGTGAAACCCTGTCTCTACTAAAAACATACAAACTTAGCTGGGCGTAGTGGCATGCCCCTATAGTCCCAGCTACCCAGGAGACTGAGGTGGGAGGATCATCTGAGCCTGGGAGGTTGAGGCTGCAATGAACCATGATTGTGTCACTGCACTCCAGCCCAGGCAACAAGAGTGAGAGACCCTGTCTCTAAAACAAAAAACAAACAAAAAATAGCTGAATTTTAGGCGTCTGTAAAAAGTAAATATCTGTCCAACTGAGCATTACCTATGGGAATACACAGAGGATAAGATGAGGTTTTTCTGGTTCTATGGAAGCTGTTAATTTATTCTTTGCCCGTTTGTTGAATGCCTCCTATGTGCCAGGCATAGTATTAAGCCCTATGCCTGTGTTATCCTGTCCTCAAGAAGTTACAGTTAGGTAAGGTGAAGCAGAAACATGTAAACAATTAAGTGCAAAAGCGTGTAAAGATATACAGGAGAGAGATCAATTCTGTCGTTTTGGTATTGACACATGTAATTCTATAGTCTCCAGTCCTTTGGGTTAATTTCATTAAACATTAAAATGTAGTGGTGATATATATTGATTCTTATGAGGAATAAATGGCTTACTTTATAATATGTGTTTTAAGAATTTCAACCATCAATTAATATTGAATGCCTATTATATCTTAGAACAGAAAAACGCCAGCATTTGACTTTGAGATTTAGCAAAGGTTCAACCATTTCTTGAAGGAGAAAAGTTTCTTATGAATTGAGGGTCGGGCCTTATTGCATATGCTCATTGTAAAATGATGTTTGCCTGGGCGTGGACAGGGTGGAGGCAGTGGAAGTATGTAGAATGTCATGAAGAGAAAGTAAAATCTGACTCGGACACTCGGCTCTCCTGAGTGAGCAGTGCGATCAGACGATCTGGTGGAGCTGAGTAGAACATTGTCAAGATGAAGAAATAACATCTTTAGTTAAATGAAAACAAAGATTAAAACATTACTTTGGGGATTGTATATATGGAAAAGAGAGAGAGTGTGTGGCATAGTAAACAGACATCATACGGGATAACAATGTTCATTAGAGAATGTGGTGCTTCTGGCAACTTTTCTGGGTTGTTAGCCAAGGGAACTCACAAATGGGAAGTGCCTTAAGACCCTGCTTTGAGATACAAGTAATAGCTCAGTCTGGAAGAGTGGCTTCCTGCTGGAGCTAAAGAGAAGAGTATGTTGCCTGGCAGCCTCCATACCACAGGTTGGGGTACCGGGAGAAGAAAAACTACATGCCACTGGGGAATTATGAATACCGGCTACTTAAAACTGCCTAAGAGCTTCCACTTTTTAAGCCTTAACTCTAATCCTTGTTTCCATAGATCCCTTTCTATTTCCATGAACACTCCTCCTCTTCCTAGATTCTTAACCTCTTAATCTCTAAAATTAACCTCTTTCTTCTTGTGCTTCTTCCTGGTAGCTTCTTTTTTTTTTTTTTTTTTTGAGACGGGGTCTCGCTCTGTCACCCAGGCTGGAGTGCAGTGGCGCAATCTCGGCTCACTGCAAGCTCCGCCTCCCGGGTTCACGCCATTCTCCTGCCTCAGCCTCTCCGAGTAGCTGGGACTACAGGCACCTGCCACCACGCCCAGCTAATTTTTTTTTGTATTTTTAGTAGAGACGGGGTTTCACCATGGTCTCGATCTCCTGACCTCGTGATCCACCCACCTCGGCCTCCCAAAGTGCTGGGATTACAAGCGTGAGCCACCGCGCCCAGCCCTTCCTGGTAGCTTCTAAGTGTGTCAGACCACTCCCACTCTCAGGAAATCTTTTCCAAAGTTATAAGCACACTATTAGTCTACCTCAACTTGTTCATGTGTAAAGTTCACAAATACTTTTTTTTTTTTGAGATGGAGTTTTGCTCTGTCACCCAGGCTTGAGTGCAGTGGCACGATCTCAGTTCACTGCAACCTCCGCCTCCCGGGTTCAAGCAATTCTCCTACCTCAGCCTCCCAAGTAGCTGGGATTACAGGCGCCCGCCACCACGCCTGGCTAATTTTGTATTTTTAGTAGAGACAGGGTTTCACCATGTTGGCCAGGCTAGTCTTGAACTCCTGACTGCAGGTGATCCACCCTCCTCAGCCTCCCAAAGTGCTGGGATTACAGGCGTGAGCCATCGTGCCTGGCCATGACTAATTTTTTGTATTTTTTGTAGAGATGGGGTTTTGCCATGTTGCCCAAGCTGGTCTCAAACTCCTGGGATCAAGTGATACTCCCGCCTTGGCCTCCCAGAATGTTGGACTTACAGGTGTGAGCCAATGCGCCCGGCCTGTCACTCTTATTTTCTTCAATCCTTTATTTATTTATTTATTTATTTATTTATTTATTTATTTATTTATTGAGACAGAGTCTCTACTCTGTCACCCAGGCTGGAATGTGTTGGCATAGTCTTGGCTTACTGCAACCTCCGCCTCCCAGGTTCAAGCGATTCCTATGCCTCAGCCTCCATAGTAGCTGGGATTACAGGTGTGCACCACCACGCCCGGCTAATTTTTGTATTTTTAGTAGAGATGGTGTTTCAGCATGTTGGCCAGGCTGGTCTTGAACTCCAGACCTCAGGCGATCTGCCTGCCTCGGCCACCCAAACTGTTGGGATTACAGGCGTGAGCCACCTTGGCTGGCCTTTTTTCTTCAATCCTCTTAAAGCCTTCCTTTCCAGCTTCCCCTCTTCTCATTCTATTTGATTAGTATTAGTTACTGAGAATCAGTCTCTGACCCTCTTTTCTTCCCCTCTATCCCTTAATTGCTTATTCTTCATGTCCTTTCTCTCAGTTCATTTCATAAGCTCTCTGACATAGCTGGAACAGCTTGCTTTTCTTTTCTTTTTTTTTTTTTTTTTTTTTCCCGAGATGGAGTTTCACTCTTGTCGCCCAGGCTGGAGTGCAGTGGCTCAATCTCGGCTCACTGCAACCTCTACCTTCCAGGTTCAAGCGATTCTCCTGCCTCAGTCTCCTGAGTAGCTGAGATTACAGGCGCCTGCCACCATGCCTGGCTAATTTTTGTATTTTTAGTAGAGACGAGGTTTCACCATGTTGGCCAGGCTGGTCTTAAACTCCTGACCTCAGGTGATCTGCCTGCCTCGGCCTCCTAAAGTGCTGAGATTACAGGTGTGAGCCACCACGCCCAGCCAGCTTGCTTTTCTTAAAGAATCTTTAGTCTGTTAACAACTATGTAAAATCATCCATATAACCTCTTATATAACCACATAAGCTACTCATATTTAAAAATATATATTTTTATACGTTTGTGTTTATATACTCTGGTTTATATATTGTCTAATTCTGTCTTTTTTTTTTTTTTTTTTTTGAGATGGAGTTTCGCTCTTGTTGCCCAGGCTGGAGTGCAATGGCACGATCTTGGCTCACCACAACCTCCGCCTCCCAGTTTGAAGCAGTTCTCCTGCCTCAGCCTCCCGTGTAGATGGGATTACAGGCATGCGCCACCATGCCCAGCTAATTTTGTACTTTTAGTAGAGACAGGGTTTCTCCATGTTGGTCAGGCTGGTCTCAAACCCCCAACCTCAGGTGATCCGCCTGCCTCAGCCTCCCAAAGTGCTGGGATTACAGGTGTGAACCCCTGGGCCTTGCCAATTCTATCTTTTTTTTCATACAACTTTGTATTTGTGTGTTGTTTATCTTTTTATCCCTAGAGTTTGAGCACCTTGAAATATCTTTTAAAACTTTCTAATGTATAATACAAGTATTCAGTAAATGGTTGTTAATGATTTATAAAAGTTCAGTAATAAAATTAAGTATTAGGGTAGATTAAATGGCCTCCAGTCTTTTTCCATTGACCTTTTCTTGTTGATGATAATAATAGCCAGCATTTTTTTAGCATTACTAAGTGTTTGGTACCATAAGAAATAATTCGTAGGTTTTCTTTTGCTTTTAACTCTCATAGCAGCTTTGTGAAATGATGCTTTATCTCCATTTTACAGATGAGGAAATTGAGGTTTGGAGAGAGTAAATGATTTGCTCAGGGCCTCCTTACCAAATTTTTCTGACTCTGAAGTTCATATTCCTAACTGCTTCAGTCTAAGAAAGTTGTTTTTTTTTTTTTTTGAGATGGAGTCTCGCCCTGTTGCCATGCTGGAGTTCAGTAGTGCCATCTCAGCTCACACCAACCTCCGCCTCCCATGTTCAGGCAATTCTTCTGCCTCAGCCTCCCAAGTAGCTGGGATTACAGGCGCACACCACCACGTCCAGCTAATTTTTTTGTATTTTTAGTAGAGACGGGGTTTCACCATGTTGGCCAGGCTGGTTTCGAACTCCTGACCTCAAGTGATCCACCCATCTCTGCCTCCCAAAGTGCTAGAATTACAGGTGTGAGCCACTGCGCCCAGCCTGTTATTTGTTTTTAAAAGTTTTGTTTGTTTTTCAAGAATGCCACATTGAAGGAGTGCTGATAATTCAGTTAGTCTCAGTCCATACCACAGAGATAACTGGCCTGTGGCAGCCAAGTGTGCATAGTGATGTTGCTTTTTAGAAGGAAAAAAAACAGGGCCGGGCGCGGTGGCTCACGCTTGTAATCCCAGCACTTTGGGAGGCCGAGGCGGGCGGATCACGAGGTCAGGAGATCGAGACCACGGTGAAACCCCGTCTCTACTAAAAATACAAAAAAAATTAGCCGGGCGTAGTGGCGGACGCCTGTAGTCCCAGCTACTCGGAGAGGCTGAGACAGGAGAATGGCGTGAACCCGGGAGGCGGAGCTTGCAGTGAGCCGAGATTGTGCCACTACACTCCAGCCTGGGCGACAGAGCGAGACTCCGTCTCAAAAAAAAAAAAAAGAAGGAAAAAAAACAAAAACAAAACCTCAATCCAGGAAGAAATGCCTAAAAGAGCCACTTGATTTACTTCCTGTCTTTATACATGTCCTCTGAAGTGTCAGTTGAAGAACCTGTCTACCTCTAGGAATGTATTTTACTTTGACACAAAATGAGATTCTATAACCCTGATATACTTGTGTCAGTTGTCCCAGATTTCAGATGACAGTGCCAAACTGTTCCACTAGTGTGTTCTCAGCTCCGGAACTACCAAACAAGTTTATTCATTAAGTAATGCCAGGAATTGGTTAGCTTCCTGGAAACAGAATTTGTCAACCTGATAAACCAGCTCTTATAATGGCATCATCTTATACAGAATTAGAAATGATTTCTCCAGTCACACTTGTGGATCCGACTTGAAAAGTGGTGTGTGTATGTGTGTGCCTGTATGTGTATTCACATCCATCTTTGTTCAATATCTGAGTTGAAAGAACTGAAAATTCCCAATACTTAGGGTGGTTAATGTTGTTACTGATAACTCGATGCATTCCGCTTTTAGGAATATTGTTGGATGCTCCTCAGAAAACACTTAGACCTAGTCATAATCCTCCTTATATTGATCCCAATTTATTATTACAGTTGGCCCAATTTTATATATATTTAATAATATATAAGCCATTTAATATATAAACCTATACATATTATATATAAGCCAATCTTCCTAGCTTAGATGTTATGCTCTAGTTTTTAAAGTTTGGTTGTGAGGATAAAAATCAAAACAGAAAACCAAGTTCCCTTTTTGTTTTTGAGACAGGGTCTCACTGTTGCCCAGGCTGGAGTACAGTGGCATGATCATGGCTCACTGCAGCCTCAACCTCCTGGGCTCAATTGATCCTTCCACCTAAGCCTCTCAAGTAGCTGAGCCTACAGCGTGCACCACCACGCCCAGCTAATTTTTTGTATTTTTTGTAGAACGTAATTTTGCCATGTTGTCCAGTCTGGTCTCGAACTCCTGGGCTCAAGCAATCCACCTGCCTCAGCCTCCCAAAGTGCTGGGATTACAGGCATGAGCCACCCTGTCCAGCCAGGTTCCCTTCTCTAAGGAAGCTATAGGGAAATTGTAGAAGGTATAAAATAATTGATCGGATTTATATGTGTTAATTTGACAGATGTCTTTTTGTAGATACCCACTTTCTCCTCATTCATTATCCCCTTTACTGCATGCTTTCGATATTATAGCTATGTCACTGCCATACATACTTTTGTATATGTTTTGAAGTGGAGTCATATGGGAAGTTAGCTCCTGGTGGTTTTCCTGCAAGTTTTAAATCTAATTTTACTTCCCTGAACAAGCAAAAACCTCTTTATAGGCAACTTTGTCCTTTTCTGTACCTCGTCAGAGGGCATATAGGGCACCAGAGCAGATTTCGTCTAGGAAGAGGGGAGAGACAAATAAGGCGAGGGGCCAGGCACGGTAGCTTATGCCTGTAATCCCAGCATTTTGGGAGGCTAAGGAGGGAGGATCACTTGAGCTCAGGTGTTTGAAATCAGCCTGGGCAACATGGTGAAACCCTCTCTCAATAAAAAATACAAAAATTAGTAGGGCATGGTGGTGTGCACCTGTAGTCCCAGCTACTCTGGAGGCTGAGGTGGAGGATTGTTTGAGCCTAGGGGTTGAGGAGGCTGCAGTGAGCTGTGATTGCACCACTGCACTCTAGCCTGGGCAACAGAGCGAAACCCTGTTTCAATCAGTCAGTCAATCAGTTAATCAGTAGTGGGAGAAGAGACTGGAGCGGTTTTACTTCCTACATTTCATGCTGTTCGTTTCTTTCCACAGGGTATTAGAATATTTCTAAGGGACAGTGATAAAGGGCAGAAGATAGGCACTCTCTTTGGGTGGAATCTTTTGTATTTGCTTCTTTTAAGGTGTGCCCCAAGTCCCCAAATGGCTCAGTTGTCACCAAAGCAAGTGTAACAACTCATCCCTCATGTTCCCTTCATGATCAACAGATTTATTCATTTTCAATCTCCAAATGCTATTTGAATGGGCAAAGAGCTCTTAAAGGACCTGGGAAAAATTTGTACAACATGGAATTAGGCTGGTTTGTGTTCTGGGTTTTGGCCAGTTGTTTTCAATGTATGAGAACTCTAGTACTCCATGCTATTTCAAGAAAAGGGGATTAAAAGTAATGCCAGTAAGGCGGAGACAATGCATTGCTTGGTCAGCTTAGGGAGGAAAAACAATAGAACTACCCTTTGACTTCCCTATGGGAAGTAGAAGGCCTATAAACTTGTAAAGAGTTGTGGGGGTTGGTGGTGGTGGTGGCATTCAAATGCTAGGCTTGTAAAACAACTTCTGTTCAAAGCAGCTACCTGAGGCCCTTATTTGGTACCTTTTAAAATGTGCTCTCCTCCTTATGATGCTTTAAGAATAAGTCTGGGACTGACACTGCGCCATAATCCGCTCTCTATGGATTCATCTTTTCATTCAGTACCATATTACATTGTACTGTGTTCTTCACTTCAATTTTTCATCTATTTTTCCTGGTTGAGTTTCTCTGGCACTGGACCAACTGCCCTGTTTGAGCATGTCCCTTCCCTGCAATGAACTGGTAAATATTGCTGCAGGAAATCTGACTGGAGGGCTATTAAGAAACCATTAAAGGCCAGGCATGGTGGCTCACACCTGTAATCTTAGCACTTTGGGAGGCCGAGGCAGGAGGATCACTGGAGTCCAGGAGTTGGAGACCAGCCTGGGCAACATGGGGAGACCCCATCTCTACAAAAAATAAAAAAATTATCCAGGCATGGTGGCGCATGCCTGTGTTCCCAGCTACTCGGGAGGCTGATGTGGGAAGGTCACTTGAGCCCCAGAGTTCGAGCCTGCAGTGAGCTATGATCACGCCACTGCACTCCAGCCTGAGTGACAGAGCAAGACCTTGTCTCAAAGAAAAAAGAATCCATTAAAATTCAAATTACCATAGTCTGACCTTTTGGGCTGCATCTGATTATAGTTACAGGGTCTGTCATTTTACCTGGGCAGAACTCCCTGAGTATTAGTTATATAGTTTGTGAAAGAGCTTTGCTGGTCTGTATTTAAGTATCTTAGTCCATGTGCTCTCTTTCATTGCAGACGAACAGGAGGCATTGAACTCAATCATGAATGATCTGGTGGCCCTCCAGATGAACCGACGTCACCGGATGCCTGGATATGAGACCATGAAGAACAAAGACACAGGTCACTCAAATAGGCAGGTGTGTGTGACCCTGGCAGAGCTAAGTGAGCTTTATTGGGGAGGGGTTTTCAAATGGGAAATATATGAAAAGCCAAGGAGACTACATTACCAGGGTTGAATGCTTTTGACCCCTTCCTTTCACAGTCTGTTAAATGGGAAGTGATACATACCAACCAGGTATGGTTAAATCGTAAGTGATATTGGGAGGCTGAGGCAGGCGGATCACTTGAGGTCAGTAGTTTGAGACCAGCCTGGCCAACATGGTGAAACCCCGTCTCTACTAAAAACACAAAATTAGCCAGGTGTGGTGGTGCATGCCTGTAGTCCCAGCTACTCAGGAAGCTGAGACAGGAGAATCGCTTGAACCCGGAAGGCAAAGGCTGCAGTGAGCCGAGATGGCGCCACTGCACTCCAGCCTGGGCAAGACAGAGTGAAACTCTGTCTCAAAAAAAAAAAAGTTACATATGCCATGCAGTTATGGATCTATGATTTGGAGTCTTAAAGCCTTGTGTAAGCATTTCATCTGTTATGGGGACAGTATTCATATACGTTTTTCCCCTTTACTGATATTTGGCAAGTATTTAATTCAGATTCATGATCCCTAAGTCATAAGGTTTTTAGCTACCTTACAGTATATAATCAGGAAAAACTAATTAATTTGGTATTAGCTTACGTAAAATATAATTAAGGTAAATTTATTAATTAAAATGTCACCTAGTATATTCTAAAGGCAATAATGAGTGATTTTGTTATTACTGTTTACAGTTGTTTTACCTTATTAACCCAGGTAGTTGATAGTGCCTGTTTTATTGAGAGTTGTATGCTTCTTTAGGAAAACATTGCCTATTTTCCTTAACATTTAAACTTGTGTGTCATTGAGAATGTTCTTCTCACCTGTAGTGCCACTTACCTGTTTCCTGGGTACTTTGTTTTGCAGAGAGGAGTGAATGATGGGGAGCTTTCCTACCTAGTAGGTATCCAGTGCTGCGTCAGCTAGCTATATTGGGCATGTTTGATGAAAATTGCCTATGACATTCTCCCTTTTGGTTTTGTTTGTTATCAGCTAACCTCCTTTCTTCTCATTTGCACCTTGTTTACCAGTTCTTCAGAATTGGTTCCTAGAGATAGTATAAGGCCCTAAAACTTTTCCTGTTTGTAGTCTGCTAGATAGAGCCTTCCAGAGTATTTCCTGCCTTTAGGAATCCTAGGGACCCCAAGGGAAGAGGAGTCCTTTTGTTTCATGTTAAAACAGAAGGATTAGTTTAAAAAGCTGCTTTTGTTGTTGTTACCTTATAGTACTGGAGGTATAAACAGCTAAAGGCCCATTCTTACACTATTTTCATATGTTATTCTGTCTGACTGTGTGAGTTCTCCCTTGCTATAACTCATTTGTATTCAAAGCCACTTTTGGAAGGAGCATTTTACCAGAAGTGAGTCCCCTCCCCCATGCTTGAGCCTAATGACCTCACTTTCCTTCCTGTCTTCCTATGTAGAGTGTGCTTGCTAACATTACTCCAGTTAGCTGATCTTTCTCCAGACTGGACTATTAGCATGAATATCAGTTAGTGGGTGAAAAGGAGAAGCTTTCTTGAATTGGAAGGCCCAAAAGGACCAGGCTGGGAAAAGGAGGGATGGAATGGTCACTGATAGTTCCTTGAAGGAGGATTCCTTTTTAGGACTCCTTCTGCTTAGAGCCTAAAAGCCATGATGAGGGAAGTCTTGATCTTTTGCTGTGCCTGCTGCTGCGCTGTTAGAGTGAAGTCAGTGGTTATGAAGGCAGAAGACTAAAAAGGATTGACTGTTTGTTAGGAAGTAATCTTAACAAGAGGTACTAGATCTTTGGATCCATGATTTACTTCAATGTTGTCAAACTTATGTTGCACGAAGGATACAAATTATTAACCTCAGTTTTTTTGTTTTTAAAGAAAAAACACAACAGCAGCAGCTCAGCCCTTCTGAACAGCCCCACAGTAACAACAAGCTCATGTGCAGGGGCCAGTGAGAAAAAGAAATTTTTGGTAAGGATCCAGATTACCTGTTAAAGCCAAAATGTACTTTTAAATCTGCTACTCATGCTGCAACAGCGGAATTCACTTCCCAGACAAGTTGTTTTAGTGGATTTGTAAAAAGCATTGGTTACCCGTGACCTGTGTTCAGTGCTTCTAGTCACCATTTCTCACAACAGTATTATTCATAAGCAGCCTCTATCAGTGCTGTCCAATAAACTTTCTGTGATGACAGAAATGTTTTATATCTCTGCTGTCCAATGTGGTATTGTAGCCACTAGCCACATGTGGCTGTTGAGCAACTAAGGAACTAAATTTTAAATTTTATATCATTTTAATTAATTTAGACAGCCACATGTGGCTAGTGGCTATTGTATTGGACAGCACGACTTTATGCACTGTGTAAGGGGCTGTTGATTTATTAGGTAAGAAATTATGTATATGCTTTGAGATGTGTAGATATTCATTGGTATGTTCATTCCTTACACACGTCATGAGTTTCAATACATTGTGATAAGCTAATAATGGGAATCCTATCTAAGATTTCTGTTTTAGGAAGAATGTGAATATGTGGAACTAGAACGGCTGTTTAGAAATCGAAGCTCAAAGTTTTATGTTAATATGGGCAAAAGGGGAAATAAAATGCTAAGATAGCTTTTCTTCTTAATGAAGTCAAGGTTATAGAATGGCCTGTCCTGGGAAGCGTAGCAGATGTTTCACTTCTGACCAAGAGGGATATTCTTCAGCAAAATTCTGAAAGCAGAAAAAGACAAAGTCTCAGCAAATGCATTTCTAGGAAAGATGGGGTAAGAGGCAGTGCGGGGAAGATGTGGGGGAGAGGTATTTATAGCCTAGTATAATGAAAGGAGCCTGGTGATATTAATAATCATTTAACATAGGACTTTATAATTCACAGAGTTACACATTTATTATTATTATTGTAGTTTTTGTTAGCCTAGGCCTGAGATAGAATGAAACAGTTTTCTTCATTACCAGTTCTTCTGCCAGAAAATCCATGCTTAGGAAGAGAGAGGAATGAAAGATCAAAACCTAATTTAAATGGTGAAGAGTTGCCAAATTTGGTTAAGAAATGTCTAATTGGATTACAGATTCAAATTACAGAGTCCCAGTTGAAAGAAACTAAGCATTTTGGCTAGCTGGAAAGGTTGTTTATTCAAGGGTGGAATGGTGCTGGCAGAGGCAAACAGCCTTTCACTATGAGAATGGCAGTGCTGGCTACAAGGCAGAGTTGAGACTAGCACAGCTTCATGGGGCTCAAGCTTGGCCCAGCAAGGAAAGCCAGAGGAGCTGTGGGTTCATTAACAGGATTGTTTGGGGGCTGAGGCCTGGAAGAACTGAAAAATCTAATTTAATATCTCTGCTTGGCAAGACTTGAGACATCCTCTTCCCTAAGTAAACAAGCTTGGTAAGTAATTGAAAAAGAGAATGGATTTGAGAACAAATAGGCAGCTATGGAAGTACATGGGCAGTGAGCTATTAACTATTTTCTAGGAGGTAGATTCTGTATTCTCTGTATTCTAGCAGTACAGAGAATACTGTAAACTAGGAGCATTCTCTGTATTCTCCCTTTTGTATATTGGGTCTCTGGAAGCCTACAGCACGGTTAGAGCTGACTGAATATTCTTAGATGTGTGGCACATCCTACGTGTGTCTGGGTCCTGTGGATAGTTTTGCAGGCCATGATGTGCAGTGTCCCTTTAGCAGTCATTAACTCACAGTGAGTTATCAATGGGTGTTAGTTCTCTATGGGTCTGACAACTTAGTGTAGTGAAAAGAGTGCTGGCCTATGGCTGAACATGCTGGAGAAGAGCTTGCCTGGCCATAGGGACAGAGCCACGCAGATCCAGCATGCATCTCCCATGTGCCAAGTGGAGCCCCCAGACATGAAGGCAGCCATACTAGCAGAGGGTGACGAGGACAATGACATTGACCTGTTTGGCAGCAACAATGAGGAGGAAGACAAGGAGGCAGCTGGGCTGTGGGAGAAGTGGCTGTGGTGGAATGTGGAGAAGAAGGCCAAGAAGACTGTGTTGGTAGTCAAGTCCTCCATCCTGCTGGACATCAAGCCTTGGGACAATGAGACCAACATAGCCCAGTTGGAGGCCTGTATGCACTTCATCCAGTTGGACGGGCTGCTCTAGGGGGGCCTCCAAGCTGGTGCCCATGGGCTACAGTATCCGGAAACTGCAGATTCAGTGTGTGGCAGAGGACGACAAGGTGGGGACAAACTTTCTGGAAGAGGAGATTACCAAGTTTGAGAGCGTGTGTAGAGTGTTTGCAGCTTTCAACAAGGTCTGAAGCCTTAGAGTGTGTGTGTGTGTGTGTGTGTGTGTGTGTGTGTGTGTGCGCGCGCGTGCACGCGCACGTATGCAAGTGTGTGAGGCCTTGCCACGATTAAAAACTGATCAACCAAAAAAAAAAAAAAAAGTGCTGGCCTAGGAGTCATAGAGTTGTTACTCATCTATTAATGTAGGATTTTATAGAGTGCTTTCAACAACAGTTAACATCAATGCTATAAGCACGTGTATAAGGTTTACACAGCTTTTACACAAAGATATTGAGTAGAGGCAGGAAGTATATCCGAGCCTTCTGATTCCTAGTCACAGTAATTTTACCATGTATAAGTCATATAACCTTTCTGAAGTGAGTTTTTCCATCTGAAATATAGACTTAATACTCACTGTGTCTACCTCTTAAGATTGTTGTAAGATCATAGACAGAATGTGAAATATTTTGTACATTGTAAAACAAATGTACAAATGTAAAGTTGTAGTGGTTATGTCACTTCTTATGTTTGGCACTGCGGGTGTGAGCTTTGGGGAAAGCTTCTAACTAGAACTGTCCATAGTGTTGTGGAACTGAAAGGATTAAGGTTTTTCTATCTTTATGGGATTATCATTAGTGTTTACCTGATGATCTTTGCAAATTTCTGAAGCTAGCCTAATTTCTGAAAATCCCAGTGGGGGAAGAAATGGAATCCTTATTTCCATGGATTCCTGTTTCCCTTGAATCTTATCAAAATGGTAGGTAGATACTTGAACAGAGTCATGGTAGGTAGATACTTGAACAGAGTCTGGGCTCTGGATCTAATCCTCCAGATGTTCACGAGTGGGTGCTTCAGAACAGAAAAGCTGCTTTCTTCATGATAGGCACAAGCAGGGCAGGGCCTTGGCTATCATTTCTAGAGGAAGAGAATTCCAGGAGCTGTTCCCCCAGCAGGGTCAGTGATTGAGCAGACTGTCTTTTGCTTTCAGTGTGAAAGACCTGGCTCTTCAGGACCTCCCTTGTCTTTCAAGGTTGTTGATAAGATGGGCTGGCCAGTTTGAAAATAAGATATAAAGCAACACACAAGCCTGATATTATATTTTGTAAGAAGGTTGCTTTGTAATCATCTCTTCCACTGATCTCTTACAACTTTCTGGAGTCATGCTTAAAAATAAAATTTTAATTTTTATTGTATTTTTTTTTCCTTTCATTCACTTACTCTCTTTGGCAAAATAAGGACTGCAATTCCAGAAATGTGGGGAGGCATCAAAGGTATGTAGCAAATGCAGGGAGAGAAATCAGTACAGAATCAGAGCGAGGATAAGAAGAATGATGGCTAACTGAAGCCTTTTTCAGGTCAAGTTAGTTCATAAACCTTTGGTTAATAAATCCTGATTTTTCTGGATTCTTGAAAGCTTTTTGGGCTACATGTTCAGCTGTTGAGTCCAGACTTTGAGATAGTCATTTCTGCTTTAGTGTTATTGTCAGTTATTCCTGTTGCTCCTGCTGAGTCCCTGAATCTGTAGCTCAGCCTGACAGCCTGCACTGTCTTCTCTCCTCAGTGTGGCACTCAGTACTGCTCTCACTGGATTGCCTGTGGTGGGGAGGGGACATGAAGCTGCTTAGACCTGAATTTCTGTACTAGAACTTTTTTCTCAGTAGCTGACACCCCCCATTCAGTTTAACATGTACCTATGGTCAAGCTTCTCAGACACACAAAAGAAATGTATGTCGGCCAGGAGTGGTGGCTCAGGCCTGTAACCCCAGCACTTTGGGAGGCCGAGGCGGGCGGATCACCTGACCTGGCCAACATGGTGAAACCCTGTCTCTACAAAAATACAAAAATTAGCAGGGCATGATGATAGGTGCTTGTAATCCCAGCTGCTTGGGAGGCTGAGGTGGGAGAATCACTTGTACTCTGGAGGCGGAGGTTGTAGTGAGCCGAGATCACTGCACTCCAGCCTGGGCAACAGAGCAAGACCCCATCTCAGAAAAAGAAGGAAAAAGAAAGGTATGTCATATTCCCTGCACCCCAGGAATCATGCAGTCTTATTGGGAAATGAGGACTACATGAAAAAAAGAAAGTATGATATTACTATGCCTCACGGTGTGATACAGAGAGTAAGTGCTATAGAAGGCCAGGAAAATGAAAGATGAGCTTGGGCCAAAAGAGCTATGGAGTCATTTCAGGTGGAAGGGCACTTGAACTAGGCTGTGAAGGAAGTATAAACAGTTAGGTAGAACGGAGGAAGGGTGGCACTCCAGGTCAGGAAACAGAATGATTAAAGGCCTAGGGGAAGAAGCAAACATGGCATGTATCAGGAAACAAGGTGAGCACTGATCTGGCTTTAAAGGGGGGTCCCTGTGGGGAACAAACAGTGTGAGATGATCAGGTAAACTGAATGAACCTAAATCCCAGAGGGCTTTGAGTGATAGCAGAGAATTTAGACTTTATTCCATAGATAATGGGTATCACTGATTACCTTATGAACAAAGAAGGAACATAGTGAAAAAGGTGATTGAGATGGTTGGAACTGTAGAGGAATGCAGAGTGGGTTGGAAATGGGGAGCTGAAATGTATCCTCGCTCTGATTCTGTACTGATTTCTCTCCCTGCATTTGCTACATACCTTTGATGCCTCCCCACATTTCTGGAATTGCAGTCCTTATTTTGCCAAAGAGAGTTAAGTGAATGAAAGGAAAAAAAAATACAACAAAAATTAAAATTTTATTTTTAATCATGACTCAGGAAAGTTGTAGGAGATCAGTGGAAGAGATGATTATAAAGCAACCTTCTTACAAAATATAATGCCAGGCTTGTGTGTTGCTTTATATCTTATTTTCAGCTTTATATATTTATAAATGTATAAAGATATAATGCTTTATATCTTATTGACTCTGGGATCAAGGGGAAAGGGTCTCACTGAAGGTGATGTCAGGGAGAATGGGAAGCAGAGTCTTATACCGGAGGCCTTTGAGATGAGAATTGAAATTTGCTCCCTGGCTGTGAGGGGGAAAAAGAAGGAAAGAATCAAGCATTACTCAGAGGTGTGAGCCTGTATAGCCGGGAGCACAGCAATACCAATGTTAGAAATAGTGACACTGAGCCAGGCATGGTGACATGCGCCTGTAGTCCCAGCTGCTTGGGAGACTGAGGCAGGAGGATCACTTGAGCCCAGGAGCTCAAATCTGTAGCGCACCATGATTGTGCCTGTGAATAGCTACTGCACTCCAGCTTGGGCAACATAGCGAGACCCCATCTCTGAAAAGAAAGTAATAGTTGAGAAGGGAGACTAGTTTAGGAGAGTAGTTGATATAGACACATATGGCTAGATTGAGTTTGAGATTACAGTGGGAAAAAACCTCAAGAGTGTGTGAGGTATGTGTATGTGTGTATGTTGATTTTTGCTGGTCCATAATCTGTTATCCGCAGTTTCGAGATCCAAACAGTACTACAAACTAAAGAGATATTTTTAGTTTTTAGTTTCTATTTATTATTTTTTAATTTGTAGCAGACTTATTTGGCAACCAGACCTGTCCTGAATAGACACAGGGCAATTTATGGTCTTTCTTTATTCTACTTATAATTGTGAATATTCATACTTTTCATTGCAAAATTAGGATAGCTTGGATAAAAAGCATGTACTGTTAACAAATAGACTCCAAATCTCAGTGACTTAATACAGTATGTCCAGTACAAGGAGGGGGAGAACAGTGTTACCCACAGTTACTTAGCAACCTGGATTGAGGGAGACTCCTGTCCTAGGACATGTACCTGCCAGGGAAGAGAGTATAGAACTTGATTCTGTTCCTAGCTCTTGGTCAGAACTAGGGACAAAACCCCCAAACTAACTTTTAAGAGGTCAAGGAAATACTTGAGCATTCTGCCTCTACCATAGTACTGTCTCAGACACCCCCCACTCCACTCCCTGGGGAGGCATGACGTGATTTATAGAACATGTACCATACTACCCCTCTAAATCCAAAACATGCATTCTGAAACACTTTTGGCCCCAAGAATTTTGGCTAAAGGATAATGGACCTGAATTACCATTTACCAACCACTTGTATATCAGGTACTGTTCTAATCACTTTACCCAATTATATGATTTAATTCTTTTGATAATTCCATAAATTGGATACTATCATTCTCACTTTACAGATGAGGAAACTAAGTCATAGGTTAAGTATGAGGCTGCAGTGCCATTACTTTTTTTTTTTTTTCCCCCTGAGATGGAGTCTTGCTCTATCACCCAGGCTGGAGTGCAGTGGCGTGATCTCGGCTCGCTGCAATCTCCACTTCCTGGGTTCAAGCAATTCTCCTACCTCAGCCTCCCGAATAGCTGAGATTACAGGTGCCCGCCACCACACCCTGCTAATTTTTGTATTTTTAGTAGAGATGGGGTTTCACCATGTTGGCCAGGCTGGTCTCGAACTCCTGACCTCGTGATCTGCCCTCCTTGACCTCCCAAAGTGCTGGGATTACAAGGCCACCATGCCCAGCCTAGTGCAATTAGGTTAAATGGCAAAAACTGCAATTACTTTTGCACCAACCTAAGTTCAAGGTTACACAGCTAGGAAGTTGTAGAGCCAAGATTTGAAGCAGGCAGTTGGACCCCAGTGCTACATTCTTAACAACTACATATTGGCCTCAGATACGTGACAAGCAGATGAGCCTTGCTTCAGTGATTGGGGCTACATATAGAGATTGAGGAATCGTCTATTTAGAGGCCCACTGAGAAGTTGTATGCAGAGCAGGAGAAAGCCAGAAGTCAGAAGTCGCAAGGTTGAGGAATGGTCATGTGTTTGGGGAGGGGTAGGAAAGGGCATGAACAAGAGGAACCAGCAAAGAAGCAGAAGTGGTCAGAGTGGTAGCAGGTTCCCTGTGCTGGGATAGAGTCACAGAAGTTGGAAATAGAGTTGGCCACCCACCAGTGTGAAATGCCTCAGAAAGGACAAGAAGAATGGCTAGCTGGAAGGCATTGAATCAGATTATCTTTATCTGAACTTCCCTTATCTATGGCTTATTATGGTCAACCTGATGGGTGAAATTCAGATTTAGGAACTCAGAAGATTTGGGCATATCATGTGGTTCATGGAAGCTCGTAAGGCTGTCATGGCATCAAAGAAGCATCTTTGTTTACACTGCTTTTTAGTCACAGGCTTGGTTAGTCTTAAGTAGCAGTGATTTGTGGTTTGGAACAAAAGTTTAATTCCCTTTCTGAGTAAATTCATGTAGAGCAGTGCTCAGGTTATGGCTCGTTATGAAATAAATTTAGTTCCTTCAGTTCCATAAAGGGACTGAGGAGATTCCTTCATTAGTATATCTAAATATAGTGTTGTCCCAGGGCTGGGCGCAGTGGCTCACGCCTGTAGTCCGAGCACTTTGGGAGGCCAAGGTGGGTGGATCGCTTGAGGTCAAGAGTTCGAGACCAACCTGGCCAACATGGTGAAACCTCGTCTCTACTAAAAATACAAAAATTATCCAGGCATGGTGGTGCATGCCTGTAATCCCAGCTACTCGGGAGGCTGAGGCAGGAGAATCACTTGAACCCAGGAGACAGAGGCTGCAGTGAGCCGAGATCACGCCACTGCACTCCAGCCTGAGCAACAGAGCGAGACTCTGTCTCCAAAAATAAAATAAAATAAAATAAATAAAATAAAATAAAATAAAAAAGTTGTCCCAGTTTAAGAATGAAAGCTGTTATATGTGTGTATGTTTTAACCTTGTTTTTTTTGTTTTTGTTTTTGTTTTTTTCAATTTATTTTTGAGACAGAATCCTTGCTCTATCACCCAGGCTGGAGTCCAGTGGCGTGATCATGGCTCACTGCAACCTCAAGCCCCCTGGGCTCAAGCAATCCTCTTGCCTCAGCTTCCCAAGTAGCTAAGACTACAGGCGTGTGCCACCACAACCAGCTAATTTTTGTATTTTTTGTAGAGATGGCGTTTTGCTATGTCGCCCAGACTGATCTCAAATTCCTGGGCTCAAGCAATCCTCAAACCTCGGCTTCCCAAAGTGTTGGGATTAGAAGTGTGAGCTACCACACCTGGCCCAAAACTTCTAAAAACGAAAAAAAAAAAAAAAAAAATTAGACAAAAAACAAAAACAAAAACCTGAGGAAATGTGTGAATAAACTATGGACTTTAGTTGATATTGATTAATTAATTGTAACAAAAAGAAATACACCATACTAATGTAAGATACTAATAATAGGGGAAACTAGCTGGGTGTGGTGGCTCATGCCTGTAATCCCAGCACTTTGGGAGGCTGAGGTGGACAGATTGCTTGAGCCCAGGAGTTTGAGACTAGCCTGGGCAACATGGCAAGACCCCATCTCTCCAAAAAGTTACAAATTAGCCCAGTGTGGCGACATGTGCCTGTCTGTAGTCCCAGCTACGTGGGAGGCTGAGGTGGGAGAATCAATCACCTGTGCCCGGGGAAGTCAAGGCTGCAGTGAGCCGTGATAGTACCACTGCACTCCAGCTTGGGTGGCAGGAGTAAGACCCTGTCTCAATAATAACAATAATAATAATAATAGGGGAAACTGTGTACAAAGGGGAGAAGGATATATCAGAACTCTGCTCTATACGCTCAGTTTTTCTGTAAATCTAAAACTGTTCTAAAAATAAAATTTATTAATTAAAATAATAGAGCTACAGCAAGGTATGCTGGGCTGTAGGCAGGAACAGGTAAAAGGATGTGTCACCCACCTGCAGGGGCAGACAGGACTACAAACTTCATAGAGCACTTGGGATACTCCAGATCCAGTTGAGGAAATAGTGTGGGAGGCTGGAGGCCACACATCAGAGCATGGCAACTCTGCTTTAGAGGACTCTTGTCATGGTAATTGTTTAGAATTTCAGGGGAATGAGAAAAAGAAGATAGTGAAAATCTGTTCTCAGTGCCTATGTGACACTTAAGTTGTAGCATAGCGTGGTAGTTAAGAGTCAGGCTTCCAGGGTTCAAATCCTACCTCTTCCTTTACAAGCGATATGACCTGACCTTGGGGGAACTTACTTAATCTTGTTGTAACTCAGTTATTTTCTGTAAAATAGGGATAATAATGGTACTTGTTTTGAGGATCAGTTTAATTAATATATGTAAACACGCTTGGAACAATGCTTGGTTAGTGGTAAATGCTCAATAAACATTAGCTATTATCATTATTATTAATGGATAAAGTGGTCCATGTGTTATCTTAAAGGATAAGAAGGCTATATCAGGGCTGTATTTTTTTTGAGACAGGGTCTCACTCTGTCACCCAGACTGGAGTGCAATGGCACTGTCTCAGCTCACTGCAACCTCTGCCTCCTAGGTTCAAGCGATTCTCCTGCCTCAGCCTCCCGAGTAGTTGGGATTACAGGTGTGTGCCACTACTCACAGCACATTTTTTGTATTTTAAGTAGAGATGGGGTTTCACCGTGTTGGCCTGGCTGGCCTCGAACTCCTGACCTCCAGTGATCTGCCCGCCTCGGCCTCCCAGAGTGCTGGGATTACAGTTGTGAGCCACTGCACCTGGCCTTTAATTGCCATTTTAAATGAATAAAGTAAATTTTCTCAGTTTTAATTTTGAATATGGTAAATACCAATAGATACAATCCACATAAGCAAAAGCTCTTTGGGGTCTTCAATAATTTTTACAGTGTAAATTAGAACCACTCTTGTAATTCATTGAACTGGAAGAGAAGTCTAGTCCCCTAATGCCTTGGGAAAAGGGAGTCCTTTAGGCATCTACCCTTCCTTTCAAACTCACTCCCTTTTCTGTCATCTTCTCTGTTTGCTGTGTGTTCCTCGTCTTCAAATACTCTTAAGCCCTCTTTCTTCCAAGCCACAGCCTATTAATTTGTCTTCTTCAATATAATTTTTCTTCATCGACTATGACTTCATTCTTTCCTTTATCTCTATTACTTGCTGGTTTCCTGCCTATCTTACCTATCTTTTCCTCTACACCTGTTCTTCTGTAATATCTCTCTCCTTTCCCTGTCATTTTTTAAACTCCCTCAAGTTGTTTGTTTGCTCTTCTGCAATATCTCTTCCTCCTTAATTTGTTCTTTATCATTTTAACACTTCTACTTCCTCTTATTTCTCATATTTATACTTAGTTCTGTTCTTCAATTCATTCAACCACTTAACAGATATTATTAAGCGCAAATATTATATGCCATTTCCTTTGCCTGGCACTGGGGATATAGAAACATGATAGACCTCGGGAGGCCGAGGCAAGAGAATTGCTTGAACCCAGTAGGCGGAGGTTGCGGTGAGCCGATATTGTGCTACTGCACTCCAATCTGGGTGACAGAGTGAGACTCCATCTCAAAAAAAGAGAAACATGATAGACCTGATCTCTGCTCTCCTGCAGTTGACAGGCTACTCATGATGGTCATTTCGGAAAAGGCTGGGAACAGTGTATAAGGTCCTACTTTACCCCCAGTGGGGTAGCTTTGGGAGGGTCGTGGGAAATCAATGATGGTGGTACCAATGGCAGCAGCAGCAAAAACCAAATATTGCATGCCTATTATGTGTCAGGTATTTTACTTACATTTAGTTGTCATAAGAACTCTGCAAGGTATGTTTAGGCTTACTCTACAGATGGAAAAACTAAGACTCACAGAGGATAAGTAACTTGCCTGTGGTCATATAGCTAGAAAGCATCAGCAGCAAAATTTCTTTTTTGTCTTCAGTCACATCGGCCAACAAGGAAAGGTATCATGGTCAGGAGGTGATAGAGTGGGAGAAACTTCCAGAGCCAATTGTAGAAATAGGGTGTGTATGAAGCTAGAAACAGCATGTCACAGCATAGCAACTGAGCTGGGCAGCCACCTAGGGATCTTACCCTAAGAGCTTTGTTGTCCCCGATGTTAGAACTGGAAGTTTTAAGTCATTGGAAAGGAATGCCCATGCCCATCTGGGAAGAGAAGCTGGACCAGGAGCCATCAGGGATGTATGCCTAATGTTGCTAACGGACAGCCCAAGGCTTACTTGGCAATGGCAGTAGTGACACATTCCAGAGAATTCTCTAACCTGTCTATCATTCTTTTTGGCAGAGTGACGTCAGAATCAAGTTTGAGCACAACGGGGAGAGGCGGTAAGTCTGCCTTCTGATGAGTAGTTGTTTTCATGTATGCCAAAGTTCTCAGATAGCATTGAGTTCATGGAATTCATTCCCCTGTCCTGATCCCTGTGGGGCCACTGGCTGGGTAATAGGGTGGATTGGGCATAAAGGGAGGAAAGTTTCACCCTTGTCTTGGCCTACTAATTGAACCTTGTTCCTATCTTAGCATTGGAAGCCATTTCAACTGCTGATGTTTTACTATTCTGCTCTATTCTGCTGCTGTGAGGTCTGACATTTTATTAGGAAGTGAGGACTCTGGCCCTACTCAGAGTCATGGCTTTCAGACACACTGACACTGTGTCACCTGTGGGCATTAGAGGGAGGGCAGGATTCTCCTGTGATATGGTGCCATTACTATTCCCAGTAGAGCAGCCCTGGGTTTGTCCACGTCAAGGGTCAGGTTGGTGAGTTAGAAGTTTCTTCATGATGTCTCTAGGTCATGGGAAGCTGCACCAAGTCCATCAGTTGTAAAAGATTTTAGCTCCTTTGAGGACATAGAAAGAGGGAGTTTTTCGGTCTGTGTTCTCAATCTTATCTCATTAGGGAAGTTAAAGTAATGTTACAAAACTCTTCTGTCCTTTTCTCCATTGTCAGTATTTTCATTATTGTTATTTTTTGTGGGAAGCCAAGGTAGAAGTTCTCAGTAGAAAAAATGTGACTGTACTTAATTTCTGAAGTTATTTAAGGAAAACATTCAGAAAGCACAAAGAACTCTGGTCATGGGATATTTGAGACCTTGCATGTTTGTGCATGTGTGGCACATGTACACATAAATGTGCCTTTTGGTGTTTTTTCCACTCTTTACCTTTCTTTCCCATTGATATACTCCCCCCCGCCACCCCCAGCTTTCTTTGCTTTGAGCATTTGGACAGGTGAAGAGCATACCCATTAGTATGAGGTCTTCCTACTTTAAGAATCTTACCACAGGACCTTAGTACCTCTAAACATTCTTGATTCTGGTAGTTCTCTGCAGTTGGTACCTTTCAGCCTGCTTTGCAGCTGGCTCCAGAGGAGACCTGTGGCTACTATTCTCCCTTTAAAATACACATTCACAAGCCTACAAGGTTGTCAGAGGCAGCCCGGTGGAAACATTGTGGAAAGTGTGGTCTGCAGAGCCAGGGTCCTTCTGCTCCCATGTGAGTTCCAGGCCTGGAGGGAGGAAGGTCTGAGCTCTGTCCCCAGCTGCTCTTCCTGTGTCCTGCCATTAGCAGAGAAGTTAAATTGTCACTTCATTGTTGCTACTTTTCACACTTTCCAACCTGAGTTTTAAAGGGATGGCCAAACTCAGAGCAACAGTTTTCAATCAAAAGCACAATTGTGTTGGAGCCCAATTATGCAGTTAGGCTCTCCTGAATTCCCTGTTCCCAAAGTGGTATGCAGTTACAGTGAGCAGGCTTACACTGAGAAAGTGTATGTGTTTGGTTTCAGAGAAGCTGCCAGATTGAAACCACAAATATTTAAGGTGGTCAGGCAGGAATGGCCTTCTGAAGCCCTGAGCAGCAGAACGTTGCTATCAAGGTTTTGAAAATGGTGCGTTCTCTTTTTAAGGAGCTGTTTTCAGGAGCCATGGCATTTCAGTGTTTGTGTACTATATGTGGAATTGAGGACTTTATAAAGTTGGTGCAGGGAAGCCAGCAGAGTTAGTACTCTGTGCCACACAGCTCTAGTTTCATGTATTTCATGTCAGGATTTTGTAGAGAATGTCATTGTGGGCATTTTTAACTTTTTACCTGGAATATGGGTAGTATTTATCTAAATGTAGGCCCTTATAGAATTAGAATTCACAGGAAAGAGGAAAGAAGTCATGACTTTTCCCACTTATCCATGACAGGTATTCATTCTGGTGGGCTGACTTTCCCATTACTTTGAGAGTATGGGGACCAGACCCCTGACTGTCCTCCCTCTTGACCTCAGGAGGGCTGGGGAGAAGGATTGTAGATTAAGATCTCCTTCCCTTTGGAAATGTTAATGATACACTGATGGGGGTGGTTGCACGGGTGTTAGACCTCTCTTTGAAGCACTGGCCTAAAAATGCCTGTTATTCAATAGGATGGCAGCAGCTTAGATCTTACCCAATCTGGAAGTCCTGGCCTCTGATCTTGACCAGACTTTCAAGCTGCTTTTGTGGGTTTTGAATGGCTCATTGCCAGGCCAAATGCAGAAGAATTTATCTCTGATCATGATCCTTTTTCATTAGTGTGCTAGGGACATCTGAGTGGACTTCTGGTATTTTATCCAGAAAGGCTGGACCCTTTTGAACTGTTGCTGAGGCCTTGAAGAAGGAGGGGTATGATTTGCTATTAGGCATTAATAGAAAGCTATCCTCTCAAAAGGCTTCAGAAAACACCTCTGTCTAGAGAATCCATCTAGATAGCACCTAACAGTATCATTGCTTGGGACAGTTGATTTGGAAGAAAAAATATAATTACAGTCTGGGCCGGGAGTAGTGGCTTACGCCTGTAATCCCAGCACTTTGGGAGGGTGAGGTGGGCAGATAACAAGGTCAGGAGTTTGAGACCAGCCTGACCAATATGGTGAAACCCCGTCTCTACTAAAAATACAAAAATTAGCCGGGCGTGGTGGCCAGCACCTGTAGTCCCAGCTACTCGGGAGGCTAAGGCAGGAGAATCGCTTGAACCTGGGAGGTGGAGATTGCAGTGAGCCGAGTTCGAGCCACTGCACTGTAGCCTGGGGGACAGAGCGAGACTCCATCACACACACACACACAAAAGAATTACAGTCTGAATGGATTTCCTAGTGGAGATGAAAACTAATTTGGTTAGCAGTATAATTTCCAAAAATGAAAGGTGGAAAGGACAAAGGAAAAAACATGAAGGAATTATCTTCTTGAGATGTTAGGCTTTGTGTGAAGGATAGATTATGGTTTATATTAATAGTCTATCAATGTTGCCCAGTGAAACTTTCTGTTATAATGGAAATGTTCTATATCTGTGCTGTCCAGTATACATATGGCTGCTGTACATGTGGCTAGTGAGCATTTGAAATGTGGTTGGTGAGACAGAGAAACCTTTTTCTTTTAAGACAGGGTCTCTGGGCCAGGTACAGAGGCTCATGCCTATAATCCCAGCACTTTGGGAGGCTGAGGCAGGAAGATTACCTGAGGTCAGGAGTTCGAGACCAGCCTGGCCAACATGGTGAAACCCTGTCTCTACTAAAAATACAAAAATTAGCTGGGTGTGGTGGTGCACGCATGTAGTCCCAGCTACTCGGGAGGCTGAGGCAGGAGAATGGCGTGAACCCGGGAGGTGGAGCTTGCGTGAGCCGAGATTGCGCCACTCCAGCCTAGGCAACAGAGCAAGACTTCATCTCAAAAAAAAAAAAAAAAATAGACAGGGTCTCTGTTGCCCAGGCTGGAGTACAGTGGCGTGATTGTGGAGCCTCCACCTCCTGGGCTCAAGCAGTTCTCCTGCCTCAACCTCCCAGGTGCCTGGGACAACAGGCACACTGCCACAGCCAGGTAATTTTTGTAGAGACAGGGTTTTGCCGTGTTGCCCAGGCTGGTTTCAAACTCCTGGACTCAAGCTATCTGACTGCCTTGGCCTTCCAGAGTTCTGGGATTATAGGCATGAGCCACTGTACCTGTTCAGGAACCAATTTTCAGTTTAATCAATTTAAATTTAAATAGTCATATGTGGCTAATGGCTGCCATATTGAATAGTGCAGATACAGTTCTAGATGATGAAGGCTTTTATGCTTCTCACCGATTTAAGCCAACCTGTCACAGAAGAACATTAAAGAAATTATCTGGTCAGATTTTATTAAAACCCAATGGTTTAGATCCCTCTCTCTTGAGGCTTATTGCTTCTTCCTCTGGTTACACCACTTCCCACTCTGGGGGAGCCGGGAAGATGAGAAAGAACCACACACTTCTTCCTCTCAGCATGGAAGAGGACAAGACCTGTGCAGGCCCATGGCTGAATATTGCCTGCTCCAACACACACTAGTCTGATTTTATCCTATTTAGGTGTACTAAGAGATGAAGGTTGTTTTAATAGGCATTTCTCCAGTCACATTGAGCATCTTTTCATGTGTTTTATTAGCCACTTACAATTCTTCTGTGAATTGTCTAATCTTTTGCCTTTTCTATTAGATTGTTTGTCTTTTATTGATTTTTTACAAGTATTTTCTCAAAGTTTGATATTTGTTTAACTTTGTTGATGGCTTATTTTGCAATCATTTATTTATTTTTTTTTTGAGACAGAGTTTATTTATTTATTTATTTTTTGAGACAGAGTCTCTCACGCTGTTGCCCAGGCTGGAGTGCAGTGGTGTGATCTCAGCTCACTGCAATTGCCGCCTCCTGGGTTCAAGTGATTCTTCTGCTTCAGCCTCCCAAGTAGCTGGGATTACAGGGCATGTGCCACCACACCCAGGTAATTTTTAAATTTTTAGTAGAGATGGGGTTTTGCCATGTTGGCCAGGCTAGTCTTGAACTCCTGACCTCAGGTGATCCACCCACCTCAGCCTCCCAAAGTGCTGGGATTACAGGCATGAGCCATCATGCCTGGCTTGTCTTCTATATTTTATGTTATGGTTAGGAAGACCTTCTCTCTCTCTCTCTTTCTCTCTCTCTCTCTCTCTCTATATGTGTGTGTGTGTATATATATATATATATAAATATATATATAAATATATATGTGTGTGTATATATATATAAATATATATAAATATATATATATGTGTGTGTATATATATGTGTGTGTATATATATATATATATGTGTGTGTATATATATATATATATATATATTTTTTTTTTTTTTAAGACAGGGTCTCATTCTGTCACC
>NW_026652294.1:48453799-48473961 GCF_009828535.3 Hylobates moloch | reverse complement strand
TATATATATATATGTGTGTGTATATATATATATATATATGTGTGTGTATATATATATATATATATATATTTTTTTTTTAAGACAGGGTCTCATTCTGTCACCTAGGCTGGAGTATAGTGGCATGATCACAGCTCACTACAGCCTTGACCTCCTGGGCTCAAGTGATCCTCCCACCTCAGCCTCCCAAGTAGCTGGGACTATAGGCATGTACTATCACACCTGGCTAATTTTTTTAAAAAAATTTTAGTAGACAGGGGGGCTCACCATCTTGCCCAGGCTGATCTTGAGCTCCTAGCCTCAAGTGAGCCTCCTACCTTGGCCTCCCAAAGTGCTTGGCCCCCAAGATTTTTTTAAATTCTGTATTTTCTTATATAAATTTGAGAGTATGTGTGTGTATGAGTTTCTTTCTGATATTCTTTTCTGTTTAATTTGTCTCTGATTATTTTTAATCATCTATGTTTTAGAGTATTGGGTTGAACCCATATAAAATGGTTGGCCATCGGTAGTCTCATATAGTTCAACCTAATACATTGATTAAAACTTTTTATTGGCCAAGCATAGTGGCTTACACCTATAATACCAGCACTTTGGAAGGCTGACGTGGGAGGATTGCCTGAGTTCAGAGGTTTGAGATCAGCCTGGGCAACTTATTGAGGCCCATCCCTACAAAAAATAAAAAATTAGCCGGTGCATGCCAGTAGTCCTAGCTACTTGGGAAGCTGAGGCAGGAGGATCGCCTGAGCCCCAGAGGTTGAAGCTGCAGTGAGCCGTTATCATGCCACTGCACTCCAGGCTAGGTGACAGAACGAGACTCTGTTTCAAAACAAACAAGCAAACAAAAAACCCACAACTTTTTATTATGGAAATTTCAAGCACACACAAAAGTAGACAGAGTATTAAACTGAACTCCCATGGACCTGTCACCCAGCTTCAACATTACTAACATTTTCCCAGTCTTGTTTTATCAATTCCCACTTTTAAATTTTGCTGAAGTATTTCATAACAAATCATATTTTACACCTCTTTGGATGAGTCCTTACTCTACCTTATATTTGTAGAAATTGTTCTTCGAACTGACCTAATGAGTCTCTCCAGAAAAGCTTTAATGTCAGTACTACTTACATGCACAGATACATCACTGGTTAAGAAAACTGATCAGGCATATCACCAACTCAAGGGGGAATTCCTGTGACTCTGTAGTAGAAAATCTTAATTCTGAAGAAAATCAGTATGGAGATTCTTATGGCATCTCAAAGATGAACAATGGAAAAGACCTTTCAAGTCGTGGAGTTGAGGCCCTTAGGAGTTGAGGCCATGTTTTCAGGACTGCTACTCCAGTCTCTACGTTTTCTAGCTTATTTCCTAAATAATTTCTTTCTTTCAACTTTTATTTAAGTTCTGGGGTACATGTGTAGGATGTGCAGGTTTGTTACATAGTTAAACGTGTGCCATGGTGGTTTGCTGCACGGATTAATCCATCACCTATGTATTAAGCCCAGTAGGCATTAGCTATTCTTCCTGATGCTCTCCCTCCCCAAGTCCCTACAGCCCCAGTGTGTATTGTTCCCCCCCGCATGTGTCCGTGTGTTCTCATCGTTGGAACATAGTTTTTAAATCTAGTGGCTTCTTTTGTCATTGGCAGAAGAGTCTAAGTTGAAGTGGTAGATGAATGGTTGGGATTGAGCAATAGTTGTGGGTACTGTTGTCAAACCTGATAGATAGATGCTCAGAGGGTGAAAGGTAATGGTAGAGAAGAGGAAAAAAGGAAACAATCGGGAAAAGGCAAATTGAGTGAAAGAAAACAGAATCCTATGTTGAGAAGAAAGGAAGAATATACTCAGACCATTGCTTTTTAAACCCTACATTTTAAGTATACAATTAACCAACCTTTCTTTCTGTTTCTTTTCAGAATTATAGCGTTCAGCCGGCCTGTGAAATACGAAGATGTGGAGCACAAGGTGACAACAGTATTTGGACAACCTCTTGATCTACATTACATGAACAATGAGGTGAGAAGGCAGATGGATGGGGCAGGGACAAGAGGGGCAGATGCCTACCTTTTTTCTCTCTGTTTAACAGAGCCTTTAAAGTTTGTTTCTCTAATATCATCTGCAGGTTTTCATTTCTAGACCCCTTTTCTTAATTCCAACAACTCTGGGATTTCTGTGTTTTACTACATGGGAGATTACTGAGCCATCTCAGCCATCTTCATTCCCCCTACTTAATCAGTGCAGATAGCTCTAATATTCCATGGTGGAATCAGGTATGGTACCAGGGCTAGGGCTTATATTGTCTCCTTTACATTTTGTAGGAGTATCTTATTTTTTTTCCCCCAGCACAGCCTTAACAAGAATCCAGAGGGTTTAGCAGGGGCTAGGGAGGTGTAAAAAACCAGTGAGTAGGTCATCTATTACAGTCATAAATGCAGGATTCTTCTCTCAGAGTTTCTTCTGATTGGAGCTTGTTTCAAATGTTAGCACCTGCTCCAATAAGTTCTTTAACTCCTCCTCCTCCTCACTCCACCCCAGCGGTCCTTATTTACTTCTACTTTGAATATCACCCAGGAAGGAATTCTTTTGACTGTCAGTTTCTGGGCTGCTTTCCCAGCTCCAAGAAGAATATTAAAGACTACAATCAGCTTAGGCTGGTGCTTTGCAGTGTATTTATGCTGAGTAAAGAACGTGTACCTCGAGCAAACTGAGTTAGGGGTGCAAGACAAGAAAGCTGGGCAACATCATGACCCTTGGAGAACCAGATCATCACTGTGTAGTTTTATTTTATTTGATGAGGAGTTAAAATTTTTCTTTCAGTAAAGACTTTTCTGAATGATTTAGTACTCTTTTCTTTTTCAGTTAATATTTCCATTAAGAATTCCTGATGTTTCTTTATTCTAAAGCCACATATAAATCATTGTTATTATTTTAGTTCATACATGTCTTAACATACTCTACTAATGTTAATGATCAGGAGTTGACTAACTTACATTTGATTAATTTAAAATCCCTCTATTCTGTTCTTTTGTTTGCCCTTGAAACCCTGCACTGTCAGGATCTAAGAATCCCAAATGAAAAATCTACTGAGATTTTATTTATTTATGTCTTTGTAATTATAGTTTTATTGAGATTAAAAAATTTATCATCTAAAAGTATACCATTCAGTGGTTTTTAGTATGCTGATAGAGTTGTGCAACCAACACCACTATCTAATTCCAGAACATTTTCTTTTTTTTTCTGAGACAGAGTCTTGCTCTGTCGCCCAGGCTGGAGTGCAGTGGCGCAAACACGGCTCACTGCAGCCTTGACCTCCTGCACTCAAGCGATCCCTCCACCTCAGCCCCTCAAGTAGCTGGGACTATAGGCACACACCACCACACCCAGCTAATTTTTCTGTATTTTTTTATGGAGGCAGGGTTTCACCATGTTGCCCAGGCTGGTCTCAAATTCCTGAGCTCAAGTGATCTGCCTGCCTCAGCCTCCCAAAGTGCTGGGATTACAGGCATGAGCCACCGCACTTGGCCTCCAGAACATTTTTATCACTCCAAAGAGAAACCCTGTACCTATTAGCAGTTATTCCCCTTTCTCTCCTCTTCCCAGCTCTTGGTAAGCACTTATCTTTCTGTCTCTTTGGATTTACCTATTCTGAACATTTCGTGTAGTGGAATCATACAGTGCATGACCTTTTTTGTCTGGCTTCTTTGACTAAGCATATGTTTTCAAGGGTCATCTGTGCATGTTGTCAGTATGTCATTCTATTTTATGGCTGAATAATAAATATTCCATTTATGGATATACCACATTTTGTTTATCTATTCATCTATTGATAGACATTTGGGTTGTTTTCATTTTTTGGTGATTAAATAGTGCTGCTATGAACATTTGTATACAAGTGTTTAAATGAACATATGTTTTCAATTCTATAAGGTATATACCTAGGCATGGAATTTCTGGGTCATAAGATAACTCTAACTTTTTGAGGAACTGCCCAGCTTTTCTATAATGGTTGCACAATTTTACAGTCCCACTAGCAACTTATGAGTGTATTAGTCTATTCTCATTCTGCTGTAAAAAACTGCCTGAGACTGGGTAATTTATAAAGGAAACAGGTGGCTAGGTGCAGTGACTCAGGCCTGTTAATCCCAGCACTTTGGGAGGCTGAGGTGGGCAGATCACGAGGTCAGGAGTTCAAGACCAGCCTGGCCAACATGGTGAAACCCTGTCTCTGCTACTAATACAAAAATTAGCTGGACATGGTGGCGCACACCTGTAGTTCCAGCTACTCAGGAGGCTGATGCTACAGAAGAATTACTTGAACCCGGGAGGCGGAGGTTGCAATGAGCCGAGATTGCGCCACTGCACTCCAGCCTGGGCGACAGAGTTGAGACTCCGTCTCAAAAAAAAAAAATTTTTTTTTTAAATAAATAAAGGAAAGAGGTTTAATTGACTCACAGTTCAGCATGGCTGGGGAGGCCTAGCAAACTTACAGTCACGACGGAAGGGAAAGCAAACACGTCCTTCGCGTGGCAACAGGAGAGAGAAGGGCCAAGCAAATGAGAAAAAGCCCCCTATAAAACCATCAGATCTCATGAGAACAGCAGCATGGGGGTAACCACCCCCGTGATTCAGTTACCTCCCACCAGGTCCCTGCCACGACACATGGGGATTATTGGAACTACAATTCAATATGGGATTTGGGTGGGGACACAGCCAAACCATATCAATGAGGGCTGCAGTTTCTCCACCATGCTTACCAACATTTGTTATTTTCTTTTTTTTAATAGCCATCCTAGTAGGTGTAAAGTGATATGTCACTGTGGGTTTTGTTTTTGTTTTTGGTTTGAGACAGGGTTTCACTTTGTTGCCCAGACCAGAGTGCAGTGTGCAATCATGGCTCACTGCAGTCTCGACATCCTGGGTTGAAGTGATCCCCCCACCTCAGTTTCCCCAGTAACTGGGACTATAAGCACATGCCACCACACTGAGCTAATTAAAAATAAATTTTTGTGGCCGGGCGCGGTGGCTCACGCTTGTAATCCCAGCACTTTGGGAGGCCGAGGCGGGTGGATCACGAGGTCAGGAGATCGAGACCACAGTGAAACCCCGTCTCTACTAAAAATACAAAAAAATTAGCCGGGCTTGGTGGCGGGCGCCTGTAGACCCAGCTACTCGGAGAGGCTGAGGCAGGAGAATGGCGTGAACCTGGGAGGCAGAGCTTGCAGTGAGCCGAGATTGCGCCACTGCACTCCAGCCCGGGCGACAGAGCGAGACTCCATCTCAAAAAAAAAAAAAAAAAAAATTTGTAGAGATGGGGGTCTCACTATTTTGCCCAGGCTAGTCTTAAACTCCTGGCCTCAAGTGATCCTCCCGCTTCAGCCTCCTAGGATTACAGGTGTGAGCCACTATCCCCAGCCTACTTGGTTTTTTTTATTTAACTCCCTTCCCAACCATTCTTATTTAACTCCCTTCCGAACCATTCTTATTTATTCCCACTTTGAATGTCCACAGGAAGAAATTCTTTTGCAATATAATATGATTTGCAGAACATTCTCCCATTCCATAAGTAGTTTTGAGATTTTATTTTAAATATGTAGTGTTTTTGGCCAGGCGCAGTGGTTCATGCCTGTAATGCCAGCACTTTGGGAGGCTGAGGCGGGAAGATCTCTTGAGCTCAGGAGTTCAAGACCAGCCTGGACAACATGGTGAAACCCTATCTCTACAAAAAGTGCAAAAATTAGTCGGGTGTGGTGCCTCATGCCTGTAATCCCAGCTACTTGAGAGGCTGAGGCAGGAGGATCACTTTAGCCCAGGAGGTGGAGGTTGCTGTGAGCTGAGATCATGCCACTGCACTCCAGCCTGGGCAACAGAGGGAGATGCTGTCTCAAAAAAAAAAAAAAAATCTTGTATTATAAATTGGGAACTGTATGAGTTAATTGGACTTTTGCTTGATTTTGTGTTTACCATACATGTATAAAATCTGGCCAGGCGTGGTGGCTCACTCCTGTAATCCCACCACTTTGGTAGGCTGAGGCAGGCAGATTACTCGAGGTCAGGAGTTCAAGACCAACCTGACCAATATGGCAAAACCTAGTCTCTACTAAAAAAAAAAAAAAAAAAAAATTAGTGGGGAGTGGTGATGTGCACCTGTAATCCCAGCTACTCTGGAGGCTAAGGCAGGAGAATCGCTTGAACCCAGGAGGTGGACGTTGCAGTGAGTTGAGATTGTGCCACTGCACTCCAGCCTGGGCGACAGAGTAAGACTCTCTCTCCAAAAAATAATAAGAATAAGATCTGACATTTGCTAGGTCCTAGGCAAGGCATATGTTTGCATCTTATGAATCTCCTAATACCAAGTATTCATAACATGCTCTGCTTTTTGCAGTGAGTGAGACTTATTTGTACCCTCAGGGACCTTCTATTTAATACTTCACTGGAACGTATGAGTGTATTAGTCTGTTCTCACGCTGCTGTAAAAGACTGCCCAAGACTGGGTAATTTATAAAGGAAAGAGGTTTAATTGACTCACAGTTCAGCATGGCTGGAGAGGCCTCAGGAAACTTATAATCATGACGGAAGGGAAAGCAAACACGTCCTTCATATGGCGACAGGAGAGAGAAGTGCCGAGCAAAGGGGGAAAAGCTCCGTGAGAATGGAGGAGGTAGTTTTCAGGTTCTAGTCGCTGACTTTTCCCTTAAACAGAAAGATATTAAACTGTGCTATGCAGTCTAAATTTGTGTTTTTATTTGTATAACAGTTTTCATCCTCTGACCATCCCTCCACCCCTCCTCTTCCTTTTCTGTGTGTTCTGTTAATGTCAGCACAATTGGAGATAGAGTGGGACATGATCCTACTTAATTTGGAAAAGAATATGGGGGCTATAACTGTTTGCAACTTGATGATGTTTTTGGAGAAGAAGCTCTTCTCAGAAAGTGTCTCACAACAGGGTACTGAGGTATGCTACAGCATGGATGAACTAAAAAACATTAAGTGAAAGAAGCTAGATGAGAAAGATTGAATCTTTATGAATTGAATTGAATATGTATGAACTGTATGAGTCTAAATGGAATGAAATGTCCAGAAAAGGCAAATCAATAGAGATAGAGAGTAGTGGTTGCCTGGGGCTGGAGGTGGGAAGGAGGAGTGACCATAAATGGGCACAAGAGATCCTGTTGGAGTTCTGGAAATGTTTTAAAATTGGATTATGATGATGGTTGCACAACTATGTAAAGGTACTACAAATTTTTGAATTGTACATTTAGAGAAAAAAATCTCTATGGTTTCAACTAGATATTTTAAGACCCCATAGTATCCAGTGAGATTGTTTTCCTCCAAACTTATTTTTATTTTTTGTTTATTTTATTTCTGCAAAGTGAAACATTGAGATAAACTTCTGTTTTATATTATTTCCCTTTTCTGTGTCTTGTATCACAGCTCTCCATCCTGCTGAAAAACCAAGATGATCTTGATAAAGCAATTGACATTTTGGATAGAAGCTCAAGCATGAAAAGCCTTAGGATATTGCTGTTGTCCCAGGACAGAAACCATGTAAGTAGCCCCTGTCATGGTCTGGCAGCTGAAGACAAAGCTTGCTTTCCTTCAGGAACTTCTCTTGCCTCCTTGACAGACGTTTTCGTTCCTCAGCCACTGCCAAATTGAGAGCATAAGCACAGCACAGCCCACTTGTCAGTGGCCAGTGAACATTCTTCATTTGATTTCACCGAAAAGCCAGATTGTCAGTGTTAACATTGCATCTAAAGGTTATTTGACTTATGGTGAGGGAGGAAGGAAAATACTTTAAGATAAAGAATAAAATTCTTGTGCTCTAAATTTATGTTTTTTCAATTAGATTTTGACCCCAACGAGAGAAATTTGATTCGTTTGGCAGTGCTGATTAGGAAAGACTGTCAAAGATTTGAGACTGTCATGCTTTATAAACCCAACTCCCACAACACCTTGCCTTTCCCTTGGAACACTTGTAGGAAACAAACTTT
Source organism: Hylobates moloch (assembly GCF_009828535.3). Taxonomy (NCBI): domain Eukaryota; kingdom Metazoa; phylum Chordata; class Mammalia; order Primates; family Hylobatidae; genus Hylobates; species Hylobates moloch. Next base: position 48,465,977 of record NW_026652294.1, on the reverse strand, counting down.
TCCTTTTGTTCAGTGGAAAAATCCATGGGTTGGGGGCCTCTTATAACTTATCAGCTGCTGCTTTACCCAATGGCAGGCAGTCTGTGGGGTGTCAGAAGTGGGGAATTATCCCTTATGCACAGTTTTCTCTCCTGAAGAATTCCTGGAGGCCTGCATTTCACAAGAATGTTTGCAATCTGTATCTGTCTTCCAATTACTGATTCCTCTACCAATTTTCTTCAGATGCATGTTTCTGAAGGTTTCTTGGCACCATTTCCTTTTCTTATGCTTGACAGCCTTTCCTTTTCTTTATGTGGACAGCCAACATGGCAGCATAAGTATGGGTGTAGTGACTAGGACAAAGTTTAGGTGGAATGCTGCTTATGCTGACCATTTCTTTTCTTTTTTTTTTTTCCAGGTTAATTATTTTTTCCAATTTATTGTGGTAAAATACACATAACATAAAATTTAGCGTCTTAACTTTCGTTTTGTTTGTTTTTTTCTAGGACTAGAAGGAATTTTATTAATTTTTTTTGCACACAAAACAATAAACATTTTCTAAAAATACGTACAAACAAAAAGATGCATATCAAACATGTTAGGAAGGTTGCACATGGGAAGACAGGGAATAGAAATGGGAGGTGGGAATTAAAGAAAATAAATGAGAGAGGGACTTTGTATGGATCAATGATAATAACTCAATCTTCTATTTGACAAAGAAGAAGGAGAAGGAAGAGGAAGAAAAAGAAAGTGGGATAAAGGATCTGAAAGGGAGGAAAATAGAAAAAATTAGAGTATGACTCCAGGGTAGACCTGTTTTGTTGTTGCTGGGTTGGTTGGTTGGTTTGTCTGTTGTATTTTTCATATGTTTCGCCATGTTGGCCAGGCTGGTCTCGAACTCCTGACCTCAAATGATCTGACCGCCTTGGCCTCCCAAAGTGCTGGGATTACAGGTGTGAGCCACCACGCCCGGCCCCAGAAGAGGGATCTTAGAATTATTGTAGTCCTTGGGAAACCTTACCCAGGTTCCTCCACAGTTGGAAATCATTAGAAGCCAAGCAGAAGTATAATATTGTCCATGAGGAGAACTTGTGAGATGTTGTATCATTCTGTTCCCTGCAGCTTCGAAGACAACTGAGCTAGCAAACGTCCAGAAGACAAAATTTTCAAGGAGTTGGAGTCACTTTCATATATGAACAGTGTAAAAGTTTAGAACGCTTGACCTGGCATGGTGGCTCATGCCTATAATCCCAGCACTTTGGGAGGCTGAGGTGGGTGGATCACTTGAGGTCAGGAATTTGATACCAGCCTGACCAACATGGTGAAACCCTGTCTCTACTAAAAATGCAAAATTAACTGAGCATGGTGGCGCATCCCTGCAATCCCAGCTACTCGGGAGGCTGAGGCAGGAGAATTGCTTGAACCTGGGAGGTGGAGGTTGCAGTGAGCCGAGATTGTGCCATTGCACTCCAGTCTGGGCGATGAGCAAAACTCCGTCTCAAAAAAAAAAAAAAGTTTAGAACTCTTTAGTCAGGAAAGACAGCCTAAGCATATATAATCAAAGTCTTTAAAGCATCTAAGAGCATGGATAATGAAGACACAGATTTATTCACCTAATCTCAATTTGGATGAACTCCTTGAATATTGAGCATTATCTTAGAACAAAAAAGAAATAATTTGCATAACAAGTGATAAACCAGCCTGGGTAACATAGCAAGACCCCTATCTCTACAAAAGTTTTAAAATCAGTCGTGGTGGCAAATGCCTGCAATTCCACCTACCTGGGAGGCTGAGGCGGGAGGATCACTTGAGCCAAGGGATTCCAGGCTGCAATGAGCTATGATTGCACCACTGCACTCCAACCTGGATGATTGAGCAAGACCCTGTCTCAAAAAGAAAAAAGATGATATATGTGGCATCTATTATTCTGAAATTGTATAGCTTCAAAGCAGATTTTAAAAAGGGCTTTAATAAATTCATGGATGATAAAGCTGTAAATTTAATTAAATCACCTCAGATGCTTTCACAGCTATCATAACTATCATGGTCTTCCATGCAAATATCTCTTGGTACCACCATTAAAACAGAGGACTGGACAGGATGCTCTTGGTGATCCAGTGTGCCATTTCTTACCTTACATTCCCATGTAACAAACTAAAGCAACCCCACTCCCCGTTTTACCTCCTCCCTGCATCATTGAATCACTTGCCAAATCTTTTATTGAGATAATTTGTGGGTAGACTTTTGTAACTTATTTTTCTGCTGATCTCCTATCTTCCAGTCACTGAAATCTTGATGCACATGGTTTCCTGGTAATTTTTCATATTGTTTGTGTTAGCACAGCACACTTCTACCCAGAGTCCTTTAGTGAGGTGTTCATGGAATGGTCAAACACCATATTCTATTTGTTGTCTTTAGAATGTTCTGCTAGCTACACAGTTCATACCTATGGGCTCTCCTGTCACGGAGACAGTCCCCTTATATTCTCAGGCATAGTCCCACCTTCCTCCTTCCTCTTTTTCCCCACTTCTGAGTCTTATTCAAGGTGTCCTAAACCCTTGAAGCAACCTCATTTTTATTTACCATACCATTCCCTTTTGCCCCCTTAAATTGAGGTTTTCAAAATTTGGCTGAATATTAAAAAATATCAGTGCTTGGACTCTATGTCCAGAGGTTCTGTTGATCTTAGGTGTCAAAATCTCCACAGGCAGCTGGGCACGGTCGCTCACCCCTGTAATCCCAGCACTTTGGGAGGCCAAGGCGGGCAGATCACCTGAGGTCAGGAGTTTGAGACCAGTCTGACCAACGTGGAGAAACCCCATCCCTACTAAAAATGCAAAAAATTAGCTGGGCGTGGTGGCACATGCCTGTAATCCCAGCTATTCAGGAGGCTGAGGCAGGAAAATCACTTGAACCCGGGAGGCAGAGGTTGCAGTGAGCCGAGATCGTGCCATTGCACTCCTAGCCTGGGCAGCAAGAGTGAAACTCCGTCTCAAAAGAAAAAAAAAAAAAAAAAAAAAACATTAGCCGGGCATGGTGGTGCATGCCTGTGATCAGGAGGTGGGGACAGGAGAATCACCTGAACCCGGGAGGCAGGTTCTGTCTCTAATAAAAGTACAAAAAATTAGCCGGGCGTGGTGGCGGGCGCCTCTAGTCCCTGCTACTCGGGAGGCTGAGGTAGGAGAATGGCGTGAACCCGGGAGGCGGAGCTTGCAGTGAGCCAGGATCGCGCCACTGCACTCCAGCCTGGGCGCAGAGCGAGACTCTGTCTCAAAAAAAAAAAAAAGCTCCACAGGCAATTCTCATGGGCAGCTAGGGTTGAGAACCATTACCTGCAATTGAGGCATGACTCACTTCTAAGACGTGGCTACTCAAAGTGTGGCCCGTGGAACAGCAGTGTCAGCATCACCTGGAAGCTGATTAGAAATGCAAGCTCTGAGCTCCTCCCCAGACCTACCGAATCAGAATCTGCACTTTAACAAGATTGCAGGTGATTCATATATACATTAAAGGGTGAGAAGCTCTGCTTTGAGACCTTCACTGATTCTCTTCACCTGCTTTCTAACCTGTTGTCACAACCTCAGCCTTTTCTTTTACAAATCTATGCTTGTGCTGGCCATTGAAATTCAGCTTTTAGATTTTTTATTTATTTTATTTTATTTTATTTTTTGAGACGGAGTCTTGCTCTGTCGCCCAGGCTGGAGTGCAGTGGCACGATCTTGGCTCACTGCAAGCTCCACCTCCCGGGTTCATGCCATTCTCCTGCCTCAGCCTCCCGAGTAGCTGGGACTACAGTTGCCCGCCACCACACCCAGCTAATTTTTTGTATTTTTATTAGAGACAGGGTTCCACTGTGCTAGCCAGGATGGTATCGATCTCCTGACCTCATGATCCGCCCGCCTCTGCCTCCCAAAGTGCTGGGATTATAGGCATGAGCCACTCCCGGCCTAGCTTTTAGATTTTTTAATTGAGGGTTTAGATTGTATGTCCTTTGGTACACATTTCAAATTCATGTTGCCATGATTTATTGAATTCCCACTATGTGTAAGGCCCTGCATTCAGGCAGGTGGCAGGGTGCTCATCATGCACCTCGTCTTTGTGAGTTCAAGACTGTGACCCTCCCTTGCCCTTCACTTGCCTGCCTCCCCAATATGTGGCTTTGACTGTTGTTTCCTTTTTGACCCTTAGCAGAGAGCTATTGCACATCGGAGGCTTCAGCAAGAACATTCACTTCCCCTTGGTTCTGACTTCCCGTTAGAGCAAGACAGTTTTTCAAGACAACCTGCATGTGATAAAGTCTGGCATGGGGACTACAGGAGGTTGCTTGGCAGCTGAACTCTCCCCTGAGAGCGGGAAACCTTTTTCCTGGAGGACAGGATATAGAGTTTGTTTAGATCGGACTTTTTTTGTTAGGGGGAGGTAGAGGAGACAGAGGAGCAAGTAGAAACTTTGAACCAACTTGTTTGTAAATCCTGAGCTCTCACCCCCACTCTCACCAGTGCCCTGCTTATTTGTAATAGCATCCTGACATCACTCGATTACCTCCAGGATTTAGTTTTAAGCTTTCTCAGTGCAAAGGCCCCCCTTTGTTGCTTAGTTTTCTCTGGTGGCTGGACTGGGCCCGGTGGAAAGAGTGGGTGGGTGCTGAGAGGATTGCTGACCCTCCTCTCAGGCCCTTGACCTCTCTCTGGCAGAATGGTACTTATGATAGCTTTTCCCAATTGAACATGATCCTGAGATGATTTACATGTAAACCCTGGAATCTTCTTAATTTTCAGGGAGTGATTATGGTTGGGAAAAAGAAGCATATTGAGCTACTTTTAAACATACATATATAAGCTGGGCATGGTAGCATGTACGTATAGTCTCAGCTAACGCGGAGGCTGAGGTGGGAGGATCCTTTGAGCCCAGGTGTTTGAGTCCAGCCTGGGCAACATAGCAAGACTCTGTATCAATCAATCAATCAGTCAATAAGATAAATACATATATAGCAACCAGAATTTTGTTGGGGAGGGAAGTTGCCATCATTCACTCTCCATTCTCCCTCCTCTGCAGAAATAATTTTCTGCTACTCTTCCTAAACTCTCTGGAGAATTTTATGAGAGGGTATTTACAGCTCTCTTTTCTGTTTTGCAGATTATTACAGGAATGCCTGTTATTCCTCCATGTCTGGATCATCACCTGTTAAACTGGGGCACTAGGTCTCAGCGCTCATACATTATTGAAGCTGTAAAACTACCTTGAGCGAATAGTGGTTTGCTGAGACAAATAGAGGAGTGAGATTTGGGGGAAAGTTGGGTAACTCATGTATTAAAAGCATGAAGGTGGCTGAGCCTGCAGGGAGTCCTTAGGAAAAGGGTGAGAAGGCCTTGATAGGCCTGACTGTGTAAAGATGTAGCTCAGCCTTTTTCCTCTTCTTTTACAGAACAGTTCCTCTCCCCACTCTGGGGTGTCCAGACAGGTGCGGATCAAGGCTTCCCAGTCCGCAGGGGATATAAATACTATCTACCAGCCTCCCGAGCCAAGAAGCAGGCACCTCTCCGTCAGTGAGTATTTCATCCCTTTTTTCTCCCCCTCTATTTTATCTGCCCACATTTAAAAAAAAAACAAGTATTTGTTAATTAAATAATCATCAAATATTTATTGACTATTACTCTGTGTAGAGTAATCCTTTATGCCTTTATTTTATTTAGAGAGGAAGGGCAAAGAAATAACTGGGATGGTATCCTGACTCTCAAGCAACTTAAAATATAATGAAATAGTAGTGTGATTAAATTCCTTTTAAACATCCCTGAAAAAGTGATCGCCTCAGACATCTGCTTGAAAACTTCCAGCTGTGTTTACACTCACTTTTGACCATTCTTGTGAAGAATAGAGACTTGTAAAGTTAGGAATCAGGTCTAAGTTTGAATTTTGACCTTAAACCTCTTGCTTATGATTCCTGAGAAGTCTTTATACTTCAGGGAAGATGCTGACCAATGAAACTTTTGAGAGAGTCAAGCTAAGTTGTCTGGGAAAGAAAGGAGACTACTGACATAGTGCAGTCATTTCTCTGTATTTGTAGGGGATTGGTTCCAGACCCCTGTGGATGCCCAAGTCCCTGAAATAAAATAGTGTAGTATTTGCGTATAACCTACCCACATCCTCCCTTATAGTTTAAATCATCTCTGGGTTATTTATAATACCTAATATGATGTAAATACTATGTAAATAGTTCTTTTTTTTTTTTATTTTTTATTTTTTGAGACGGAGTCTCACTCTGTGGCCCAGGCTGGAGTGCAGTGGCGCAATCTCGGCTAACTGCAAGCTCCGCCTCCCGGGTTCAAGCAATTCTCCTGCCTCAGCCTCTCCGAGTAGCTGGGACTACAGGCGCCCGCCACCACGCCCGGCTAATTTTTTTGTATTTTTAGTAGAGACGGGGTTTCACTGTGGTCTCGATCTCCTGACCTCGTGATCCACCCGCCTCGGCCTCCCAAAGTGCTGGGATTACAAGTGTGAGCCACCGCGCCCAGCCGTAAATAGTTCTTATGCTGTATTTTTATTTTTATGTTTTTGCTATTTTTTTTTTTATAATTTTCCACATATTCTCAATCTGTGGTTGGTTGAATCCACAGATGCAGAACCTGAAGATATGGAGGGCCAACTGTATATACAACCCTCTGCTAACTAGTCAGAAAGCTCTGTGGCTGCTACCAGTCCTTCCCAGGACAGGAATCTAAATCAGGCCTGTGCATTATTACTAGTTAACCCAGGATTCCTGTGGATCCCACTTTTGAGAGTCTGGGGAGAAAGCCCCCATTTCTTGAATTGTGGAACTTGTGTCAAAAGGGAAATCTGGTCTTATCAAACATCGTGTTGAGCCTGCTGCCTTAATGTTTTGGAGACCCCTGCTGCTGCTAGAAAGCCAGCTTTGCCCTTATCCATATAGGTAGAATTGCTTCAAATTGAACTGTCCTCTGAAGATCCTGAGCTGAGCTTGAGAGATCTAAGCACTGATCCTGTTGCTGAGTTTGTCTGTTTGCAATATGCCTCCTGAGGGAGTTGCAGGAAAAATATGTTACTGAGGTACTGACTTTGCCTTACTGAGTAACTTCTGGAATCCAGGCAAGTACTGGTAGTAAGTATTGCCAGGCTGAAAGTCTGTATATGAATTTCAGATTTCTGTAGATAATTGGGGAATGTGTTGGTTGAGGAGGGAGAGCTAGTACCCTAGCAAGGAGAGCCTAGCCACGGCGTCTCTGGCCCTGGAATCTATGTGCCTCAGAGCCTGGGAAGCTCTGCCAGCTTGGCCTCTTTTCCTTAGTCCTTGTAGAGATTGAGGGGATGGAGGTGGGCAGCATGGTCCCTTGTAATCAGTAAGGATTGATGGGGCAGTAACTGGGTCTCCTGAGCCTATGATATGTGCATGGAGGCAGGGGCTAAATACTCAGCCACTGGACCCTTTCTCCATGTTACTGGGAGCTATATATGGAAATGATTTTCCTGGCTGAGAATGCTGAGGAATGAGATTTCTGTGAAGTAGTTCCTGTTTATCTGGAAAATGGGCAACACAGCCTCTTAGCATACCTAGATCCTGGCTTCCTTCATTCAGCAAAGCGTTAAGTACCAGCCGTTGGGCTGAGATGAATGCTGCAGTGAAACATTTGGAAGACCAAGGGTGGCTGGAGCAGATTCCGCCTGGGAGAGAGGGGCTTTCACAGAAAAGGTAACATCAGAGCTGACACTCCAAGGAAGATTTACTGAGCATCAAGTAGAGAGAGATATCTCAGGCATAGTAAGGAGCACCTGCCAGGCATGATCGCAAAAGAACTTGGTGGGTTCCAAGAACCCCAGGGGCTTTGCAGTGTGTTTGGGGTAAGGTAGATTATTACTAGTTAACCCAGGATTCCTGTGGATCCCACCTTTGAGAGTCTGGGGAGAAAGCCCCCATTTCTTGAATTGTGGAACTTGTATCAAAAGGGAAATCTGGTCTTATCAAACATCGTGTTTGGGCCCATTGAGAATGGGCTGAGCCTGTGAGCCTTTCCATAGAGCCAAGAAATGGGAGAAATGATTTCTAACTAGAATGATCTGGAAAATGCATTCTGAGGGGAGCTGTTCCAGCTGGACCTTGAAAGATTATGGAGGATTTCCATAGGGGACAAGGGGAGAGAGGGCTTTTAGACTATGTCTGTGGAGAGCTCACTATCCTTCAGGTGCAGGCTGGCTGATACATTTGGAGGAGGAAGAGAAGGCCAAGAAAGGATGCCTGGGTGTTTTCTAAGGGACTCTCAACTGCACTCAGACTTTTTTGGTAGGCAGTGGGAAGCCACTGAAAATGTTTGCCCCTTATACCCATCACCACTACAATATTTATCATGTTGTCTTTTTTTCTTTTTTCTTTTCGAGACAGAGTCTCACTCTGTCACCCAGGCTGGAGTGCATCAATGCCATCTCGGCTCACTGCAACCCCTGCTTCGTGCTCTCAAGCAGTTCTTCTGCCTCAGCCTATTACAGGTGCACACCACCACTCCCCACTAATTTTTGTGTTTTTAGTAGAGGTGGGATTTCGCCATGTTGGCCAGGCTGGTCTGACTCCTGACCTCAGATGATCACCTGCCTCGGCCTCCCGAAGTGTTGGGATTACAGGCGTGAGCCACCATGCCCCAACCTATCATGTTGTCTTATCTCTCTTCCATCATACTACATTTTTGTTCATTTGTTCAAAAGATAATTACTGGCTGGGCATGGTGGCTTATGCCTGTAAGCCCAGCACTTTAGGAGGCCAGGATGGGTGGATTGCTTGAGCCTCAGGAGTTTGAGACTAGCCTGGGCAACATGGCAAAACCCCGTCTCTACAAAAAATACAAAAATTAGCCAAGTGTGGTGGTGCATGTTTGTAGTCCCAGGTACTTGGGAAGCTGAGGTGGGAGGATCACTTGAGCCTGGGAGGCAGAGGTTTCAGTGAGCCGTGAATGTGCCATGGTACTCCAGGCTGGGCAACAGATCGAGACCCTAGCTCAAAAAAAAAAAGTAATTACCAAAGTATCTACTATGTGCCAGAAATATGGGAAACAAAAAGGAACACAGGCCCTGTCCCTGTGGCCTTTACAATCCATGGAAAGACAGACATTTACTTGTTATGATGTGATTAATGTATAATTACAAACTGTGACTGAAAGGTGTGTGGTGCTGCAAGTGGACTATAACTAAGAAATGGCTGGGCATGGTGGCTCACAACTGTAACCTCAGCACTTGGGGAGGCCGAGGTGGGTGGATTGCTTGAGGCCAGGAGTTTGAGACCAGCCTGGCCAACACAGTAAAACTCCATCACTACTAAAAATGCAAAATTAGCTGGGCATGGTGGTGAGTGACTCTAGTCCCAGCTACTCAGGGGGCTGAGGCAGGAGGATCACTTGAATCTGGGAGATCGAGGCTGCAGTGGGTGGAGATTGCACCACTGTACTCCAGCCTGGGTGACAGAGTGAGTGAGACTCTGTCTCAAAAAAAAAAGAAAGAAAGAAATGGTGGGCTATAACTAAGGGATGGGACCTGATCCTGATCTTGGGATGGGACCTGATCCTGATCTTGGGGCCAGGAAAGCCTTAGGCATGAAAGGGATTTGGGAGTTAGGCAAAAGGGATGCAAGGAAGAGGGTTCCAGGCAGGGGATGTTACAAGAGCAGAGGCCTGATGGCAAGAGGAAGTGTGGTATGTCTGAGAAATGGAAAGAAGTCCAGATAGCTGGAGAGCTGGGAGCAAGGGGAAGGGGAGAGCAGGATGAAGCTGGGGAGAGAGGCAGAGCCTTGAGGACCCTGGTTAAGATTCTGATCATTGCATGGAAAGTGGTGAAAAGCTACTTTAGAGTTTTTAAGTGAAGAGGAGTGGGTGGTGTTACATATTCATATTTGTATTTTGAAAAGATCGATCTGGCTCCAGTGTGGATAACAGATTGGAGGGGGCAAGAATGCATGCAAGGGAACTGCATTAAGCTAATGCAATGGTCCAGGTAAAGAAAACTGGGCTTGGAGTAGGCTGGTGAAGTGCAGAGAGGAAGGAACAGGTGAACTTGTGACATTTAGAGGTAAAACTGACAGAACACGGCGTTTTGGTGGTTCTCAAAGTGTGTTCTGTGGATCCTGGGGAGTCCCTTGGATCCTTTGACCCTGTGAGTTCAAAATTCTTTTCTTTTTTTTTTTTTTTGTGACGGAGTCTTGCTCTGTCACCAGGCCGAAGTGCAGTGGTGCGATCTCAGCTCACTGCAACCTCCACCTCCCGGGCTCAAACGATTCTCTTGCCTCAGCCTCCCAAGTAGCTGGGACTACAGGCATGCGCCACCACGCCCAGCTAATTTTTGTATTTTTAGTAGAGATGGGGTTTCACCACGTTGGCCAGGATGGTCTCGATCTCTTGACCTCGTGATCCACCTGCCTCAGCCTCCCAAAGTGCTGGGATTACAGGCGCGAGCCACCATGCCTGGCCCTCAAAATTATTTTCATAATCATGCTAAGACATGACACTCAATTCTCTCACAAGGGTACAGTGGAGTTTTCCAGAGGTCATGTGCCTGAGGTGATGTCATCACTGTAATGGCTTAATGGCATGTGTGCTTGTATATGATTGTATTCTTAAAATTTCTTTTTTCCTCCACTGGTTTCTCCTGAGAAAATGTTTTTAAAATTTCTGAGTTTTAATTTCAAATACAGTAAATATCAGTTGATATATCCTACATAAATAAAAGCTAAGTGGCCTCAGTTTTAAGGTGGAAAGGGGTTCTAAGACCAAAAGGCTTAAGAATTACTATAGTATTGGATTGAATTTGCAGGTGTTTTCAGGAGGCTAAGGTGGGAGGATAGCTTGATTCCAGGAGTTTGAGCTCAGCCTAGACAACATAGTGAGACCCAATATCATTTAAAAAAAAAATGAGGCCGGGTTTGGTGGCTCACGTCTGTAATCCCAGCACTTTGGGAGGCCGAGATAGGTGGATCACCTGAGGTTAGGAGTTTGAAACGAACCTGACCAACATGGTGAAACCCTGTCTCTATGAAAAATACAAAAATTAGCTGGGTGTGGTGGCATGCACCTGTAATCCCATCTACTAGGGAGGCTGAGGCAGGAGAATTGTTTGAACCTGGGAAGCGGGTGAGCTGAGATGGTGCCATTGCACTCCAGCCTGGGCAACAAGAGCAAAACTCCATCTCAAAAAAAAAAAAAAAGAAGGAAGAAAAATATTTTGCAGATGTTGAGAGAGAGGGAGGTAAATTACTGCTCTGTGGAGATGAATAAATGGCATCGCCTTTCACTAAGACAGGAATACTGGAAGAGAGCCTGGTTCCAGGTGCTGGGAACAGGTAGACTTAATGTTTTAGCCATGTTGTTATTGAAGTGCCTCTGATACAGCCAACAGGAGATATCAGAGAGGCAGTTAGATATATAGGTCTCTAGCTCAAAGGGGAGAAAACCAGGGCTCGTGAAAAAATATTGGAAATTGTTATGTTGAAACCATGGGCCCAGGGGAGAGTGCCTAAGCAGAGACTATAGAATGAGAAGAAAAGAGGGTCCATGATTGAGCCTTAGGAACCCAACACTTAGTGGCCAGTTAGAAGAGGATGAGCCTGCGAAGGACACAGAAAAGGAGTAACCAGAGAAGTAGGAAAGGAAATTAGGAGTGTGGGGAGAAGGCGTTACACAGAACCATCCAGGTTGGTAAGGACAGACCAAGGGTAAGAGACAGAAACCTGTTCTTTTCATTCACAGATGTTTGAATGCTTGCTGTGTGCTGGTACAGATAAGACTTTCTGGAAGGGAAACAGAGACAGGAGTCAAGGTATAGCATGAGAGACTTGGAAAAGTCCTAGCAGTAGAAATGGGGTCAAAGAAGTCCTTGGTTAGTAAGCCTTAGCAATTCAGCCTTCCACCGGGTTCCTCTGTTGCCTCCTTGTCATCGTCATTTACATACATGTGAATATTTAGTGAGTCTGCTGCAAGCGGGCTACTCAGTTCACACCACAACATTTGCATTGATGGGAAAGCGCAGGGTAGCCCAATCAAATTCCAGACATGTATATTTGAAATTCTTCTTTATTTTGGATTGAAAATCAGCTTTCTCTCACTTTACCCACTGATTCTAGTACTGCTCTCTTGAGCAACAGATAAACACAGATAAAATCTTTCATATGACAGTTTTTCATTTTTTTTTTTTTTTTTTTTTTTTTTTTTTT
>NW_026652294.1:48375365-48453699 GCF_009828535.3 Hylobates moloch | reverse complement strand
TTTTTTTTTTTTTTTTTGAGACGGAGTCTTGCTCTGCCACCCAGGCTGGAGTGCAGTGGTGCAATCTTGGCTCACTGCAAGCCCCGCCTCCTGGGTTCACACCATTCTCCTGCCGCAGCCTCCCGAGTAGCTGGGACTACAGGCGCACGCCACCACGCCCGGCTAATTTTTTTGTATTTTTAGTAGAGACGGGGTTTCACCGTGTTAGCCAGGATGGTCTCAATCTCCTGACCTCGTGATCCGCCTGCCTCGGCCTCCCAAAGTGCTGGGATTACAGGCGTGAGCCACCGCGCCCGGCCCGACAGTTTTTCAAATATGTGAAGCCAGGTATCATGTTTACCTTTTGTTGTTTCCATCATAATATGCATACCTTGAATTCCAGGTTTTTTTCAGGCCATTTAGTCTGTTAAACTAGTTCATGCTAAACAAACGAAACAGAAACAAACAAAAAAAACCCTACTAAGTAATGAGTTAATCCAAAGGAGTTAATCTCTCTGTGCGGAGATCACTAGGCAGACAGGTGGAATTTCCTTACCTGAAGATATCCTCTCTCATACCTTGGCCTATGGAAATTCTACCTACCTTTGAAGCTCAAGCACTATTTTTCCATGATACATTGGGTGGTGCCCTTAAGCCATATAACCAAGCCTCAACTAAAGGACTTGTCGGCGGGGCGCAGTGGCTCATGCCTATAATCTCAACACTTTGGGAGGCCAAGGTGGGCAAATCACCTGAGGACGGGAGTTCGAGACCAGCCTGTCCAACATGGTGAAACCGTCTCTACTAAAAATACAAAAATTAGCCAGGTATGATGGCAGGTGCCTGTAATCCCAGCTACTCAGGCCGCAGAGGCAGGAGAATTGCTTGAACCTGGGAGGCAGAGGTTGCAGTGAGCCCAGATCGTGCCACTGTACTCTAGCCTGGACAGACTCTTGGTGAGTCTCAAAAAAATTTAAAAAAAATAAAAATTATCCAGGTGTGGTCGTGCGCATCTGTAATCCCAGCTACTTGGGAGGCTGAGGTGGGACAATCGCTTGAACCCGGGAGGCGGAGGTTGCAGTGAGCTGAGATCGTGCCACTGCGCTCCAGCTTGGGCAACAGAATGAGGCTGTGTCTCAGAAAAAAAAAAAAAAAAAAAAAAAAGGACTTGTCCCTGCTACATTATTCTGACTCCTGTATGGTCTAAGTTCATCTTGTTAAGTACCTTTGCCTCAGTTCTCACTCTGTCTTTCTCCTTATCTTGCCACTTTGTCCCATAGTGAGGCAAGCCACACTCCAATGCTTGAGTGGAGGCAATCAGGTTTTTCTGGAGTTTGGTAGTGAAATGGTGGGCCTGCCAATTGTGGTGGTGCGTGCCTGTAATCCCAGCACTTTGGGACGCCAAGGTGGGTGGATTGCTTGAGCCCAGGAGTTCGAAACCAGCCTAGGCAACATGGCAAAACCCCATCTCTGTCACCCAGGCTGGAGTGCAGTGGTGCCATCGTGGCTCACTGCAGCCTCAACCTCTGATCCTCTTGCCTCAGCCTCCCAAATAGCTGGGACCACAGGTGCTTGCCACCATACCTGGCTAATTTGTTTTTTGTAGAGATGAGTTCTCACTATATTGCCCAGCCTGGTCTTGAATTCCTGGTCTCAAGCGATCCTTCTACCTCAGCTTCCGAAAGTGCTAAGATTATAGGTATGAGCCACCATGCCCAGCCCAGGATGTTTTTAGGCTAGAGATATGAGAAAGTGTATGAAGGGAGGGATAAAGACAGCTGAAAAGGAGGGGTTAAAGGTGATGAAGAGGAGACCGTGGGGGAGCTGACTCCTGCTGGAGATGAATCGAGTCCAGGTAGAGGGTTTATAATGCTTTCGCAAGGAAGAGAGGAGCCTTCTGCCTCTGAGAGACGAGGAGGGAAAATTCAGGCAGAGGACAAGAAAGAATGTTGAAAGGATGAGGGTGGCTTATAGCGACAACTGGGCAGTAAACAGAGAGCAGTGCGCAGGACTAGCTTCCAGTCCTAGTACAGATTTGAAGGGGTAGAAACCACGACTGCAAAGGTAGTGACCATACACTTGAAAACAAAATGGTTAGCTTCTTTCATCTCCAAAGTTTTTTTTCCCTCCTTGCTATAAGTTCTATGATGCTACATGAGATCAGAAACTTTGATGGTGGTAGCAGCTCCAAAATAAAATGGGAATTTTGAAAGTTGAAACATAGAAGATGTTCTTAGGGTCTTATGGAAATTCTACCCACTACTATGTTCTACAGAGTGTGGTCCACTGTGAGCATATTGGTAAATATTAGTTAAGATTTTCTATTGAGAAAAAAAGTTTGATTTCTCTCCCCATCTCATCTGTCCCTGAATAGAGAAAAGAGTTTAGAAAATAGTTGGTGGCCAAAAAAGCTATCTCTTTATACTTGCAATGACCTGCACATTAACACTGACCCAAAGCCCTAGAACTCCCTGCGGAGACAACTTCCTGACTGCATCAGCTTCCTGATTAGGGTTCTCTTATGAGACGGGCCAGAATCTGAGAGCCTGTAGTTCAGCTTTAAGTCAGAGTACAAAGCAAAAGAACCTACCATATCCTAGGGTGAGAGTTTATCTTTGACTCTGCTTCTTTGGGTTAAGGAGGCTGGTAGAGAGCTAGCACGCACCGGGAGGAATGAGGATAGCTGGCAGCTTAAACCCCGCTTTTCTCCTCTGTAAAATGCCTTCATGGGAAGCTGTGGGCCTCTCTGAACAGTGGAACTGCTACTGTGCTCCTTTGCTTCAGCTGGTGGCACAGATGGCGCAGTGAGGCTAGAGCAAGTTCAGGCTGGAATACCAGGGAAGGGTGTCCCAAGAAAGCCTGTGACCCCTGCCTATGCAGCCTTCTGAGACCTACGGAATTAGCTGTTTTGCATAGCACTGTGCTTTGTGCTGTCTGGCTCATTGCTATCACTGCTGGTAAGTATGTAACCTTTAGTGAGTTTTATGGTCCAGTATCCTATCCTATTCAGCTCCCTGTCTCACTTGCTCTCAACTGTTGTGTATATCATTGGCTCCCAATTTCTGAAATGAAGATTAAAAACAAAACTGAAAATGCCCTGGAGCAGTTCTGCCAACTCCTGGTTTTTCCATTCAGTTCCTCTGATAGCCATTGGTTTGGGGAGACTTCCTTTTCCTGCTCCGGCCTGTGGGCCTGTGCACAATAGCAGCTGGCACATAGCCCATCAGATAACAAGGCTGGCTCTCTGCAGGCGCAGTGTGGATTGGAAAAAGTGAAAGTCTCTGGCTGGAAATAGAAGCTCAGAAAACCTTTGCTATTTTTCCCCCCAGACCCTCCTGGGTCTGTAGTGCTGGCCTCATGTGAGCTAGTCCCATCCCACCTGTAAAACCAGGGGAGAGTTCAGTGCAGCTGATGAAGGAGGGGACAGGTGTCGGGGGACCATGGATATTTTATCCCAGGGAAGTCTCACCCCAGACACTCCAAGTGACAGGTTGAGGGCATTTCATCCTGCCTGGGCATAGTTTGGACCAGTGTCTGAGGTTTCATAGAGTTTTTCTTTCTCTCCAATCAATCCCTTACAAGAGACATTTTTATTTGTTCTAGGTAAAATATATAATACAGCTCCAGAGTGTGTTGGTCAGAGTTCAGTTGCACAGAGGAGAACCCAATGTAGCTAGTTTCAGGAAGAAGAGATTCCATAAGCCAGAGGTGCACATTGTGGATTATGGAATCAATGAGGGAAGAAAGAGAAGCAGGCTCTAGGTTAAGATACACCACAAAGCGTCCTCCCTCTTCTGTAATCAGGAAGCCACCAGTCCAGAAGTCCAGTGCCCCTCAGTTCTGGTCCACACCTGTCTGTCAACATCAGCAAAGCTGGAGACCAGGTGTGGGGCCTCTACTAACACTGTGGCAGAAAAACCAAAGGCTTCTGTAACTGCTCAGGAACAGCAGGAAGCCTGTTAATCTCACAAAAGTGCATGTGATTAGCTGAACCTAAAGAAAGTCTTAGAAATACAGCTTTTAGCCAGTTAGCTTCTGAAGTACAGGAAGGCACACTAGAAGGGTAGAATCCATCTTGCGCCTACCCCATATATCTGCCACATAGAGTGAAGGGTACAAATGGGATTCTATGGAGTTCCTACCGTGAGATGGGGTTATGTAGATATGTACCTGTGCCAGCACATTTATAACTTCCAAAAGAAATTATGAGGCAGATAGTTCTCCACATTTTTGCAGTTGAGGAAATTGAGGTGAGAGCTTAGATTATTTAACTAATGAGTGGCAAAGCCTGATCTGAACCCACGTATATCTAATTTCAAAGCTTAGTCTTTTCTCCGTGCACCTCGCTTACCTCCTTAGAGTTGCTTCTGCTGCTGACAAATGTTGCTGACATGTGGACTGAATTGCCCTAGAACTTGTGGACTACCCAGATGTCATCCAAAGCTAAAAGTAGGAAGCAGGCATTAGGCTAATTTTTATAAGCAAAGGGTTAAATAGTGCTCTCTCTGTGTTCCGTGGCATGATAGGGCTTAGGAAAACCATCCTTTTTTCACAGTTGCACTGGAATTTTGTGTTACAGTAGCAAGGGAAGCAGCCAGGTACATGGGTCTGTGAGGTCTGGGTCACTGGGAAGTGGAGTAGTTCCCTTGGTCCAGATTTCCCCTAAACCTCCATCTTGTTTTTGCCTACAAGCCCTCTGTTGGCCAAGTGGCATTTTGTATTCCTGGCCTCTGACTCCCAAATGACCATGGAGAAAACAACTCTGAATTTGAGCTGCATGAAAGATGCCACTGTGGATGTGGCTC
Source organism: Hylobates moloch (assembly GCF_009828535.3). Lineage (NCBI taxonomy): Eukaryota > Metazoa > Chordata > Mammalia > Primates > Hylobatidae > Hylobates > Hylobates moloch. Next base: position 48,448,915 of record NW_026652294.1, on the reverse strand, counting down.
ACATCTGTAATCCCAGCGCTTTGGGAGGCTGAAGCAGGAGGATCCCTTGAGCCCAGAAGTTTGGGGCTACAGTGAGCTATGAACATGCCACTGCACTCCAAAGAAAGAAAGAAACATGGCACTGTGCTTCCCCTGTGCTGCCAGGAAGTCCCCACGTTAGCCTCCCTCCCGCACCTGGCAGGCAGTCATATTTCCTTGTGGATGGGATCTCCATCCTCCATAGGGATTACTCATGGGGAACAGATGGCCTGGCCAGTTCAAGGAGAAGTTTTGTCTTGTGCCACTGTGTTGAGCAGCATGCCTACCCTTTTTGGAAATAAATTATGGTCCCCAAATTGCCTTGGCTGAACTGTATGAGAGTCACAAAGCCTGTTTTCTCACTTCAGCCCCACCATAAAGTTATTTTATGGCTTTGGGGCTTGGGTTTCCCTCTGCGCAATGTGGATGATGATAATGCACCACCACTGCAGGGGTGCAGTAAGGGTTAAATGAGAGGTGACAGTATTTTTTTAAGAAAAAAAAAATTGCCTTGGCTGATTTTATTGCTCTGTTAGTTCATGGTACAATATCCCTAAATTTTTTTTTTTTTTTTTTTTTTTTTGAGACGGAGTCTCGCTCTGTCGCCCAGGCTGGAGTGCAGTGGCGCAATCTCGGCTCACTGCAAGCTCCGCCTCCCGGGTTCACGCCATTCTCCTGCCTCAGCCTCTCCGAGTAGCTGGGACTACAGGCGCCCGCCACCACGCCCGGCTAATTTTCTGTATTTTTAGTAGAGACGGGGTTTCACCGTGGTCTTGATGTCCTGACCTCGTGATTCGCCCGCCTCGGCCTCCCAAAGTGCTGGGATTACAAGCGTGAGCCACCGCGCCCGGCCTGCAATATCCCTAAATTTATACTCAGAGTAACTTTAGTTTCTGTTAGGACTTAGAAAATAGGACAAATTCTCTTCCATGGGCTGTTTGAGACCATTTCAAAGGCATGGCTCAGATACCCTTTATCTCAGAATTGGTGGCCTCTACCCTGTGAGTGAGATGTTGAGACAGGAAATCCAGCAAAATTCTATGCCTGTTTTCAGAGCAATTTTGTTTCTGGCCTCTGCTCTGGAGTCAGGTAGGGAAGCCAGATTACTGAGGACCCCATGTTAGCTTTCCTGCCAGAGAAACATCCTTGGAGGGAGGCTGGGGTGATGTGTCCAAGAAGAGATTGGGAGTATTCTCCAATACCAGTTCAGTGGTGAATTCATCAAAATGTATTCAGCACAACCACATGAACCATATGTTCTGAACAACTGACAAATATAGAAGAATTAAAGAGTCAGTTTCAACTGGGTGCAGTGGCTGACGCCTGTAATCCCAGCACTTTGGGAGGCTGAGACAGGCGGATCACCTGAGAACAAGAGTTCAAGACCAGCCTGGCCAACATGATGAAACCCTGTCTCTACTAAAAATACAAGAATTAGCTGGGTATGGTGACGGCCACCTGTAATCCCAGCTACTCAGGAGGCTGAGGCAGGAGAATTGCTTGAACCCAGGAGGCGGAGGTTACCTTGAGCCAAGATTGTACCACTGCACTCCAGCCTGGCCAACAGAGCAAGACCATCTCGAAAAAAAAAGAGTCAGTGTCAGTTTCCTGAAGGTCATTGAAAAACAATAGTTTTAAGCTTCTTAGAAAATGTCTTTCAAAGAGCAACCCTCTGGCCAGGTATGGAGGCTCATGCCTTTAATCTCAGCACTTTGGGAGGCCAAGGCTTGAGACCAGCCTAGGCAACATAGCGAGACCCCATTCCTAGAAGTGCACACAGACACACAGAGCAAGCCTCCCTGCCATTCTTTTTTTCCATTAAGTATTTTTCTTCCTTCTGAGGGTCTTTGAAATAGGGGGAGTCTCTCTGGCTCAGGGAGTTTGTTGAGCTCCATCAGTCTGTCACGCCCACCCTCTTTTCCAGGATGTTCTAAGACCCTGGACTGGGCTCTTGAGCACCCTCTGCTGTAGATACTTAGTCCCTGGTGTACTACCTCTACTTCAGGCACAGGCTGAGTGCTCCTGGCTCCACATGAGCTTTTGTTTTGTTTTGTCTATCAGACAGGGTCTTGCTCTATCACCCATGCTGGAGTGCAGTGGTCCAAACACGGCTCACTGCAGCCTCAACCTCCCAAGCTCAAGCAGTCCTCCTGCCTCAGTCTTCCAAGTAGCTGGGTCCACAAGTGTGCGCCTGGCTAATTTTTAAAATATTTTTTGTAGAGATGGGGTCTCACCATGTTGCCCAGGCTGGTCTCAAACTCCTGGCCTCAAGCATTTCTCCTGCCTCTCAAAGTGTCAGGATAATAGGTGTGAGCCACTGCACCTGGCCACACATGAGTTTTTGAGCAATAGGAAATATATATACATATATATATATAAACATGTATATACACACACACATATAAAACTAAAACTGTGTATCTCAGATTTTCCATCTAAAACTGGTCTGGACTAGGGATCTATCATCAAGGAAGGAGGGAAGCCAGGCATGGTGGCACCTGCCTGTAGCTGAAGGGGGAGGATTGCCTGAGCCCAGGAGCTCAAGACTAGCCTGGGCAATAGAGTGAGACCCTGTCTCTAAAACAAAACAAAACAACAAAACAATAGAATGAGTCAGGTACTTCCCTAGGTCTCCAGCTACCAAACTTGGTCTGTCTTGTTTCCTTAGCCATTTCCACAGAGCATCTTGCCTGCAGTTCCATTTCAGAGAACCTAGTGCTACAGCCCCTGAACTAGACTGGAGAAACCAGCCAGCAAGGAAAGTAACCTGCATTGTTGAGGGATGGTACTTCTGCTATTCCTGGTGTTTGGGAATTGCTGGGTCGTGGGAGAGAGGTAAGGGGTGGTAGATAAGGGAGTGGAGGGCTCTTGTGTCTGTGGTTTTCTAAACAACAGGATAAATTTGTTCCCTTCAGAACAGGAAAAGGGTTCAGGATAAGAGTCCTATGTTTAAGTTTTGAAGCTACAAGAAATATTTGTGTGGGTATAGTTAAAGCTTTTTTTAAAACCTTCTGAAAATTGGCTCTTCTGGTTTGTCTGGTGAGCTTAGGAAGGAAAAAAGATGCAAACTTTTGGCCTCATTTTTGTCTTCTCTGATCATGGAAAGCAACACGGCCAGTCAGAAAAAGCTCTTGGGCTAGGAGGAGGGAGGACCTGATTTCTCGGACTCAAAATCCCTTGTGGCAGAAAAGCATTGCTCAGTGACTTACAAGGTGTGTCTCTGCACAGCTCTGTCATTCACTAACGTTAGGATGATAAACCATTTCATCTTACAAGCTGATGTGGTGAAAGTACCTGTTAATTGGTTTTATAGTCTCTTACCTGTAAAACATAAATAATTGTTTTTGGGTGTTTTGGGGTTTTTTTTGAAGATTTAAGTTCCTTGAGTCTCCGTTTCCTCCTCTGTTAAATAAAGCAAATGCTTACCTCTCAGGATTGTTGAAAGGATTAAGTGAAGTAACAAATGTAAAAATACCTTGTGGAATGATTGCCACTTAGCAGCCACTCAAAAAATATTTGCCAAACCTCTGTTGTAGAGATGTTGAAAATCAAATGAGGTTAATTACTGTGAATGTGTAACAAAAAGTAAAGCACCACATAAATGCAAGATAATATCATTACTCAGACCAGCCTGAGCAACATAGTGAGACCCTGTCTCAATTAAAAAAAAAAAGGTAATATCATTACTCATAAGCCAGGAAGTGTGGGAGTGGATAGGAATGGAGAAGCCTGCCTTTTGATCCTGGCCAGACCATCAGGAAGGCCTTTTCACCTCATAGAGGTAGAGAACAAATAAGGGGAGACACTGTCTGGGGGAACAGGGCAACAGAGAGAGATGCACAGGTATATTCAGTTACCTTTCCCTGGTCCCCACCCTCAAAATACTGCTTGGACCCAAAACTAAAGAGGACCAAGCTGATGCATTGAGCTGATGGGAGGAAATGGCATTAGTGCTCTAGAGGAAGAGAGAAGATGACATTATGAAGGAGTAATTATATATAAGAATGTTTTTAAAAGCTAGTCTGATTGCCAGCTAAAACGGTCTCATAGGGGTTATTCTGGTTTCTGTTTTGTGCCAAGGTTTTTTTGATCGGATATGCTGTAGTGCCTGCTCCATCTCTGGAGTTTGTTTCCTATTAGGAAGAGACTTTGCCTGAGGGAGCTGGCACATGCTGGACGTTGGTGCCATGACCCATCTGAGTCACATTCCTGACCTCTAGGGCCTAGTGTCTCTGAGTTGGCCTCATGCCTGCTCCTCTTGGGCCACACACCCTGGGCTCTGTTGTTGAAAGCCTCCTTTATGTGCTCTAGGCTCCCAGAACCCTGGCCGAAGCTCACCTCCCCCTGGCTATGTTCCTGAGCGGCAGCAGCACATTGCCCGGCAGGGGTCCTACACCAGCATCAACAGTGAGGGGGAGTTCATCCCAGAGACCAGCGAGCAGTGCGTGAGTATAGGGGGGCTGGGATATGCCCGTGGCCTGTAGCAGCAGACCAAGGTCATAACAAGGGGCTCTCAGTAGTCACAGTGCTGAACTGTGGGACATGAACCCCATTTGAAAGCTCTTTTATAAACCAGGCCTGCCCAAATATGGATTGTCCCTTTTTAAGGGCCAAATAACAATTTCTGCCAAAGATGAGATGTAAAGGATCTAAACTACATAGTTTCCTTGCTGTTGGGTGAGGATTTAACAGGTTTTCCTTCGTCGCGGTCCTCTCATTGTTCCTATAGACAGGCACCACCACGCCCAGCTCATTTCAGTAGTGTTTTAACATATGACTGGTTCTAAAGTGACAGGTTATGTTTTTCATTGGATATATTTTAGTTTTGCTGTTTCTTGATGAAAGGTAGGGAGTAAACCATATCAAAATTACACTGTAGGATTGGTTAGGCTGATCTTTTATGATGGTAGACAGTTGTATTAGTTATCTATTGCTCCATAACAAATTACCACAAACTTAGAGGCTTAAAACAATATATATTTATCATTTTCCAGTTTCCCTGGGTCAGGAGTCCAGGCATGACTCAAGTGGGTCCTCTGCTGAGGGTCACACAAGACTATGATCAAGGTGTCAGCCAGGCTGCCTGCCTTTCTTGAGTTTGAGGCTCTCTTCTAGGCTCAGATGGTTGTTGACAGAATTCAGTTTTTTTTGGCTGTAGGACTGTGGTTCCTCTTTTCTTCTGAATGTCACCCAAGGGCTTCTCTAAGTTCCCTTCCTAGAGGCCACCTGCAGTTCCTTGCCATGGGGCCTTCTCACAACATGGCAGCTTCTTCAAGGCCAGCAGGAGAATCCCTTGCTCCAGTCTGCAAACATGGAGTCATAAAATATCACATAATCATAGGAATGAATATTCTATCCTCTTTGCCATAGTCTATTGGCTAGAAGCACGTCACAGGTTCTACTTGGACTAAAGGGAAAGGCAGTTCATTGGGACTAACTGGTAGAGGGAGCGATCACCTTAGGGTGTGTCTACCACAGTGGCTCAGCCATTTTAGTGGCTAGCTTCTAAACTGGTGGCTTACTCAATGCAAATGGCAATTTGGCTTAGTGAACTCAGCAAGCGTGAGATCTCTAGCTTCATTCTGGTCTTTTCAATAAACTTGCTTTGATGTAAAAGAAAAGGCTGCTGTTATACTTTCTGGGATTTGGCCTGAGAAGGGGAATTTTCTTAAGGGGAAAATGTCCAACAGAAGGGCCTGTGCTGTCACATGGGAGATCTTACAAAAAACTGATTCTTGTAACTTTTCTTTCATTATTCAAATTATATAGGCTATGAGAAGCCCTTTGTACTCTTCTTCCTTCTATACTCCTGCCTTCCAGATAAATTCATGTTTGGAGTAGTGACCTGGAGTGCCTTTAGCTGCAGATTTCCTTTTTGGGCATTTTACTAACCATCCTTTCTGGTTTCTCTAGCCAGGGCACTTCTGGACATCAGCTGTTCTAGGGGTGACTTGGGTGTAAATCCCAGAGATTGCAGATGAGCTTGATTGCCCTCAGTCTGTGTCCCTCGCCATGGTCCTATACTCTGCCCCCTTCACTTTTTTACTTTGCCTGCATGGCCCTGGAAGGCATGGGAGGATTTGACTCCTAGTGAGGACAGACTTTTAGAAAGAGGCCAAGGAAGGCAGTGGCTGGGGATTGCCAAGGTCCTCCCCCAGCGCCTGCCTCTTTAGCTGAAGAGAATTGCTCCTGGTAACAGGCCATTTGAGATCAATCTACTTAACAGGAACAAACATTGCATAGTATGTAATAAAAGAATATTCCAGTGTGACTTTACTGAAAAGTGAAAGTATGATAAGTTTATTTTGTTTTTTCTTTAATCAGGTTTAAGCAATAATTGCATCTATTTACTAATTTTTAGAATGAACAAAGCATGATTCTTGTTAATTTTTTGGCCTAATTTTTCCAACAAAAACTATGCCAGTCTGGGCGCAGTGGCTCATACCTGTAATCCTGGCACTTTGGGAGGCCAAGGCAGGAGGATTGCTTGAGGTCAAGAGTTCAAGACCAGCCTGGGCAACATAGCAAGACCTTGTCTCTACAAAAAAAAAAAAATTTAATTAGCTGGGCATAGTGGCACACCTGCCCGTAGTCCCAGCTACTCGGGAGGCTGAGGTGGGAGGATCACTTGAGCCCAGGCTGCAGTGAACTGCACTCCAGCTTAGGTGACAGAATGAGACCCTGTCTTGAACAACAGCAACAACAACAAAATGCTAGCACAATGTAACGTCCTTCACTCCCTGCTTGACCTCTGACCATAAAGAATGTCATTTTTTACAAGAGCGTTCACAGGACTCAGCAGTTTTCCCCAAGGCCTCTTGTGAATCTTTGGTATTCTTCCTCCACCACACCTGCCATGTTATTTATTTGTCTATTTTGTCTTTTTCTGTTAACTGGTCTAAATTTGCCAAATATGCCTCTGATGGATTGAAAGCAATTCTCTCCCATGTTGGTTTCATCCACTTTGGCTATCTTATATCCTTAGCAACATTTGCAGTTTTACTTTGCAATTAATTTGTCTTGATTGGCAGATTTTAAAAAATCATGTATGACAACATGACCTAAAGCATTTGAAATTATGGGTGGGGATGGACCCTAGTATTAAATGGGAAAAAATATTTGAGTTGGAAACTAATTTTATGGAGGTCGTTAGTGAATTTTCGTAATTCTGATACTTTGTTTCTCTATGTAATTTTTTTAAATTAATTAAAAAAATATTTAAACAGAAACAAGGTCTCACTATGTTGTCCAGGCTGATCTTGAACTCCTGAGTGCAAGTGATCCTTCCCTCTCGGCCTCCCAAAGTGCTAGGATTACAGGCATGAGCCACCAAGCCTGGCCCCTATGTAATGTTTAATGTTGGAGCTCAGATAATGAATATTCTGAAATTGAAGACCCCACACCCAACCCCATCCCCACTTTTGTGTAGAGAAAATGAAAGGGAGGACCTTCAGGACATTGATTGGAGAAAAAGCGATTCCAAAGACCTTTCGTTGCTGCATTTGACCAGGGGCCAGAGAAATATTTTATTATATTTAGATATCTATTACCTCTGCATTGGACCAGGAACTGAGACATTTTTGTTCTGGTATCAGCTGTGCACTAACTAGTTTTTTGACTTTAGACAAGTCTCCTAACCTTTTAGGCCTGTAGTGCTCATCTGTGAAATGAGGCAATACTTGTCTTTGTAAATTATAAATTATGGAGTGTAAACAGAAGCATTAAGGTCCCACCCGAACCTCACTGGAAGGCTCAGCAGGGTAGTACCATCTCCAGCGCCAGGCTTCAGTGTTAATGAGCCAAGAATATGCCAACAAGAAAAGCAGAGCCTCTGCTTTGCTCTCCTGCCAGAGCTCCTTGGGATGCCAGCCAAGCATTTTTCTCCCTCCTGGAAACTTGCCTTTCAAACTAAGTGGGAGGATGGTACCTTTCTAACCATTCTTCCCACTGCATGGGGAGAAAAAGGACACTCATATTTTGACAAAAAGGCCCATTTGCTGGCCCTTGCCATAAAGCCTGGGTCACTGGGGGGAATTGGGGCTAGGGGTGTGGCTTCATTGTTTGACTTGCCTTACAGATGCTGGATCCCCTGAGCAGTGCAGAAAATTCCTTGTCTGGAAGCTGCCAATCCTTGGACAGGTCAGCAGACAGGTATGGGACTGTGGGTGGTTTGGAGGGTAATGCCTAGGCATTTTTGGAACTGATGGGTTAAGGAAGAAGAGTTAGCTCTGCAGGCCCAGGGTTAAAACATCATGCTTCTAGGAAAAGCCTTCTTAATTTCCCAAACACCACGAGAATGATGGCATAATTAAATGAATGTAATAATAGCTCATAAAATAGCTCATTTATTAAGTACTTGCTTTGTTGTTCTAAGTGCTTTACATATTTTGACTTTCCACATAATATATGCCGCTCTCGTACTTTTGACCTCGCTGCTGTGATCTGAACTGAGAAGGAGTGGACTGTCAGTGTTTTAGGGGAAAAACTGAGTTATCATCCATTGTTTTACCATCATTTTTTATTCCGAGTGTTTTTGGTGGAGTAAGAAACTGAAACCCAAAAATAGAATATCCAGAATGCCTAGTGTACCACGCCGCCTGCTTCTTCTTACACTTTGGGAGGAAACAAGTGGTGTCCTTTACATACCAAATCGCAAGGGTATGTTTGGAGAGGCCTTGGCATTGATCTTGCCACTCCCTCGCCTCTGCCTCATTATGCCCAAGAGCACTTTTGATCACATCTGTCTGGGCTTAGGACTGTGGTCAGAGGCTATGGAGCAGGTTTGGGGATTTTTTTACTTTGTGTAACTTTTTTTTACTTTTTGTATAACTGATTAATTGTTCATTTGGGTAGTGATATTGTGACTATGGCTAAATTTGCATTGTCTTGCCTAATAGACCTGAGCACTGATAAGCACTGTCTTCCCTTTAGATACCATAGAATACAGTCATGGTTACTTGGTTTCCAATGCGTAGCCTTGTTTGGGGCTTGCTTTCCAACCAAGGGAGTAAGAAGGCACAGGCAAGAGTGCCAGGGCTTGCTGTCATAGACTGAGGGCTCTGCCAAGACAGGGATTGACTCTGGCTTTGGATTATCTCCTAAGCTTTGGAGGGGAAGGGGAGAGAAGAGGGCTACAGAAGGTCTAGTAGTTGGGAAATGAGGGGGCAGCCCCCTTGTGCCACTGCCTTGAGAGTTTCAAACCTGTGGCCCCTGCAAAAGGCCGATAAGCACTCTTGTGTAAGGGAAAGGGCCATTCAGGTAGGTGCTGGGAAAGATAGCTAAATTTACCCATTTACCCGCCTCTCTAGTTTTTTTTCCTCTGTCCCTACAGTACTTTCTTTTCTTCTCATTGTGAATGACCTGGACCTACTTCCTTGAGGTCCAGCCTGACTTGGGCTCAGGGCTGTCCATCTTCCCTTCATGGGATCTGGGAAAGGGCATGAGATCTTGAGCCAGACAAACCTAGATCCAGTCCCAGCTCCACCAAATATTAGTTGAATGGCTTCAGACAAGTCTTTTAACCTCTCTGTTTCTGAGTTTCCCCATCTCCAAAATGGGATGGTGGTGATTAAGGTGAAAGAACGATGCCTAATTTAGCAGCAAGAACATAGACTTTGGGGTCATAGACCTGGATTTAAAGTCTGGCCTTGAGGCACAGTGGCTCACGCCTGTAATCCCAGCCCTTTGGGAAGCCGAGGCAGGCAGATCACCTGAGGTCAGGAGTTTGAGACCAGCCTGACCAACATAGCGAAACCCCATCTCTACTAAAAATGCAAAAAAAAAAAAAAAAAAAACCTGTAATCCCAGCCCTTTGGGAGGCTGAGGTGGGCGGATCATGAGGTCAGGAGTTCGAGACCAGCCTGGCCAACATAGTGAAACCTTGTCTCTACTAAAAAATAAAAAAAAAAAAAAAATAGCTGGGCGTGGTGGCAGGCACCTGTAATCCCAGCTCCTTGGGAGGCTGAGGGAGGAGAATCGTTTGAACCCGGGAGGCGGAGGTTGCAGTGAACCCAGATTGCCCCATTGCACTCCAGTCTGGGCAACAGTGTGAGATTCCATTTCAAAAAGAAAAAAAAAAAAAGCAAAATAATTAGCTGGGCATGGTGGCACGTGCCTGTAGTCCCAGCTACTTGGGAGGCTGAGGCAGGAGAATAGCTTGAACCTAGAAGGTGGAGGTTGCAGTGAGCCAAGATTGCACCACTGCACACCAGCCTGGGCGACAGAGCGAGACTCCATCTCAAAGAAAAAAGTCTGGGGCTGGGCGCGGTGGCTCACGCCTGTAATCCCAGCACTTTAGGAGGCTGAGGCAGGTAGATCACAAGGTCAAGAGATTGAGACCGTCCTAGCCAGTGGTGCGTGCCTGTAGTCCCAGCTACTCGGGAGGCTGAGGCAGAAGAATCCCTTGAACCCGCGAGGCAGAGGTTGCAGTGAGCTGAGATTGTGCTACTGCACTTCAGCCTGGTGACACAGCAAGACTCCATCTCAAAAAAAAAAAAAAGAAATCTGGCCCTGTCTTCCTAGCTTTATCTTTGAGCATATAAATAGGACTGTGGTGTGTGCCTAATCTGTAGGGGTATCTGTGAAGGCAGAAACAGCCTAGCTGCTCAACAAGTGGATCTGCTATTATGTTATTTTTATTATATGGTGTATTTGCTGCCTCACAGCGTTCTGAGGATTAAATGAGAAAAAGCTCACTTTAGAAAATAGGTAAGAAAGCAGCAACCTATCAACGATGATGCTGTGGCTGTTTTTATTACTGCCCTGGGCAAAGGATTCTCTTGGAGCTCTTTGCCTGTTACAGAGGTGGGAAGAAAGGCCAAGGAGGGAGAGGGCAGTGCAGTCAGGCTGGAGTTGGGTCAGATGGGGGAGATTTACCACTCAGGGTGCTGTCAAATTTGGGTCACAGACTAGTGAAGGGAGGGTGGAGAAAGCAGGAGCTGGGCTCAGAAAAGGGCTGTTTCCCACAAAATCTGCTTCCCCCACCTAACGGTGTGGCAGGGGTTAGAAAGGGAGACTGCCTGGACGCCCTGCTGGGTTGCTGTGGAAGTATGCAGGAAGTCTGTTTTTTCTTTTTGTTTTCTCCAGCCCATCCTTCCGGAAATCACGAATGTCCCGTGCCCAGAGCTTCCCTGACAACAGACAGGAATACTCAGGTGAGTTCACAGAGCCTGGGTGGGCAATGCAGGGTGTCTGGGTGGGGCCTCAGGTAGCTCTGCTTCAACTGTTCTGAGTCAGTAGCTCTCCTTGGGCTTGCTGCTTTGAGGTCTCAGGTGCCTTGGGGGCTTGGGGGCTTAAGTGGCTCACATTGACCTACCCAGAAGCCAGTGATTCCCCTGTCTTACTCAGATCGGGAAACTCAGCTTTATGACAAAGGGGTCAAAGGTGGAACCTACCCCCGGCGCTACCATGTGTCTGTGCACCACAAGGACTACAGTGATGGTGAGTGCTTCTTCACTTGCTCCCTGCTGGCTGCCTCAAGAAAGGACAAGCTGCCATGAGGAGGGTGGGCTCTTCCATGCAGTGCCTGTATTTTCCTTCATTCCTGAGAAATTGTGGTCCAGACTTGAGGCATGGGAGACAGGAAAAAAACAAAAACAAAAACAGGGAAGATAGTATTTGTAGACCAGATGCTGCCACTGGGAACTCTGACCTTGGTTGAAGCCAATGGTGTGCTCCAGGGGCACCATCTCTCCCATGCCCTCTTCTGCCCCACAGCAGCAGGTGGCCTGGGCCCTGCAGAGGGGTAAGGAGTAGGATGCAAGGAAATCAGTGCCTTTGAGTGTGGCTTGGTCTTGCAAGCAACTGGGAGCCCACTGGCCAGCCATGGGCCTTCCCTTTGGCCAGATCTCCCTGAACCAGACTACTTCCTAATTTCCGCTTTTGTCCTGATTCTTGGAGTACTTGGGACAGCAGCCTCTGTGGAATGAGTCAGGTGGGAGAGCGGACAGGATGGGCTGGAGCTGGTATTATCATCACTTCTGGCTGAGACCTGGTTTGTGCATTCCGCCTTGTAGCCCGGGGTGTCTCAGACCTGGTTTGTACATTCCACCTCGTAGCCTGGGGTGTGACTTGCTCTACTCTGGCCCTTGCACTCTTTCAGGCAGAAGAACATTTCCCCGAATACGGCGTCATCAAGGCAACTTGTTCACCCTGGTGCCCTCCAGCCGCTCCCTGAGCACAAATGGCGAGAACATGGGTCTGGCTGTGCAATACCTGGACCCCCGTGGGCGCCTGCGGAGTGCAGACAGCGAGAATGCCCTCTCTGTGCAGGAGAGGAATGTGCCAACCAAGTGTGAGGAGCTGTCCCTGGCTAGGAGGAGACTGCCCAGGCGGTCTCAGACAAGCTACAGGGGCATAACATCTGGGCCCCTGGGACCCTTAGGCTCAGCAGGTGGTGGCTTTGGCCCATATGCACCACACGGGATAAGCCTTGGAGTACCTGAAGCCTGGCCCCACTATGTGTAACAAGCCTCTTCTCCTCTCTGATCTTTAGTTTTTCCATGTTTAAACTAGGGAAGAGCACACCCTTCATCCCTGCCATATTAAGATATTTAGGGCTTTGGAAGGAAATGTATTTGATCAATGCAGAAGAGCATTTAGCCATGACTTCAGCCAATCCTCTGCTTCTTAGGACTCTGACTTCAGGTCCGAGTGACTAGGGCACTGGGCTTGCTCCAGACTGTGGTGGAGATGCTCTACTAAGAGATGATGTGATGGTGCTGGGGGAGGTGGAGCTTGAGCCAGAGGCCCTGTTCCTGGAGAATGAATGGGATATTCATAAATAATGTACACAAAGTAACTCTTTCCTTCTGCTGTCCTGTAGCTCCCAGTGCCCCCATCAATTGGCGCCGGGGAAAGCTCCTGGGCCAGGGTGCCTTCGGCAGGGTCTATTTGTGCTATGACGTGGACACGGGACGTGAACTTGCTTCCAAGCAGGTCCAATTTGACCCAGACAGTCCTGAGACAAGCAAGGTACACTTTCCCCGTGGTCTGACTTCCAGTTCCCTCCTTTCAACAAAAATGCCTGTCTTACCACACACAGTAGTTGCTTGAGATGCTGTAGGTTGCTTCCTCTGTCATTCTTCCCAAACTCCCTTTCTGTCCGTCCTGGCCCCAGCCACAGGGTGAAAGGACTGTGGTCTGAAGAGCACCAAGCACCTGGCGGGGAGGGATTGGGTGTAAGGAACTAAGCTGATGCCAAAGTACCAAGTAACCCAAACTGAGAGGTGATGACCTGTGCCACAAAGGGGACTCCCTCCCCCAGACAAGTATCTCTCCCAAGCCCTCAGCCCAGGAAGGAGCTGTGGGGCTCCTTCACTTGGTCCAGCTCTAAAGGAGGAATCATACGGCCTGTCTTTGCAGTTCAGCTTTCAACGTGGCTCATACTTCAAGTTGAGTGGACAAACAGCAGTTACCTTAACTAAGCACCCACAGCCCCTTCTCCTACCTCCCTGCCTCCTTCCACCCATGGGAGCACCACCATCCCAAGGCCTGCCCAGCATTGTGGCCGAGAGCTAGACAGTTAAGAGAGTCCCCCTTTTCTCCAGCTGCAGTTCCCAAGGCAGACCCCTGTGAGGCCACTAACTAGGGCAAGCTGAGCTGAACCCAGGCGGGCAGAACTGGGGCCCTGAGAGCTGAGGCGACCACTGACCCCTCCCCTAGGAGGTGAGTGCTCTGGAGTGCGAGATCCAGTTGCTAAAGAACTTGCAGCATGAGCGCATTGTGCAGTACTATGGCTGTCTACGGGACCGCGCTGAGAAGACCCTGACCATCTTCATGGAGTACATGCCAGGGGTACGTGCCCCTTGAATGCATGTGAGACACACATGAGGGCCTGACCTGGGGGCTGGGGCCTGCAGGAGAGGGGTCACTTTGGATAGGAGTTTGAACACCTGAGGCTCCAGAGGCCCAGAGGAGCAAAGTGAGGTGATGGTGGGACTTGGAGTCAGGAGGGCCCTGCCTCAGGCTGCAGTGGGAGTGTGAGATGACAGCTGTCCTAGGTCCAGCCCTCCCCTGAGGCATGCGGGGATGGCCCACTGTCCAGTAAATGCAGCCTTCATCTGGAGCAGAGAGGCCTCCCTGCTCCTGGATTTGGGTGGCGTGCTGCTTGAGAAGGACTTGTGGTACTCTCTTTTCCAAACTGCCTGACAGCTCCTGGCAAAATGCCCTGCCCAGCCAAATAGGAATTGAGCAAATCACTCCTTTGCTGCCATGCTGGGGGCTGGAATGGGCTTGCCCTTCCACCAGCCCTCCCCTGAGGGGACTCCTCTGACTTCTTGTGGCTGCCAGGGCTCGGTGAAAGACCAGTTGAAGGCTTACGGTGCTCTGACAGAGAGCGTGACCCGAAAGTACACGCGGCAGATCCTGGAGGGCATGTCCTACCTGCACAGCAACATGATTGTTCACCGGGACATTAAGGGTGAGCAGGGCCAGGATGCATGGAGTCCCCAGGACCTGGGTTCAAGTCTACCATTGAGTGCCTGCAGGGGCCAATCACTTAACCATTCTGAACTTTCTGAAAAGTGGGACCCCAATTGTTTCCTTGAGGAACTGGTGAGAAGATTGGTTCAGCAATATGAGAGAATATTGCCAAGTTCCCTCTACATGTTGGCCTTGGAGATGGTCATTTTGTACGGTAGATCTGAGACTCCCCTTCGCGAAATCCTTTGCTCCTTGCAGTTCATGTCTAATTCAGTGGTAGCCCTGCCCTCTCCAGCAGCTCTCAGTGACCTGGGGGTGGGGAGGATGGGAGAAAATGCAAGAGGGTCCAGGGTTGCAGCCTCTGCCCTTTCATGCCTCAGGAGCCAACATCCTCCGAGACTCTGCTGGGAATGTAAAGCTGGGGGACTTTGGGGCCAGCAAACGCCTGCAGACGATCTGTATGTCGGGGACAGGCATGCGCTCCGTCACTGGCACACCCTACTGGATGAGCCCTGAGGTGATCAGCGGCGAGGGCTATGGAAGGAAAGCAGACGTGTGGTGAGCACTGGGACATGCAGAACCCCTTCTTCCACCCAGGCCGTAGTGGCCCTCCATTAGAAACACACCCTGGGGACTTTGTGGTGTGGCAGGAGGGAGTGTGCCCAGGGCCCAGGCTGCAGTATGTGCAAGGGTATTGTTGGGTGCAGTAGCACACACACCAGATGGGTGGTGTTTTTACCCCAGATCAAAGCACATTCCATTAGAGCTGGGAACTTAGGCTGTGGAAAACATCCTTCATGTTTGCTAAATCTCTTAAGGAAGCACGATCCACTCTGAAGGCCTGAGGGCCTGAAGGCCTGGACCAATCTCTCAACAGGAGCAGGCTTCTGTCCCTTCTCCTAGCACTCAAGACAGTTTGCATTTGCTCGACATAACCTTGTGTCTTTCCTCTGAAATGGCCCCTAAGTCATGAGAGCTTCTCCCCTTGGAAAGCTATTGTGGTGGGCTGAATAATGGCCCCCCAAAGATGTCCACTGCCTAATCCCTGGATCTGTAAATGTGATTGTATATAGCAAAGGGCCTTTGCAGATAGGATTAGGTTAAGGGTTTTGAGATGGATGGATCATCCTAGATTAAGGGTCCTTACAGAAGGGTCTCAAGAGGTCAGAGTGGCTAATAGGAGGTGAGACGATGAAAGCAAGAGGTTGGAGTAATACAAGGAGGGGACCATGAGCCACAAAATGCAGGTGGCCTCTAGAACCAAGGAAAGGCAAGGAAACAGATTCTCCCCTCAGAGCCTCTGACAGGAACCAGCCCTGCCGCCACCTTGACTTTAGCCTTGTGAGACTGATTTTAGACCTCTGACCTTCAGAACTGTAAGATGATACATTTGTGTTGTTTTCCTGCCTCTAAGTTTGTGGTCATTTGTTAAGAGCAGCTATGGATAGCTAATACAGTTATTGTAGAGTTCTTTCTCTCAAGGCTAAGTGATTTTCTTTTTCCCAATTCCAAGAAGTGCCCAGGTGTGTGGTGAGTGTAGGTCCATGAAGCCCACGTGGACAGGGATCCAAGCTGAGGTATCCCTCAGCTTGGCCTGTCCTGCACCTCAGCATGCTCTGAGAAAGGCACCTCCTTCTGCAGTGGTGGGCAGGACAGCTGGGAGTCCAGGGCTGGCTGAGGGGTGACGTGGAGTTCTCTCTTTCTAGGAGCCTGGGCTGCACTGTGGTGGAGATGCTGACAGAGAAACCACCGTGGGCAGAGTATGAAGCTATGGCTGCCATCTTCAAGATTGCCACCCAGCCCACCAATCCTCAGCTGCCCTCCCACATCTCTGAACATGGCCGGGACTTCCTGAGGCGCATTTTTGTGGAGGCTCGCCAGAGACCTTCAGCTGAGGAGCTGCTCACACACCACTTTGCACAGCTCATGTACTGAGCTCTCACGGCCACACAGCTGCCAGTCGCCCTTTGCTACATGGCAGGGGGCTGCTACCAGGCTCAGTGAAGTTGCTGCTTCTCCT
This sequence comes from Hylobates moloch, assembly GCF_009828535.3. Taxonomy (NCBI): domain Eukaryota; kingdom Metazoa; phylum Chordata; class Mammalia; order Primates; family Hylobatidae; genus Hylobates; species Hylobates moloch. The sequence continues at coordinate 48,432,456 of NW_026652294.1, read as the reverse complement.
AGGCAAGGCTGTGGACCGTGGAGTGGCAGCCCAGCCAGCATCGGTCTGTGCCCCTTCCGCCACTGGGGCTCAGGGCCGGGGTGGGGTGGCTGCAGCCTCAGGACTGGGAGCCCCCAGCCTGTCAGATCCAGGAGCTCCAGTGTCCTGAGCTCAGCGTGGAGGGGTAGGGGCTGGGAACAGTGTGCAAGGCGGCTGTGGGCCCCACCCTCGGGGATGTGTCCTGACACTGCAATTGGCACCGAAGCCCAGAGGGTCTGGGGGCACAAGACTGATGCCAGGGTATGAAGAGTGTTATTTTCATTCAAAGTGTTATTTTGTTTTTCCTTCCAATGTCTGGAGACCACCAGGGCGTCTCTGGGCTGGATGAGCTCCCACAAGCCTGAGGGAAAGGCCAGCACTCGCTAGCAGTGGCAGGCAGAGGCCCAGGCTGCTGTCCCCTAGAGCCCCAGGTTGGCTCTGCCAGTCCTGTTCTTTACCAAAGATGAATGAAGCAAATGTCATGCTGCCTTATTCAGGGAAGGAGGAGCCTGTCCTGCCTGTGGCCATGACCCTGCCTCTCCCAGGCAGGGGCCCGTGATGTGGAACTGCTGCCACTGAGGGGGGATCCAGTTTTGTCAATGCAGTTGTCTCTGTTTTACAAGTTGGAGTCACTCTTATGCTGTACCCAGTTTCTAAACTGGAGACTGTGTGTGCCCTCTGGGCTCTGAGTACCCCTGCTGTGGGCTTGGGCCTAGGCTGCATTGGAAAGAGCTGAAGGTCGTGGCCTTTGTGCTCCTGGCCCAGCCTTTGTTCCCCACTGGAGCAGAAGGGGAGATGGACGACACGGTGGGGGCATCTGGCCCGGCCGGTGCCCTGATCCGAGAGAGCCCGAGGAGGTGTCTCAGGCTGCCTGAGTCGTGACCTGCTAGGCCAGAGCCCACTCCATCTGGTAGAAGGGAAAGGCCATGTGCTACCACCAGCTGTGTCCAAAACCGCCAGCTCTGTTCTTCCTCAGCCAGCCTCGCCCATTCCCTTGAGGTCTCAGCCCCTTTCCCTTGTAGCTTCTCCCCTTGGGGGGTAATGGCAGCAGGGGTTGGGGAAACAGCATCTCCAAGCAGCTTAGAGTTGGCCATATTTACCTCAGCCTGGGCGCTGGTCCTTTCTTCCGGCCCCTCCCCTCCAAAATGTGCCTATTGCTAGAGCTCCTCCCTCTCAACACCCAGTTTCCTTGGGAGTTGTCATTAAAGGAAAAAAAAAAAAAAAGCCAGTGCCCAGGGATGAGCATCTCCAGGGAGCTGGGGATTAGTGCCAGGCAGCCCTGCCAGCCATGCCTACATCCCTGCGGGCACAGAACAAGCCAAAGCCTTCGTTGTATGTTGACGATGCACTTTTATGAATGTAGTTTCTATCGCTGTTTTTAGCCTTTTCACATCATGTAATGTGAGGCCTTGTACTTGTTAATTTATATCTCAGATCATATTTGATGGTTTTTATATATATCAATTCTAGACTGTTACAGGTGATGGACGCCTCGAGAGAGAGAAGAGAAAATGAAAGCAGCTGGTTTTGCAGAAGTGTGTGTCGCATGCGCCAGTTGAGCCTGGACCCTCCTGTGTCCATCCCTTTTCCCCCAGGGGCTCTATCAGCCCCTGTACCCCACACTGCCCTCTGAAGACAGCACAGGCTCCTGCTTCCACCTCGGCCCTCGCCCAGGGTGGGGCCCGGCCCTCATCTCGACCAAAGCTGCTGTGTGGCAGCTCGGCCTCTCTACGACCCCATCCTGCTGGCTGCACACTCTTCCTGGCCTGCACTCCCATCCCCAGTCCCTGTTCCCCAAGAGGATACAGAGCACGGTGCTGGCTGACTCGACTGTGCGTCCCAGGTTCAGGCTCTTACAGAGCTCCACCCCCTGGGGTCTTACCTCACTGGGAATGTGTTTTGAAAATGAATTTGAAGACAAGCCAACAAACCCTGCACTCCAAAAAAGCAAAACAGACCCTAATTTTTTTGTGCCAAAAACTGTGGACATGCTGGCTCAGCATCCTCAGGACCAAGTTTTTGCTTAATTTATTGTTTTTTAATAACTAAGCCAGATAAAAAGTTGTGGGGCTTCAGGGTGACCTGGGCCCAAAGGTTCTGAAGGGCAGTTTCCTGGCAGCCCCAGGCATGCTGTGGGAAGGGGTCGTGCCATCACTTTCTCATCATTCCATGGGGTGTGTCTGCCTGGGCCAACTCCACGTGGAGAGGCCAGGGCTGGGGACAGTCCGCACTCTGCTGCCCTCCTGCCCCTCCCGTCCACCCCAGCTCTATGTCTGTGTCTGAATTGTGGATCGTGCAGCCATGGTTATTGTGGAACTGTGGAACCTGCAGCCATAGTTATTTGACTATATCTTGACTGAGGGCTTGCAGTGCAAAGCCAGGCCAGTGTTGCGCATTACTTACAATAAAAGGGATCATTTATATCAGAGCGGTCCTGTGGCAGTGCTTTCAGTTGTGGAGGGTGGAGGTAGGTTTTTGCTTAGCAGGGGCCAGGTATGGTGCCTGGCAACGTGCTTGGGCCTCAAGCAGAAGAGAACTTGACTCCAAGTAGAGGGGTCCTGGGGTGACCTGGCTGGTACCACTGTCAGCCCAGAGGTGTCTGCCCCTTTCCTCCACTTGCCCCTCCAGGAGCTCCACTGGGGTGGTCCCAACAGGGCTGATTTGCCAAGGTGGCACTGCTGGCCCTCACGACCTGAACGTCACCAGTGGCTGGGTTCCCGGAGCTTTTATGATATTTGGTAGGGTCTTCCTGGTCCAGAGGACTTCCTTCAGTCCCATCTTTGCAGGGCGGGGGTCAGGTGCCTCCAAGAGCCACCTCTCCAGTACCCCCTTGTGGTCATCTACTGCTGCTTAACCGAACCAAGACGGTCCTTGCCATCTGAGACCTTTGGTGCAGGAAGTTGGCCTGCCCTGAGGCTCTGAGCCACTCGCTTCACACTTGGAAGGACCCAGGCTTGGGGCACCATCTCTGCTGAGTATTCGCTCTGCTCCCTCGAGGAGCAGTACCTGCCTCAGCATAGTGGCTCATGTGACACTGGAGCCTGTGGCCCAGCTCCCTGCCCTGTTCCATGGGGAGGCCACTTAGGAACTCAGGCAGTTGTATGGTGTGGTGGCAGCAAACCCTCCAGGAGTCTCTGTTCTCATCGATCCCATGTCTGGAGACATCAGGAAGTTGAATCTGGAGCAGGACAACCCAGACTTCTGCCTGTGTCCCACCGGGGCGCCCTCAGTTCCTCCCAGCTTGCCTGGTTTGCTCTGCTGTGAACTCATCCCTCATTGTCCCTGGGTTTTCAGAGGAGCAGATGTAGTTTCTCTTTGGATTTCCTGGGACAGTAGCTGTGACTGCCCCTCCCCAGAGCTTGAAAAGGCAAGGGGATGATGACAGCAACGAGGGGGAACGATGAGGGTGGACAATCCGGGGGTCACTAAAACCTTGGGCAGCACTTGCTGGGTCTGCTGGTTCCCGCCATTCTTCGCTAACTTCCAGGTCAAAGGGCTGGGAAGAAGGGAGGGAGCTAGACAGCTGGAACCAGCCAGGGAACGCGGAAGCTCGCACCGCAGGCACTGAAGTGCAGCGAGGACAGGCGCCATCACCCACTGGCAGCCTGGTCCTCCCGCTCTCAGACCTCTTCACAATGGGGTGCATATGGTAAGTTGGTGGGTCTGAACCAAGCCAAAACTGAGGGGCGAGGTGGAGTTTCAGTTCCAAAACCACTGTGGGTGTGACAGCACGAAGCCGTCGCTGTGAAGAGGAGCCCTCCCATTTCTCAATGGTGTGTCAGGGAACTGCCACCCACTTCTAGCCCCCTGCCCCCGTCAGGGCCAAGGTACTCGGGGCTGGCCCTGTCCCCCCATGCCCTCCCCATGGTGAGTCTGCACCCTTCCTGTGACAAATCCCCCAGCAGGCCACACAATTGAGAATCTGGATCTATTGAAACATGTTTAAAACGGGGTTGGTCACAACAGGATGGGCAGAAACGGGAGTGGGGGAGGGGAGTGGGGCCGCACCAGCCCCTGCCAGTGCCTGAGGCTGCAGCCTGGCGAGTGCTTTGCTTCTGCTTCTCCACGCTGGTGGTTCGAGATGGTCCCAAGCCCCACTGGGGCAGGCCCTGCCTTGCCCTGCAGAGGCAGAGTGGCTCCACTTCCCCATCCCCTCCCCCATGGGCTGCAGGGGCATTTATGAGGCCCAACAGGTGGCACTGTCGCGCTCCTTCCTCCCTGTCTCCGTGGCTCAGAACCAGGTTAAGGGTAGAGGTAGATGGGGAGATGTGGGGGCCACACAGTCTCCGGTGGCAGTGAGGGAGCTTGGGACCCTGAGCGGGGCATGCTGACTCCTTGCTGGAGAAAAGGCACCTAGATAGGGAAGCTGGGCTTGGGGGCCTCCCAGGGGGTCCTGGGGTGAGGTGGGGAGGGCGGCTGAACGAAGCAGGAAGCAGGGTGGTGGGCAGACCCCAATCCTGGTTCCCAAACCCTTACCGGCTGCGGGAGAAGGAAGAAGGAAGGAGTCCTGGAGCAGAGCCCTGCCCTGGGCCCCTCCGCCTGAGCAAGCCTCATCCCCTTCCCACCTGGCCCCCACGCAAGCCCACCTCGACCTCCTTCCCACCTTCCCCCTGCCGGCTCCAGGCCCTCCGCAGATGGGGGTGGAAGGTTACAGAGGCCTCAGGCCGTCTTGGTGCCGGGGTCCACCTCCTTGTGGGCCCAGAGCTCCTTGTGCTGCTTGCGACCAAACCCCTCGTCGTAGTTGCCTTTGCTCTTAAACAGCTGCTGGAAGTGGGGTTTGCAGTAGAACTCCCCGTGCAGCGCGGCGTAGCTGCCCAGGCTGCAGAAGCCAAACAACGGCGTCAGGTCAGGCCAGGTCGGGGCTGGGTTGGCAGGCGAGGCGGGGGCGGGCAGGGCAGGGGCGCACCTGAGCTTGGTGTGACAGTGCTTGCAGCAGAAGCAAGAGTTGTGGAAAATGAGCTTGTCGGCCACCAGCCGCTCCATGGGGTACACGGTCTTCTGGCAGGCGGCGCAGGTCTCCTTCACCTGGGCCCGCAGGCTGAAGGACTGTGCGGGAGGCTCAGCCAGGTGCTGCCCCAGTGTCCATCCCGCTCCCTCACACCCCTCCTCCCGCACACCCGGCCCCAGGCCCCTACCTTGGAGCGCTGCACTGTGCTGCTGCCGCCGCCTTTGGCGTCCTGAGGGAGAGGGGCGGTCAGGGCAGGGGCAGCTCCGGGAGGCCCTGGACCAGGGCTGCAGCCATCAGCCCAAGGCCCAGGGGCGCGCCGCAGGGGGCAAAGGGGGCGGGCAAACTCTGGCGCCTCTCCCCTTCACCCCAGGCCAGGCTCCTGTCCGGGGGGCCCTCCCACCCGGCCGGGCACTTACATGAGAGGGGGTGGCCTGGGCGGCTCCTGCAGCCTGGAACATGGCTCGTTGGAGGTAGAAGCCTCGGGTGGAGACGCGGCACCCGCTGGGTTCTGCAAGGGGAAGTCAGTAGGGAGGGCCCCGCCAGCCCGGCCCCAGCCTGCAGGCTGGGGGGTGTTGACAGGCAGGGGCTGGGGGGATTGCGGTTGGGACTTTCCCTAAGTCATTTCCTGTTGCTCTTGGTCTTGCCACTTCCGCCCCTCACCCACCTCCCCCACCCCTGCTCCCCAGGGGCCGGGGTCCCGAGTGGCACAGTCCCTCGGAAGAACAAAGTTAGCGGGAGCGGAAGGGCCAGGGGCTCCCGCGCAGCCGCCGTGTGCGCCCCGCGGACTGGGACCCCGCTTGGGGTGAGGGCAGGTCGGGGCCGGCGGGGCCGCGATGAGAAGCCGCTGCCCGGACCTGACCCCGGTCCTCGCTGCCCTGCGCCGCGCCCGGGCGTCCAGGCCTAGGCTGCGCAGCCCCTGGACAGCGCCGGAGGTCCCCGCCCGCCCCGCCCCTCGGCCCCCAACCTGGCCCCGCGCGGACCGGACCCCAGACCCCGACCCTGCGAGCCCCGCCAGCGGGTCTCAGCTCCGCCCAGCCGGGGGCCGGCCTTGAAGCGAGGACTCGAGCCTGTGCGCCCCGGGCCAGAGCGGCTTGTGGACTCGCCGGGACCCCACGGGCGGCCCTCACCCCACACCACTCGGCGCCTCTCCCGGTTCCGGAGCCGGACGCGGCCCCTCCCCCCGCGGCTCTCACCAGGCCCAGCCTGGGCCGCGGGGCGGGATCGGTCTCCGGGGGCGCACGGGTGCGAGGAGGGCGCGGGCGCGAGCTGCTGCCGCTGCCAGTGGTCCCTGAGCCGCCGCCGCCGCCACCGCCTTATCGCTGCACCGCCCCCGCCGGCCCCCGCCCCGCGCCCGCCCATTGGCTCCGCCGCACCCGGAGCCGCCTCCGGGGCCCCGGCGCCGCCGCCGACCCCCCTCCGCGCTTTGTCTTCCCCTCGCCGCCGTCCCCGCCTTTGTCTGTCCCCCGCCCCGGCTCCGCAGCGCCCCGCGGGCCTTGCGCTCGCAGGCCTCGGGTACCGGCCCCGCCGTCTGCCCATCCCGACGGCGGCCCGGCGTGGGGAAGCGACGGTGGCAGGGACAGGATGGAAGGGCCGCGCTGCGCATCCCACGGGGAGGGGACGAGTTCAGGCTGCGGCGGCTGCGGTCGCGGGACACCGGGCGCTCCCGGCCTGGCTCCGGGATAACCAGGCTGGGCCTGGGCCATTCACTGCCTCGGTTTCCCCCGGGTGGCCTCGCGCGTAGGCGCCGGCGCCCCCATCCCCGCCCAGAGCTGTGGGGCCTCAGAGACCCAGCCGGGGCGACCCCGGAGCCTGGCCTGGGGTCCCTCGGGCCGCCGAGTCCTCCCGCCGCCAGGGGCCGCCCCCGCCCCTTTGCGGCCCACGAGGCTGGCAGCGGCGTCCGGGCACGCGGTCCCCAGGTCCGGCCGCGAGGCTGCGGGGAGGAGCCTGGGGCGCCGGCTCGCCGCGGAGCCTGCACGAGGGCCCGGCGGCCCCACCAGCCCTCGGCGCCTCTGCAACCCTGCGACAGGCTGGGGTGGCCGCTATGCGTGGTTCCCGGAGCACCCGTCCCCCGAGGCTCCACGTCCTCAAGCGTTTCTGGGGCGGAATTCTGTGGGCAGCAACGCCGGCCGCCCCTCCAACAAGCGCACCTCATTTCTCACGGGGGAGCCGCAGCCCAGAGAGCTGAGGTGACAGAGCTCGGGCCGCAGAGCTGCTCCCTCCCTGCAGCCGTACAGCAGGCCGGAGGCACAGCAGGCGAGAAACGGCCACTCGCTTTGGAGCGGCGGCGAGGCCGGCGCCTTCCCGGGCACAAGGGACCGCGTGGCTTGGCCTGAAATCAGGCTAGAAGCAGCTCCGGGAAGCACAGCCCTGAGCCCAGAGCCTTCCCACACTGTGGCAGGAATAGCACTGGCGGCCCACGCACTTGTCAGGGAACAGAACAGCTCCCGCCCGACTCCTGGCAGGGGAGCAGGGAGGCTGCAGCTTCCCCAGCGCCCAGCTGTTTCCCAGGCTGGCGGGCTCCACGGACCGGCTCCGCGTCTCCTCTCCAGCCTTCTGTTCTCTCTAGAGGAAGATCTGCGTTTTGCCTGCACTGTGGGCCGACTCTCTAGTGGGGAGTGTCAGACCCTCTAAAGTGGCTGCCTCTCGGGAAAGCTTCCATACCTGTCATCAGATTCTCCAAAGGGGCTGTTTGATGCAAGAAACGGGAAGCCCCGGAGGTACCAGGAGCAGGGCTCGCTGCCATTGGGCATGGTGAGGCCGGCATCCTGCCCAGGACGGGCCTGTGGGCTAAGCTGCAGATGGGCATTGAGGATGCCCCGACAGCAAGGTGCAGAAGGCATCCGGAAGCAAAGGAAACTGATGACCAGCGTTAAAAACAAACAACAAAAAAAGAGAACTTGGCTCGGCGGTGGCTCACGCCTGTAGACCCAGCACTTTGGGAGGCAGGTGGATCACGAGGTCAGAAGTTCGAGACCAGCCTAGCCAACATGGTGAAATCCCGTCTCTACTAAAAATACAAACATTATCCAGGTGTGGTGGTGTGTGCCTGTAATCCTAGCTACTCAGGAGGCTGAGGCAGGAGAATCGCTTGAACCCAGGAGGTGGAGGCTACAGTGAGTCAAGATGAAGCCAGTGCACTCCAGCCTGAGCGACAGAGCAACTCTGTTGGGTGGGGGGGAGGGGGTGGGGCGGGGCGAAGGGAACTTGAGGTTTAAAGCAGGAGGAGGAGGGCCAGAAATGAGCCCCCCCCATCACTCACTCACCACAGGCCCCATCCTAGCCCAGGGTCGGTGTCATTCCCTTCACCTTAGCCTCTCACTGCCCAAAGAGGCTTACTTTTCTTCTTTAAACTGCTGTTAAAATTTGGGAGGAAACGGAAAGTGAGGACACCTGATGGTTCAGAGCAGTTTCAGGTTAGAGGGCATTTGAGGTGCCCGAGCTGGGGGAGGGCCTTCCCCCTGAGGGACTGGGAGAAGGGTAAGCCGTGTGCCCTGGAAGCACTGCAGGGAGCCTCAGATTTGCACCCCCTGGCTCACACTCGTTGGCGCCAGCCAGGATGGCAGGGACGGGCAGGGCTGGTTCTTAGGTTTCCTGCTGTTTGGGTGCTAGCACCCAGAGTAAGGAGACACCCAGGTCAGGTTGCAAGACAAACCCTTCTACCTCCTTTCCTGCCAAAGGCCGCCAGCGTCCTCTGCCTCAATCTCAATCTGTGGACCTTTTTAGCTCCAAAGTGGTTTGATGACCACAGGCTAAAATTCATAGTCTTAAAATTTTAGATAGTTAAGAGACAGATCTGTTACAGGTTTTCAAATAAACTGGTGTATCTAGTGAAGAGGTCACTGCTGAGCTTCCGTGAGCACCCATGGGCCTGCTCTTGGATGGCGGGACGGCTCTCACCTGGGGCAGCATGGCCATCTCTGCAAGCACACACACCAGGAAGCAGCCTGTAGCCCCTGAGCTGATGCAGACACAATGCCATTCTCCAGCAGGGTCTCTGGAAATTTTAATTTGTTCTGATAATGAAACTAAGACAGCATAAGGACTTAAGCCCTCAAGCTAGGCGAGACACTGATGGCCCTTGGAGAAAGCACCAGGGCAGCTGGCAGGAGGCGCTAAGATGGATTCTTGGTGGGAAAGGAATGAGGCACACACATAAACCATGGGAAAGACTTAGGTGTCAGAAGAGGGATAAGGATGGACTGTCCCAGCCTTAGTCTGTGCTTAAAAAGACAGAAATGCCCTTCTCTGGAATTGTGAGGGAGAGGTCTGAGGGAAGGGAGGCAGGCAGCTTACTACTTGCCCTTTCACTGACCTATAGGATCTGAGAGCAAAGTTAAATAGAATGAGGCTGGTCGCAAGCACTGGGAAGAGGTGGCGGTCCTCGGGGTTAAGGAGTCAAACCCTGGGCTTGGAATTCAGCGCCCAGGGCCAGAGCAGCATCTCTTCCTTCTGTGGAGGAGGTCACCTGAGCTCACAGGACTGGGAATGTCGGCTTTGAACCCTCCTGATCCCTGGTTGTTGAGATTCCCTTGTGTCTCAAAAGCCTTGGAGCAGTGAAGTGTCTCTCCAGGATTTTCTTTCCCAATCAGTCAGCAGTCAACTTTCCTGGAAGAATGTCCTTTCTACCCAATCTGCCCAGGAGGGCGGGAATGTGGCCAGCCCTCAGGAAGGGCCTCTGGGTGGCCTCTGCGTCCCTGGCTGGAGAATGCGCACAGTTTGCAGAGGCTCAGAACTCCCAGTCGTCCACTTCTAGCTCTTCCAGGTTTGTTACCAGGCCAAAGATTCCACTGTGGTCCTGAGACTGGCTGCCCTCAAAATTGGTGATGGGGGTGACAGGACGAAGCAATTCGGGCAAAGCCTCTGAGGCACGTCGCTTGATCTGGGGGAGAAGAGAGAGGTGGGTGACAGATCCTGTTGCTCTGGGTCCCAGGACACCATGGGGCAAGGAACCATGGCCTGGTGGCAGACAGGCTGTCAGAGCCAACTCTACGAGAGGAAGGAGCAGTGTCTTTCAGGGGCTTCGGAAGCGGGGTAATTTCTCTCATTCAAAGGGAGGGGAGAGAAAGCTAAAGGGATTGTGAGTTGTTAGAACCAGAATGACTAGAACCAGAACCAGAACCAAGGGGCTACGGTACCTGCTTGAAGAAAGAGTGGTTCAGGAGGGCGCTGGCACTGGGCCTGGAGGGAAAGGGGAGGAGAGACCGCAGCATCACTGCCGTGCCCCCAGCTTCCCGAAATCCTGCCACTTATGCCTCAGCCTCGGGTCCCCTCTCCCTCTCCCTCAGCTCGTGGGAAGCAGTGGCCAGAGCTCCCCAGGCTGGCCTCTGACACACCCAGGAGCTGATCCCTCCTGTGTGTAGCTTCAGATTCCCCTGCAGAACCTTTGAGAGGTGTGTCCCTTCACACCCTGGCCTTACCCTCCTGAGCACCCTCTGCTCTCCCGAAGCCCAGGCCCGGGCCAACAGGAATACCTGGCATCCGGGTTGCGCTGAAGGCACTGCTCCACAAAGTGGTGGAAGTGGGGGGAGAAGGTTCGGTGGTAGGGGTGGGAAGGCGAGTCGCCGTTGGAGGGCCGGGGGGTGCTGGTGGTCAGGCTGTCACTCAGGCCAGAGTTGACCACTGAGCGCGAAGGGCTCATGGTCAGCTCCTCGGCGGGGATGGTGCTGGTATCCAACAGGCAGGGCACTGTGCCGTTCAGTTTCTCTAGCAGCATCTGGGGAGGACAGAACCAGGACCTGGGCTGTAGCGGGGGTCCCTGGAAGGCCTGAGAGTCTCTTCACAAATACACTTTTCCCAATATGCAAATGTGATCATTTGAGAGTAGAAAAGGTGGAAGTGGAGTAAGTTCAATTTTCCCAAAGAAATGCTGGTCACTGGTGTGGCAGCTCCGCCCTAGCCAGGCCAACGTGAAAGGAGAGGGGTTGCACAAAAGTACCCGCTTTCGCCATGGCTGGAAAGCAGGGTTCACAGTTTCCTCTCTCCCTTTACAAGGCATCAAATTCCTTTTGCTGTAGAGTCCTCACCCTAGGGGAGAGAAGCAGCCAGATGAACCTGCTTTGAAGCGCAGCCGTCTGCCGTGCCCAGGTGGATCCGATGAGGTCTGAGAGGCAGTCCCTGCAGTGCCACAGCCTGGGCTGTCGTTGCAGCAGGCCACACGGGGGCAAGATGCCCAAGGGGAGGCCAGGCTGGGTGGCTGTTCCAAAGTACCCCAACTCAACACATATAAAACCAGCCCCACCTGGGACTGCTGTCCTCGTGGAAGTCCTCATGACCGCATAAGCTGTCCAAGCCAGAAACCTGGAAATTGCTCTAGAGCTGCACTAACATGATAGCCACTAGCCACTTGTGGCTATTTCGATTTAAATGAGGTTTGAAATTCAGTCCCTCAGTCTCACTGGTCACCTTCTAAATGCTCGACAGCCACACAGTCTCATGGCTCCCATGCTGGACAGTGCAGCCACAGAAGCCCTCCTTCGCTGCAGCAAATTCTAGTGGACGGTGCTGCTTCTAGGCCTGGACTTCTTGTTTCCCCCCAGTTGCCTTTTAGTTCTTTCCTGAGCATCCTCTGTCACTGAATTATTTTACTGAGATCTCCTAGATTCCTCACATAGACTTCCATACCCTCCTAACTGATCTACTGGATCTAATCCATCTGCCGGGGTGGTCTTTGTAAATGAGCTAACTTATGCTGTCACTCCTGTGCTTAGAATCCTCAGCACTGCTCCACAGGCTTTAGGACAGGAACCGGTGCTCTAAAGTGGCATCAAAGCCCTTCACAATGTACCCTTGCTTCTTTCTGCGCCTGTCACCTGGCAGCCCCCAAGAAGCACTGCACCTTGGCCATTTACACCATTTACACCTCCTTGCTGTTCTCCAGATCTGTTTTTTCTAGACTCTGGGTCTCTGCACATGCTGCTGTCTACCGAGAAGAGTGTCCTAGTTCCTCCTCCACACAGGTGACTGCTGTCTGCCTTCCAACTCAAGGCTGCCTCCTCCCAGGACCTCCCTGGGCCCCTGCTCTGGGGGGCTGCACTCTGGCCACCCTCCAGCTGCCCCTACCACTGGGCAAGCAGCCTGTGGGTTCTGGAAGTGGCTTACTTAGAGCCTGCATCCTGCCCCTCCCAGTTCTAGACCACATTCCAAGTACCTGGGACCCAGGTAATCCTTGCCCAAACGACCCCAAATCCATTTTCTGGAATTAATGAGGCTTGGATAAGCCTCTTCCCTGGGTCTGTTTTCCCAAGGGTAGACTGTGCCACTGACTGTGCACCCTTGGATCCGAGGGGTGGCCAGAGGACAGGCATCTGGAGGGGCATGAACAGAAGCTGAACTTACAGAATGGGGGTTCCAAAGGTGTCAGCTGGAATGCGGTTGAGAACTGTGGGAATTCTAAATTAGAAACTGACCTTCCAGGTATATTTATCCAAGTAGGAGGACAGAACATATTTTATACATTTATAAAAACTGGTTAGCTTAATGTATATGTTTTAAATAGACATGTAGCGTGTGGGCCTCCATTTGCACCCCTGCTCCCAGGCTCCCCTCCCTAAGCTGGCCTCCCTTACCACCAAGTTTGCCACAAGAAGTAAACAAAGAGTGAGGTCACCATCCCCCGCTGGGTGGGACTTCTTGAAGGAAAAGACAGGGTCTTTCATCTTAGTATTCCTGGTCTGTGTCCTGAGTGTGAGAGATACTCAATGAACATCTGTGGAAGGCAAGCAGGCAAGAAGGAAACCGATGGACGGCAGGCTTACCTGGGTGGCAGGCATATCCTTAAAGGGGACGTGGCCGTTGGCCAGTTCACAGGCTGTGATTCCCACACTGTAGATGTCAGACTTGGCATCATAACCCTGGAGATTCTAAGCCAGGAAAAAAAGGCCACAGATTACCCCATTTGGTCTTTGTTCTTAGAAAAAGGGTAGAACTAAAGAGAGGAAAAGGATGGCTGTCCCCAAATCAGGACCTGCTGCTAATGACTCTCCTTGCCTGTGCTACTGAAGACTAACTGCTATTTTACCACCTGCAACTGTTTGGCAATGCTCTGTAAGGAGCAGGAAGTGCCAGCCCCATGCCCCTGCTTAGCACAGGAATCCAGAGAACAGCAAACATTTCCAAAATGCTCACTCTTCTCATAGGGTGCCAAGGGTCCCTAAAGGGAGCTGAAATAGCATCCAGTAGAGGTTAGGACCCCCTGGGAGGAACCACATCCATCTGCAGTGGACAGGCACTGCCCACACTGAGGGCTCCCTCCCTCCAGGAACCCCTTTACCCCACTGGGAGGTTGAGAGCCCCCGACTCCAGGCAATGCCTGAAGGTTCCCTTGGGAATCATGAGTTGGGTAGGAGAGCTCCTCTGGGCCCACACACAGACCTGCTGGAGGACCTCAGGGCTGAGCCACGGCAGAACCTTGACGCTGTACTTGGGAAAATCGTGGACCACTCGCTGCCGCTGCCCGTGGCTTATCATGCTGAGGTTGCTGCGCAAACCAGACAGGTAGACCTTCCCATCCACAGAGATCAGGATGTGGCTGGCTTTGACACTCCTGGGGAAGCGGGGAGGGTGTCATGGAGAGTAGGAGCCCCTCCTGCTACAAATTTTTGGTCTTCACACACTCCACCTGGCCAGCTGTCTCTTGTGTGTGTTATACATGTATATGTGTATTTTACATATATAACCATGTTTTTGTTTTTATTCAGATAGAGTCTCACTCTGTCACCAGGCTAGAGTGCAGTGGCTCAATCTAGGCTCACTGCAACCTCTGCCTCCTGGGTTCAAACAATTCCTGTGCCTCAGCCATCCAAGTAGCTGGGATTACAGTTGTTCACCACCACACCCAGCTAATTTTTTTCTTTTTTTTTTTTTCTTTTTGAGACGGAGTCTTGCTCTGTCGCACAGGCTGGAGTGCAGTGCGCCATCTCGGCTCACTGCAAGCTCCGCCTCCTGGGTTCACAGCATTCTCCTGCCTCAGCCTCCCGAGTAGCTGGGACTACAGGCGCCCACCATGACGCCCGGCTAATTTTTTTTTTGTATTTTTAGTGGAGACGGGGTTTCACTGTATTAGCCAGGATGGTCTCGATCTCCTGACCTCGTGATCCAGCCATCTCGGCCTCCCAAAGTGCTAGGATTACAGGCGTGAACCATCGCACCCGGCCCGCCCAGCTAATTTTTATATTTTTAGTAGAGATGGGGTTTCGCCATGTTGGCCATGCCAGTCTTGAACTCCTGGCTTTAAATGATCCGCCTGCTTTGGCCTCCCAAAGTGCTGGGATTACACGTGTGAGTCACTGTGACCGGCCTATCACCAGGTTTTTTGTTCTTGTTGTTGTTGTTGTTGAGAGAGAGTCTCACTCTGTCGCCCAGGCTGGAGTGCAGTGGCGCAATCTCAGTTCACTGCAACCTCTGCCTCCCAGGTTCAAGTGATTCTCCTGCCTCAGCCTCCTGAGCAGCTGGGACTACAGGCACATGCCACCACATCCAGCCAGTTTTTGTATTTTTAGTAGAGACAGGGTTTCACCATGTTAGCCAGGCTGGTCTTGAACTCCTGACCTCAAGAGATCCACCCCTTGGCCTCCCAAAGTGCTGCCACTGCATCCAGCTATAACTATGTTTTAATGAAAAACTTCAAATCTACATAAAATAGCATGACTCCATTTACATATCACCAGACTAAAAGCTTATTTAGCTGTCATCCAGGCTGGAGTGCAATGGCACGATCTTGGCTCACTGCAGCCTCCACCTCCCAGGTTCAAGTGATTATCCTGCCTCAGCCTCCCGAGTAGCTGGGATTACAGGCACCTGCCACCACGCTCGGCTAATTTTTGTATGTTTAGTAGAGACAGGGTTTTGCCATGTTGGCCAGGCTGCTCTTGAACTCCTGACCTCAAGTGATCCACCCGCCTTGGCCTCCCAGAGTGCTGGGACCGTTAAGTGCTCTTGTATGCTCTAGACCACCTCTTGCCCTACCTCCTACGAATGCTTTTAATCTGTACTTTTTATTTGTAGGAATCTTGTAAAGTGTACCTAGGGGTACTGTGTTCCGCATCCCATTCTTCCTTTTTCACTCAGGGCTGTAGTTTCCAGACACATTTGTGTTGCTAGCTGTGTACCTTTCATCTTTGCTTCTAATTGTCACCTTGGCTCTGGGAAGAGATCTAACACTTTTACTCATCCATCCTTCTGGGGACAGACATTCACACTACCCCTAACCAACACATGTGTGAATGGTGACATCCAAACATGTCCCCTGATGGGTCTGCACGAGGGTTTCTTTAGGGTGTACATCCAGAAGTGGCATTGATGGTTCTGGTTCCGTGACCCTGACTGGCAGCACTGGCCATCTTCCACCACCTGGACAGGAGGCTCCCCGTCCTTGCCACACTGGGATTCGTCCAGCCTCCCAACCGCTTCCAGTCTCATGTGTATAAGGTGACCTCTTGTTTTTCATTTGCTTTTCTCTGATTGCGAGATTTGAGTGGCTCTTCCTATGATGGGTTTGTCTTGGGGTTTCCTCTTTTGTAAACTTCATATCTTTGGCCCATTTTTCTTGCTTTGCTGTGTCCATTTCTTGTTGATTTGCAAGATTTCCATGTTACTAATCTCCTGTGTTGACAAAGCTAATATCATCTGCTCTGTCACTTGTTTCTTAACGTTTTTCATGGTATCTTGTATTGGATAGAAATCTTCTTGATGTAATCAAATTCATCAATCTTTTGTCTTATGTTTTGTGCTTCTAAAATGTTGAGAAATTATTATATGCCTCAGGTCACAAAAACATTTTCTCACATTTCCTTTTATTTAAGTCTATAGTTTCATGTTTTACATAGAAGCCTTTAATCCAGCTGGAGTCCTCCTCTGTATGAGGAGTTAGGTAGGGGTCCAGTTTTACCATTTTCCCTACTATGAGCTGATTTCTTGACACCATCTACTAAGCTATCTGTCTTCGTCCTGGTCTCTCAGCATAAGACTGACTCTGGGGCACAGAAAGAAGGAGGCAGAGGGTGGAGTACAAAGGTCCACATCAGATGTTCCTCTCATGCAACACTCAGGACCAAGCTGCTCAGCAAAGAGAAAGTCAGTGGCTTCAGCACTAACAGGCTAGGTGACCATCCCCCAAGTCAGTGGCAAGGTCAGAATCCAGATCCTTCTCTTTTTAAGACAAGAGTCTCACTCTGCCACCCAGGCTGGAGTGCAATGGTGTGATCTCCAGTCACTGCAACCTCTGCCTCCCAGGTTCAAGAGATTCTCCTGCCTCAGCTTGTAGTCCCAGTAGCTGGGACTACAAGCACGTGCCACCACACCCAGCTAATTTTTGTATTTTTAGTAGAGACAGGGTTTCACTATGTTGGCCAGGCTGGTCTCAAACTCCTGACCTTGTGATCCACCCGCCGTGGCCTCCCAAGCACTGTGATTATAGGCATGAGCCATCGCACTGGGCCCTTTTTCTTTTCAGAGCAAAGAGTTCTTCAGCAAGAATCCAGATTCTTGATTTTAAACTCTGGCTTCATTAACTTCAGTCAAACTTCACCTGTTTACCTGAAGGCTCGGGGCATAGCTACCCACTGTAATCATGGGAAAGGCCGCCTAAGAACGCACCTGTGTACATATCCCATGTGGTGGATGTAGTCGAGGGCCTTCAGCACCCCCTGCAGGATGTAAGCGATCGCCAGCTCATTCATGCCATCCATGAAGTGTGTACAGATGAGATCTTTTGCAGAACCTGGAGAAAAGAATTGCATGGAGGCAGTGAAAGGTAATGGAGGAGGAAAACACAGGCAATCTGACAATAGAGTCCCAATAACCCCTTTCTACCAAGAACCCTTTCCCACTCACCATATGCCATGAATGATGTGACAACCCACAGCTCATTGTCTGCAATAAAAGTGGCTCGATATGGCACGATATTGGGATGGTTGAAGAGTTTGGAGACATGCAGCTCACCCTGGAAGCAATGATGAAGCTGAAGTCAGAAACAAATGGCACTGAAGGATGCCGCTCAACATGAAGGTGGCAGCATGGACAATAGGGGGACCTGGCACTTTCTGGGTGTTCTCAAGAGTCGTGGGAGCAGCCTAAGCAGGTGCCTGCCAACATAGGAAAAACAAGGCCCTGCTGCCTGTGCAGGGACCCAGCACTGCTTTGCCTCTGCCAAATAGGGAAACTGCCAACAACAGAGGGTGCCAGCACACTGACTCAGAGATGATGAAGGCAAACTGTTGACTGAAGACTTCTGAAGTTATAAGCTTATCTCAATTTCAAGGGCCAACGTACAGAATTCCTCTTTAAGATAAGAAAACAAAAAATATTTTGTTGTTATTTGTAGAGACAACTGTGTTGCCCAGGCTGGTCTCAAACTCCTGGGCTTAAGCAATCCTTCGGCCTCAGCCTCCCAAAGTGCTAGGATTATAGGCGTGAGCCACCGAGCCACTGCACCTGGCCAAAAATGTTTTCTTTTTTATTTTTTTGAGACAGGGTCTTGCTCGTCACCCAGACTGGAGTGCAGTGGTGCGATCTTGTCTCACTGCAGCCTCAACTTCCCAGGCTCAAGTCATTGTCCCACCTCAGCCTCGCTGGTAGTTGCGACCACAGGTGGACGTCACCATACCTAGCTAGTGTTTTGTATTTTTTTGTACAGGGTTTTGCCATGTTGCCTAGGCCTGCTTTGGCCTCCCAAAGTGCTGGGATTACAGGCGTGAGCCACCGTGCCCAGCCCAAAACTATGTTTCTATTATAAAAGAAAACATGGCCGGGCATGGTGGCTCACGCCTGTAATCACAGCACTTTGGGAGGCGAGGCGGGCGGATCACTTGAGCCCAAGAGTTGGAGACCAGCCTGGGCAACATGGCGAAACCCCATCTATATGAAACACAAAAAAAATTAGTTGAGCGTGGTGGTGCATGCCTTTAGTCCCAGCTACTCGGGAAGCTTAAGTGGTAGAATCACCTGTGCCTGAGAAGTCGGGGCTGTGGTGAGCTGTGATTGCACCACTGCACTCCAGCCTGAGCAACAGAGCCAGACCTTGTCTCAAATAAAGAAAAAAAAAAGAAAGAAAGAAAACATAGTTGATGGAGGAGAAGGCCGGCTGAGACTGGCTTCTGCTCCATCCTCAGACCCACCATACTACTATGAACAGATGAACAAGTCCTAGAGCACCATCAGGTAACCACCAATTCAGAAAAAGTTGTAAATGAAGGAAGGGAGGGGCTGCAACTAACTCTACTGAAGGAAAACTGCCCCAGGCCCTGAATCTAAGCTGGCATCAGGAAAGGAGAGTCTAACTCCTAGGCACTTACTAGACTCACAATCTCTCTCTGTTTTGTTTTGTTTTGTTTTTTGAGCCAGGGACTCAGTTTGTCACCCAGGCTGGAGTTTGGTAGTGCAATCTCAAACTCCTGGGCTCAAGCAATCTGCCTGCCTTGCCCTCCCAAAGTGTTGGGATTACAGGCATGAGCTACCATGCCTGGCCCCTCTCTCAGTTTAACGAGAGAGTGGCTACTTGCTTCTCGAATAGAAAGGAATGTCAGGACCCGGCATAGTGGCTCACACCAATCCTAGCACTTTGGGAGGCTGAGGTGAGTTGATTGCTCGAGCTCAGGAGTTTGAGACCAGCCTGGGCAAGATGGTGAAACCCCATCTCTACAAAAAATACAAAAATTAGCCAGGTGTGGTGTGCCTATAGTCCCAGCTACTTGGGGGGCTGAGGCAGGAGAATCACTTGAGCCCAGGAGGTTAAGGCTGCAGTGAGCCATGCTCCTGCCACTGTACTCCAGCCAGGGCAATAAAATGAGACCCTGTCTCAAAAAAAAAAAAAAAAAGCCAGATGCGGTGGCTCATGTTTGTAATCACAGCACTTTGGGAGACCAAGGCAGGCGGATCACCTGAAGTCAGGAGTTTGCGACCAGCCTGGCCAACATGAAGAAACCCCGTCTTTACTAAAAATACAAAAGTTAGCCGGGCATGGTGGTGTGGCGCCTATAGTCCCAGCTACTCGGGAGGCTAAGGCAGGAGAATCGCTTGAACCCAGGAGGCGGGGGTTGCAGTGAGCCGAGATCGTGCCACTGCACTCCACCCTGGGTGACAGTGAGAATCCGTCTCAAAAAAAAAAAAAAAAAAAAAGAAAAGAAAAAGAAAGGAACATCAAACAGGATGCTGAGAGCCAGAAGATGGCCACTGGTGGCAGGGCAGGTGCCTTGCGTCTGGAACAAGATGGCTTGGGTTTGAATCCTGCCTCTGCCATGGGCAAGTTACTTAGCTTCTCTCTAAATAATAAACAAATGAATAAAAGAGCCAGAAGGGAGTGTTTGGAGAAGAAAAGGGAAATATAAATTAGTCTGAGCAGCATTTCAGCCCAATCCTTAGTGCCAAATGGCCAGGATTCTCCACTGAAAGCTTCCATAACTTCCGAACGTTTAGTCTGCCTTCATTTCTTTGTAATTCCTTGTAATTCCTATCAGAGCCAAGAGCCCACCCTCCCTCCATGTGACACACTCATGGTTTATTACCTGCAAGAATGTTACCATCTCATTGGAGCAAGCTTCTAGGTTAATCCTCCGTACAGTCACATACTCTCCTGTTGGTTTGTACCTTGCTAGATTCACAGTCATCAGGTCCTCAAATCCTTTGCCTAAAAGAAAACGAGAATGCCATACACAAGGACAAGAACAACAAAGGTTTTTAAGAAAATTTTCCTTTAAAAAAGGGACTTGATTTCAAAAGAAACTTAACGTTAAATTTTTCACTACTGTTACTTTTTTTTTTCCTTTTCCCAGCAGAATTTAACTGTTATGTTCATGGCTCACATTTCTTGATTTTTCTCTTATCAGTTCCTTCTCAGCCAACCTTTCTTACTCACTATGGCCAGGACACCAGAAACATGCAGCCACAAAGGAAAGATGGCAAAAGAGCTTCTCTCCTGGAAGTTTGATCTCTTCCCATACTTGGCAGAAAAAAACAGAGAAGACCCACAGAAGCAAGTCTGTGCCCATGAATCCTCCTAACTAGTGGACGGCCTCTGCTGTACACACATCTGGGGCTGCTGAGAAAGCTGCAGCAGCCCCTGGAGCAGAGAGCAGGAGAGTAAGGACGGCCCCTGCACATACCTATCACAGTGAGCAGTTCATAACACCCTCCCTCTGGCAGAAAGCTACTCATGACCTCCTGTTTAGAGAAGGATGCTATTGACTCTGAGCTCGCATCATTGGTCTAAAAAAGAAAAAGAAAAATAGGTTAGTAGAGAAAACTGGGGGTGGGATGGGAGTGGGGTGAAGGTGGTAATTCAGACCCACGAGGAGACTGGCATCTAAACACACACACAAATCCCGACTCGGTGCCAGCACTATTTGAAGAGAAACAAAACACCACATTCAGTGTAGTAATCAGCACTAATATCAGAGCAAGCGTTAGGGTTGTCTACAAATGAGACAAGGACCTGTTCCCATCAGCTGTTAATCTGCTTGTCCTTTCCAACAATCAATGCATTTGCTAAAAGCTATGAAATGCTCACTTGGAGAAGGGATGTCTAGAGAATGAAAGCATGTTTGGAAAAGAGAAGCAGGTGGAGAGGTAGGGGTTCTCTTGAATTTCCTGATGTATTAGGATCCTATTTTTAAGGTCCTGACCACAAGATCTCAAAAGGTCAAACACTGAATCTTGCTCTAGGGAAAATGTGGCCAGGAGTAGCCCCCTCTTTAGCAAACCAAGAGCCCGGGCCAGTCATTGCCTGACGTTTCCAAGTGAAGTGGGAGAACCCTGATGCCCTGAGCTGCAGGAAAGGCACAGAACTGTCAGGTCTCAGGCATCATCCAGGCAGCGGAGGAGGCCTGCTCCCTCGTCCCTGCCCACGTGTGCTGTGAGTGAAGCTGGAGTCCAGCCACTTAGGATGTGTCACAACTCTGGCCTCTGAGGTCCTAGAAGAAGGTGTCCAGCCATGTCCGAGTTTGTGCAGAATACACGGCAGACCAACAGCTCTTCTTTCAGCTTAATGGACTGTTTCCTTCTTCCAGACCTAAATTTATGTGTATGATTTAGGGACTGTGACCGCTTTTCTTTTTTTTAGATTCTCTTTCTTTAGATGCACATCTAACTGAAATGGAGAAACCTGGACCAGCTCATGTTTCATGTGCTGCACTCATAAACCTGACCTCCAGGCAGAAAAAGTCCTTTGTGAAAGTATGAGAGGCTCCCGGCCCAGCACTACCCAGAAGAGCACGAGCTGAGAGTGTTCTGACAAGGCGGTGCTTGAACAACTCTTTGGGAAGCAGCTCTGCAGAGGAAACCATAAAGATGACAGTGCTCCATACCTGTTAGATGACCAGGGTATACTTTCCAGAGCACTTCCACATTGCACATGATCTCCTCCATAGCTCAGTGAAGTAGCCGGGACAGATCTTATCTCCACTTTTCACTAATAAAAACGAGGGCCAAGGAGATTATGTGACTTGCCAAAAATAAAAACGTGAGTACATGGCACAGGACCCAGGCCCAAGCCAGTGAGATTAATCTACCACCCTTTTGGCTGACATTTCACGTGTATCTGGTTTGTTTGTTGTTTTGTTGCTGTTGTTTTTAAGAGATGGGTTATCTCTCTGTCGCTCAGGCTAAAGTGCAGTGGTGAGATCCTGATTTACCGTGGCCTCAAACTCCTGGGCTCAATTGATCCTCCTGCCTCAGCCTCCCAAGTACCTGAGATTATTGGCAGGAGCTGAGATTATTGGCTGTATGTGGTTTCAAAACAGTTGATGCTGCTGATGGGAAAAGAAACCCTCAAGTGGGCTCTGTCTCCCTCACCACTTACCCTGGCAATAAGAGGAACCTGGTCAAGCAAAATTAAGCCCTGTCACCAAATTCCATTTCTAATTTAATCAATTTTTATATTTATAAGATTTGGCCATATTGTTGTATTTCACTGTAGTTCACCCATTTTCACTGCTGTATAATATATTCACCACATGAATATATCTCAGTTTATCCAATTCCAACATTGATGGCTCATTTGGATTGCTTCTCTGTTCTGCTATTATGGACTGTGCTACTATAAACATGTTTGAATATGCCTCCTGACTAAAGCTTGTAATTAGGAGTGGCTGGAATTGCTAGTGACAGACCATATGAACAGTCAACTGTTTGAGACAACACCAAATTATTTTCCAAAATGCTTATACCAATTTACACTCCCACCAGCAATGTAGGTGGTTTTTTTTTTTTTTTAGACAGAGTCTCACTCTGTCACCAGGCTGGAGTGCAGTGGCACGATGATCTCGGCTCAATGCAAGCTCCGCCTCCTGGGTCCAAGCAATTCTCCTGCCTCAGCCTCCCAGGTGGCTGGGACTATAGGTGTGAGCCACCACGCCTGGCTAAGTTTTGTATTTTTTTGTAGAGATGGGGTTTTGCCATGTTGCCCAGCTGGTCTTGAACCCCTGACCTCAAGTGATCCACCCAGCTTGGCCTCCCAAAGTGCTAAGATTACAGGCGTGAGCCACTGTGCCCGGCCACATGTGTTCTTATTAATTTATCTTTTCCCGAACATTTGATATTTTCAGATTTCTTAATTTTCTCCAGTCTCATGGATTTGATTTACATTTCCCTGATTACTAATGAAGATGAGGATCTTTTCATATATTTATCAGTCATGTGAGCTTTCTCCAAGGTGAAAATGCCTCTTCCTGTCTCTTGCCCATTTTCCTATTGTTTCAGTGCAGGATTTCCCCAAAGTAGGCCCCACAGAACTCTGATTCTGCCAGTTGGATGGAAAAAGTTGCCATGTCCAGTGAAGTTAGGAAATGCAGATACTCTCTCATGGAGGATCACAAGGTGTATGTCCATATTAAAGGCACTGAGAAATTCTGTAGTAAGAAAACTTACTTTGTTTAACCTAGCATTTCCCAAAGAGATCTGTCTAGGGAACCTTCTGTGCCTAACATCTGTTAAATTTTGGGAAAGACAGGCCGGGCGCGGTGGCTCACGCTTGTAATCCCAGCACTTTGGGAGGCTGAGGCGGGCGGATCACGAGGTCAAGAGATCGAGACCACGGTGAAACCCCGTCTCTACTAAAAATATAAAAAAAATTAGCTGGGCATGGTGACGGGCGCCTGTAGTCCCAGCTATTCGGAGAGGCTGAGGCAGGAGAATGGCGAGAACCCAGGAGGCGGAGCTTGCAGTGAGCCGAGATCGTGCCACTGCACTCCAGCCTGGGTGACAGTGCGAGACTCTGTCTCAAAAAAAAAAAAAAAAAAAAATTTTTTGGGAAAGATAATTGGGAAAGGCTATTTTAAATAAAACATATGCTACAATGCAAAGAACATAGGCTTATGGGCCACATAGAGGCCGAATTTGAACTCAGGTCTATTACTGGTTCTGTGATCCTGGGCAAGTCACTCTGATCTCTTGGGATCTCCATTATATCAGCAGCTGAATAATTTCCATCTCATAGTGTTGTATCTATTAGATGAGATAAAATATGTTAAGAGCTTAGTGCTACCTGGTGTATAAAAGACATTCAATACATGTGAATCCTATTCTCCTCCTCCTTCTATTGCTCTCTACTTTTTGGTGACTCTCCTGTTCAACAAATAAAATGGAAAAGAGAAAATGGAGGAAACAGAGAATCCTAAGCAGAGCTTGATCAGTAAAGTTGATTTGATACTGGTTTTTATACTTATCTGTGTTTTCTAATGCTCTCAAAATAAATTCTAGGATCATTAAATTTTATTTTATTTTATTTATTTATTTTTGAGACGGAGTCTCGCTCTGTCACCCAGGCTGGAGTGCAATGGTGTGATCTCAGCTCACTATAGCCTCTGCCTTTTGGGCTTAAGCGATTCTCCTGCCTCAGCCTTCTAAGTAGCTGGGACTACAGGTGCGAGCCACCACATCTGGCTAAGTTTTTTTCTTTTCTTTTTTTTTAGAGAGAGTCTCACTCTGTTGCCCAGGCTGGAGTGCAATAGCGCGACCTCAGCTCACTGCAACCTCTGCCTCCTGGATTCAAGTGATTCTCCTGCCTCAGCCTCCCGAGTAGCTGGGATTACAGATGCCTGCCACCACCCCTAATTTCTGTATTTTTAGTAGAGACAGGGTTTCACCATGTTGGCCAGACTGGTCTCGAACTCCTGAATTCAAGTGATCTACCTGCCTCAGCCTCCCAAAGTGCTGGGATTACAGGTGTGAGCCACTGTGCCCAGCTAATTTTTGTATTTTTAGTAGAGACAGAGTTTCACCATGTTGGCCAGACTGGCCTTGAACTCCTGACCTCAAGTGATCCTCCCACCTTGGCCTCTCAAAGTGCTGGGATTATAGGCGTGAGCCACCATGCCTGGCCTGGGATCACTAAATTTTTAAAAATTATTATTATTATTATTTGAGATAGGCTCTCACTATGTCACCCAGGCTGGAATGCAGTGGCAAGATGATGGCTCACTGCAACCTCAATCTCCCAGGCTCAAGCAGTCCTCTCAAGTGGCTAAGACTACAGGCATGTGCCACCATGCCTAGCTAATTGTTGTATTTTTTGTAGAGATGAGGTCTCCCTATGTTGCCCAGGCTGGTCTCAACCTCCTGGGCTCAAGCGATTCTCTTGCCTCAGCCTCCCAAAGTACTGGGATTACAGGCTTGAGCCACCGCACCCTGCTGACTCTAGCTTCTTGAAACGATCTCATCTTCAGAATAATCTTAAGATCTTAAGATACTGGTTACCACATGCCAGGTACCTCACAAAGGTGAGAGAGATACACAACCAGGAGGCAAAAATGGAGCAGCAATTTGAGCAAAAATCCTCAAGCAAGAGTTCTGAAATGACAACTCTCCATCGGTTTAAAATTCACAATGCTCATTTGGTCTTGAAGTGTCTCATTTTCTCAACCTTATACACCCCTAACTCCTGCACATATTCTTGTTCTGCAGATTCTGTTTTCTGAAGTATTAATCTATTCCTCAATAAAATCAATGTTACCAGTTAATAGAAAGCTCAGTGGGTTGCTTTCAGACCCAAACTCCCCACCCCAGCCTATGAGTATCCAAATGATTTGGCCCTTGCCTACCTCTGTGATCTCATTCCACACCACACTTGCCTGACTCGAACAATATCCCCACATAAACAAGCGTGCTCCAGTCTCAGGAAACCTGCACTAACTGTCCCTTTGGAACCCTCTTAGCCTCCTCCTTCCCCTGACCCTGCTATTTTTCTCATGGCTACCTCTTCAACATCACTGAAGTCTCAACTTAAATGTCCACTTTTCAGAGAGACTGCCTAGCCAAAGTAAACTAGGCTACTGGTCACATTATCAGACAGACTTGCTTTCCTTTCTTCACAGAAGTTACCATTGCAGCTTATTTCTCTAAAATCTTCCACTAAAGTCTCTTCCATTAAAATGCAAGCACCAGAAGGGCAGGGACCTTGTCTGTCATGTTCACTGATGTATTCCCCCAATGCCTGGAACACCGCTGGCAAATACTTAAAAAATGAAAATGATTTAAGCAAAGTCTGAACTGAGGCTTTCTGCCCATGATCTTTTCATTCCCACAGGCTAAAGAAGAGAATAGGTCAATGCAGCCAGTTCCTTTGGAAACAGGTGCAGCATGATGACCTATGCTGGAAATGCCAGCCTCATATGACACAGTTGTTAGATTCCTGTGTTACTCAGGACACTGTATAGATCAGAATCTGATTCCTGCATGTGAGAAAGTACTGCATTTTTCAGTAGGTAACAATATGGCCTCAATGAGAGGCAATTACTTTGTATCTGAAG
The DNA here is from genome assembly GCF_009828535.3 of Hylobates moloch. Classification (NCBI taxonomy): domain Eukaryota; kingdom Metazoa; phylum Chordata; class Mammalia; order Primates; family Hylobatidae; genus Hylobates; species Hylobates moloch. The sequence goes on along the minus strand of NW_026652294.1, from coordinate 48,406,755 downwards.
GTCTTTGCACATCAGCTCTCTAAGCAAACTCCTTAAAATTTCTCTCACTTGAAAAAGAGACTATGAAAGACAGCTGAGTCCTGAGATTCAAATATTCATTTTATGTACTTTAAATAACTCCCTTTGGAGAAACCACAGATAGATACTACTTTTTTTTTTTTTTTTTTTGAGACAGAGTCTCGCTCTATCGCCCAGGCTGGAGCGCAATGGCGCAATCTTGGCTCACTGCAACCTCCACCTCCCAGGTTCAAGTGATTCTCCTGCCCCAGCCGCCTGGGTAGCTGGGATCACAGGTGCGTGCTACCACGCCTGGCTAATTTTTGTATTTTTAGTAGAGACGGGGTTTCATTGTGTTGGCCAGGCTGGTCTCAAACTCCTGACCTCAGGTGATCCGCCCACCTCGGCCTCCCAAAGTGCTGGGATTACAGGCGTGAGCCACGGCGCCCGGCAGATAGATACTTCATTACCTATGTCCCTCTTCCTTGTCAGGCGTGCATATAAGCTTATAAGACATATTGTCTACTAGGCTATAAACTAAGACACATTCTTGCTAAGCCTAGGTAGGGAATGATTCATTAAACTATCAATGTGCTTAGTTAGTAACTTGATAATATTTATTTCTACTCTCCAGTAGTACAGAAAACTACTAAAACTAACCCAAAAGTATTAGTTTTAGAAAATGAAATTCTTTTTCTTTTTTTTTTGAGACAGGGTCTCACTGTGTCACCCAGGCTGGAGTACAGTGGCATGACCATAGTTCACTACAGCCTCGAACTCCAGGGCTCAAGCGGATCCTCCCACCTCAGCCTCCCAGGTATATGCCACCATGCCAGGCTAATTTTTTTTTTTTTTTTAATTAAGGACAGAGTCTCACTCTGTCTCCCAAGCTGGAGTGCAATGGCGCTATCCTAGCTCATTGCAGCCTTGAACTCCTGGGCTTAAGGGATTTTTCTGCCTCATCTTCCTGGGTAGCTAAGACTACCAGTGTGTGCCACCATGCCTGGCTAATTTTTTTGTTTTTAGAGATGGGGTCTCACTATGTTGCCCAGGCTGGCTTCAAATTCCTGGCCTCAAGTCATCCTCCTGCCTCAGCCTCCCAAAGTGCTGGGTTTACATGTGTGAGCCACCACACCTGGCCTTTAGAAAATAAAGTTCTGGGGGCCGGGCGCGGTGGCTCTCGCCTGTAATCCCAGCTCTTTGGGAGGCCGAGGCAGGAGGATCACAAGGTCAGGAGATCGAGACCATCCTGGCCAACACGGTGAAACCCTGTCTCTACTAAAACTACAAAAAATTAGCTGGGCATGGCAGCGGACGCCTGCAGTCCCATCTACTCGGGAGGCTGAGGCAGGAGAATGCCGTGAACCCGGGAGGGGAAGCTTGCAGTGAGCTGAGATCGTGCCACTGCACTCCAGCCTGGGCGACAGAGCGAGACTGTTTCAAAGAAAAATAAAAAAGAAAAAAAAAGAAAATAAAGTTCTTGGCCAGGCAAGGTGGCTCACGCCTGTAATCCTAGCACTTTGGGAGGCTAAGGCAGGTGGATCATCTGAGGTCAGGAGTTTGAGTCCAGCCTGACCAACATGGTGAAACCCTGTCTCTACTGAATACAAAAAATTAGCTGGGTGTGGTGGCACATGTCTGTAATCCCAGCTACTTGGGAGGCTGAGGAAGGAGAATCGCTTGAACCCAGGAGGCAGACGTTGCAGTGAGCCGAGATTGCACCATTGCACTCCAGCCTGGGCAACAAAAGTGAAGCTCCGGCCGGGCGCGGTGGCTCAAGCCTGTAATCCCAGCACTTTGGGAGGCCGAGGCAAGCGGATCACAAGGTCAAGAGATTGAGACCATCCTGGCCAACATGGTGAAACCCCGTCTCTATTAAAAGTATAAACATTAGCTGGGCGTGGTGGCAGATGCCTGTAGTCCCAGCTACTCGGGAGGCTGAGGCAGGAGAATCGCTTGAACCCGGGAGGTGGAGGTTGCAGTGAGCCGAGATCACACCATTGCACTCCAGCCTGGGCGACAGAGTGAGACGCCATCACAAAAAAAAAAAAAAAAGTTCTTGACTGGGCATGGTGGCTCACGCCTGTAACACCAGCACTTTGGGAGGCTGAGTCAGGTAGATCACTTGAGGTCAGGAGTTTGAGACCAGCCAACATAGTGAAATGCTGTTTCTACTAAAAATATAAAAATTAGCGGGGTGTGGTGGCACATGCCTGTAATCCCAGCTACTCGGGAGGTTGAGGCAGGAGAATTGCTTGAACCCAGGAGGCAGAGGTTGCAGTAAGCTGAGATCGCACCACTGCACTCCAGCCTGGGCAACAGAGTGAGACTCGGTCTCAAAAAAGAAAAAAAAAAAAAAAAAAAGAAAAGAAAGTTCTTTATGAAACTGGCAATATGAGCTCACAGGCAATCTGGAATTGCATAAAATGAACTAGTCCAGTGATAGCAACTGCTCTGTCCCCAGCTCACTAGGAATGATTCTAAAACAGAGGCCTTCTACTTTGTGGATATTGTATAGGTCCGAACTCAAAGAGAGACCAAACTTCATTTAGGAAAACAAACAAACAAACAAACAAGGAAACAGGCAATATTTTGAAGGGAAGAAGTCTAGCTCATCTGACATTGCCACAAGAAAGGCAGGTTAGTTCATCACACTGTTTCAGTTTTAGAACAGGTCTAAACTCAGATAAAAAGAATGAAATATTTAGCCCATTCTCTTTAAATGCAGCATGGCATAGTTTAATTAGTGCAATGTAATAATCTCCAATTGCTCATAGAAAGGAACTAATTCTGTCAAAGTGTTTTCTTAGTTTCCCCCACCATGAAATGCATTTTATTCATTTTGAAGCATTTGAAAAATAAATAAGCAGCTGATATTCAGAAATGACCATAAAATAACTATGTTTAAAGAGTTTAAAACAAAATACAGTAAAGCATACAAAGACAATATTCACAAAATGCTACCAAATAAACACATTCAACTTCCCACAGGTTTCACACAGGATGACTTTTGATATAACATCAGCAGCTGTAAAAATATAAAAATTATATGTAATTGGCATTGTATTCTAGAAAAATAGCTAACTAAGCCTATAGGGAACGTTTTTGGTCTCCAGATTGGAAAGCATTTGGATCTGATAGAGAGGTGCTCCTGATTAGCAGATGACATAAGCACAGCCAAAGCTTTACTCAGAAATTCCCAGTCAACATCATTGTCCTTCACTCAACCTTGGGGCTGCTGCAGAAGCTGCAAATGTCTGCAATCTGAACAGAGTCAGAAGTCTAGGTAGGAAAGGTTCTTATCCTCTCTCCTTATAAGACACTGATTCATATATTCCAAAATAGCTTGGTACATTGTGCACATCTGGTGCTATTTAAGTAAAATAAACTAGAAGAGAAAGAAACAGGGTAAGAATCTTGCAGCTTTCACCAATGAAAAAAGTAAATGTTCTGCTTTATACTTTTTAATTTTGCTTTTGTTTTTAAGGTAAGAGATTTAAGGTCCTGTCTTATTATCTAGACAGAGATCTGTATTATCTCTGTGGACTAAAATCTATTATTAATAGACTAAGGACGGAAAATTTAATACCATTAGTCACTAAACAATAACCGTATTTCTGATTGTTGAAACTTACTTTTTTGGGGGAAGGGGTGGTGGTTGATTGGCAGGGCTGGGGAGGGGAGGAGACCTTAATCCCCAGAAGAGACAAAAAGTACCTGAGACTTTTTTCAGTTTTCAGACTACACATCCAAATATTTCCAGGGTGAAACCTGAATCTCCACAAGTACAAAAATCACACTACAAATAAAGCTCAGTGACAGATAAGCAGAAACATAAAATGATAAGCCAACAAAACACACAAACTTCCACAAGAAGTCATCTCCATGCAACAGCCATAGTGCTAGGGCCTAGGAAGTCACTTACTTTTCTCCGAGTGTCACCCGGAGGCTGCTCTGGGGTAGAGAAATTGATTGTTGGCATTTTGTGTTTTAGCAGAAGACACACCCACATTCAGAACAGCAATTACTGTACTTAGGACTACATTTATTAATAGAAACCACTTAAGAGTCATTACAGCAAAAAGTGCCTGCGGGGCTACATACAAACACACACATAGATCCACAGTAAAAATGCTGCAGAGAGATAGGGCTTTAAACATGGATCTATGGTTCTTCAAAAGGTGGCAAGACTACTACTCTATGGGTATTCTTTACTGGATAGAACTCAACTCTTACATTTCTGGTCATAACATTTACTTGGCATCAACACACAATGTTATTATGAATAGGCCAGTTCCTTATACTTTGTGAATAAACAATTCATTATATAGTTACAGAAGTTACAGAGATGGTTGGCCATTTCCCAGTGAGTGTGGGAACCAGAAAACATGTTTTTTCAAAAAAGGGCAAAAAGTTTTAATATAGCAACACGTGTATGAAGGACCATTACCCAACCTGATTCTCTAAAGTCAGATAGATTTGATTCTAAATGTAAATAAAGCAAAGGCATTTTGGCCCTCTACTAGTCCTAGTGAAAATGAACAAAACAAAGGACAACTGAAATAACTTTCTGTTCTTAAGTCAAATTCTGTATGTGCTTTTGACCTTCTCTATTCTGTAAAAGTGATAAAAATCACCAAACTGAAAATTTTTAACTGTAAAATATTGGAGTGATTATACATTTCTAATCAAATTATACAATTCTAAATAACTTAAACTACAAACAAAATCAGAAAAGTCTAGTTACCAAGGAAAATGCTTTCTTTTTTTTTTTTTTTTTTTGGAGGCAGAGTCTTGCTTTATCCCCTAGGCTGGAGTGCAGTGGTGTGATCTTGGCTCACTGCAACCTCCGCCTCCCGGGTTCAAACGATTCTCCTGCCTCAGCCTCCCAAGTAGCTGGGATTACAGGTGCCTGCCACCACGCCTGGCTAATTTTTATATTTTTAGTAGAGATGGGGTTTTGTCATGTTGGCCAGGCTGGTCTCCAACTCCTGACTTCAGGTGATCTGCCTGCCTCGGCCTCCCAAAGTGCTGGGATTACAGGCGTGAGCCACCATGCCCGGCCTACTTTTTTTTTTTTTTTTTTTTTTGAGACGGAGTCTCTCTCTGTCGCCCAGGCTGGAGTGCAGTGGTGCGATCTTGGCAATTCTCCTGCCTCAGCCTCCTGAGTAGCTGGGATTACAGGCGTGCGCCACCATGCTGACTATCTTTTTTTGTCTTTTTAGTAGAGATGGGGTTTTTACCATATTGGCCAGGCTGGTCGAACTCCTGACCTTGTGATCCGCCCGCCTCGGCCTCCCAAAGTGCTGGGATTACAGGCATGAGCCACCGTGCCCGGCCTCATTGTTTACTTTTAAACCATTTTATTCCCATTAATGATGGGAAGAAAATGAGAACAGGAACAGAATGTGGTATTTTTGTTCCACTAGCCTTTCCTTTACTGTGCATCTAACTAATTCTTTCCAACTAAAATATAAAGAACTCATCATTTTTCTAAACTCCCATTTGTCTAAAACATAACACTTTGACAAAGTTCACAAATATTACTAGTCCAGAAATTCTTTGAGATGTGTTAGGGAAAATAAATTAATAGGTACCACCTAGTAACTAACAAGTTTGAGTTTTCAATTACTTAAACCTATCCCTGACCTCGTGATCCGCCCGCCTGGGCCTCCCAAATGGAAACCCCGTCCCTACTAAAAATACAAAAAAAAATTAGCCAGGCATGGTGGTGTGCTCCTGTAATCCCAGCTACTCAGGAGGGCTGAGGCAGGAGAATCGTTTGAACCCGGGAGGCGGAGGTTGCGGTGAGCCGAGATCGTGCCACTGCACTCCAGCTTGAGCGACAGAGCAAGACTCTGTCTCAAAACAAAACAACAACAAAACAAAACAAAACCAAAAAAACCTATCTGGGGGTATTTTGGATCAGCTAACCAATGTACTCAATCTGATCATCTGTTTTTTAAATTTACTTCTTATTTTATTTTTGAGACGGAGTCCCAAAAACTCAGCCTTGCTCTGTCGCCCAGGCTGGAGTGCAGTGGTGTGATCTTGGCTCACTGCAACCTCCACCTCCCGAGTTCAAGCCATTCTCCTGCTTCAGTCTCCCTAGTAGCTGGAACCACAGGTCTGCGCCACCATGCCTGGCTAATTTTTCTATTTTTAGTAGAGATGTAGTTTCACCACCTTGGCCAGCCTGGTCTTGAACTCCTGACCTCAGGTGATCCGCCTGCCTTGGCCTCCCAAAGTGCTGGGATTACAGGCATGAGCCACCGTGCCCAGCCGCTAATCTTATTTTTTTATTTTTATTTTTATTTTTGAGACGGAGTCTTGCTCTGTCACCCAGGCTGGAATGCAGTGGCGCCATCTCAGCTCACTGCAACCTCTGCCTCCTGGGTTCAAGCGATTCTTCTGCCTCAGCCTCCCGAGTACCTGGGACTACTGTGCGCGCCACCACGCCCAGCTAATTTTTGTATTTTTAGTAGAGATGGGGTTTCCGCACACTGGCCTGGCTGGTCCCGAATTCCTGACCTCAAGTGATCCGCCTGCCTCAGCCTCCCAAAGTGTTGGGATTACAGGCATGAGCCGCCATGCCCGGCCTGATAATCTGTTTCTTTCTTTCTTTTTTTTTTTCTTTGAGACGGAGTCTAGCTCTGTCACCCAGGCTGGAGTGCAGTGGCGCGATCTCCGCTCATTGCAAGCTCCGCCTCCTGGGTTCATGCCATTCTCCTTCCTCAGCCTCTCAAGTAGCTGGGATTACGGGCACCTGCCACCACGCCCGGCTAATTGTTTCATATTTTTAGTAGAGAGGGGGTTTCACCGTGTTAGCCAGGATGGTCTCGATCTCCTGACCTCGTAATCTGCCCGCCTTGGCCTCCCAAGGTGCTGGGATTACCGGTGTGAGCCACCGCGCCCAGCCGGTAATCTGTTTCTTAAACTATAGGATCCTAAAAGAGTATCTTAGTATTCAGACACAAAGAATGGGGCTCTACTATTATTTTTATTGAAAATAATTTTTTTTGCCCTAAATTAAGATGACAGTTCCCAAAAAGGCTCACTTTGAAAATGGCCAAAGGGTAATGCCTAGGCCTGTCAAGGTTTACTTCTGAAATCAACAGTCAGGTTTTACAACAGGAAGTTCATATTTTTGCTCTGAAAGATTTTTCCTTAGTTTTCTTAAGTCTCATAATTTCTACCATGAAAAAATGAGTCAACTAGATTCATCAGTAAAACCAGAACTTTCATATCATTGCTTCCTTTGTCTTGACAATTATTTTTTAAATCAAGGCTAGAGACTTTTAAATAGTTTTCTTCCTTTAAAAATATGTATTTCACCTGGACAGAAGAAAACATATATGCTTTTAAGTAAATACTGGCTTTCTAACAATCAAGACAGGCCAAGGAAAATTGCCAGGTTAGTCTTCAAATCTTTAGGAAATCATAAATTCAAAAAGGAACCAAAGAAATCCAACAACTGTAGGTTACACTTGCCCTTAGAATTGCCAATTGCTATAGATTGATTTAGTCAACAAAAAAGTAGTGATTTTTATATCCTGAAGTGATGGCTAAATGCCATACTGTACTTACCTCCAAATAGTTCCAAATCTCTTAAGCCCTCAACAATGAACTTTTCCGAGACCCACCGCTAAAGAGGAAAACCCCAAAGAGAATTAGTATTTCTTCCAAGCCACAACAAATTAGCTATCAACCTTTAGACAGACAAACAAAGTCACAACTATGAAAACAGAATCATGCAGTACAGTTAGGAATCATTTCTATGGAAAAGTTTTTAACAGAATCTTGAAATGAACTAAAAACAAGATTCCTTCCTCTACTCCTCTTTGCCTAATTGATGAATAATTCTTAAATTTGACAGATGAGAAATAGATAGTACTGGCTGTAATAATGGAGACTGTTTTTGCCTTCCCTATATTGATTGGTTCCATCTTACTCATTCTACATTACAGATGCCTTGGATCACTGATGTCAATTTGAAAACTATTACTGGAATTCATAACACAGAAAACAGAGATGAAACAGTAGTTACTCACAAGACCCTGTTAGTTTGTAAAACGACACACAACAAGTTGTATATTCTTTATCCACTAGGGGTTCTAAAGACATGGCTGCTTACATTTTCTGCCAAGTTCACAAGGGCCAAACTAGTAAGATCAAACTAGCAGGATCAATTTATGGCTCACTTTACTGGCCTATTTCAAACGAGTATTAGATTTCTGTCATTCTGATCAGTGGTTTCGTTTCACCTGAATTAGGCTATGTTGAAACAGACAAGGAGCTCATATTTAAAAGCAATGGAATCAAGATTGTATTTCCCTTAAGGACTGGTGTTACACTTTGGCTTGGGGACATTCTTTCCACTGGGCAGAGTTCAGCCTATGGAGAGATTCCTTTTTTCCTCTTAATTAACAGTGAAGTTTACTCTTTCTAATATAAATTGTTCTTATATGCATAAACATTAGAAAAAAGATTAAGTAACATTCAGAAATAAGTTGCATGATACAGACTGTGAATTGGAACTATAGCATCATTCTCTGTCCTTACCTATAACCATTTTTTCCAAATCAAAAAAGAAGTAACATCCTAAATTTAAAACTTCATATAAATTATATGCACCGCATCAAAAAACATAAATTATGCTTTAATGTAAAGAAAGTGGTGTACTCATAATATATCATAGCACTTATACACTGTTACAAAATTCTAAAATAATTACAACTGCATTTAGAAATTAGGTACTTGATAAAAAAGAAAATAAGAAACTCATGAAATAATGGGAATTTGTAAAGAAGCTAAATCTAGTATTGTTTTTGAGGTCATTTTATCTGATGAAGTTTTGAAGTATAATAAAATCTTTCATGTTCAAAAAGTCTTCAACTAAAACTAATGACATTACTTAGAAAAAAGTGTCCTAGTAATTACAACTTGATTTTGGAAACTCACAAACTCACGGGGGGGTCATAAGCAGTTAAACATCTACACTGAAAAGTATCATCGACTCATTTAATGTTGTATGACTGATATTCATGAAATAAGCCACTTTCTTCTTATTTATTCTCTATCAGACAAGCTGGTGGTAAATTTTGTGTCTCTGGTCAGCCTCTGTCTGCAAACTCTTCTCAGGAGTGGAGGCTGCACTACCTGCCTTACTTCCTACATCCCTCACTTCCGTATCAATCCGACCCTCACATAGAAAACCACCTACAACATCTGCCAAAACACACTGCTTTTCAGAAAACAAAAATAGTAAAGCCAGAAGAATAGAAAAACACTCACCCTAATTCGCTCTGGTTTACTTACAAGAAACGACATGAGTTCCTACTGTGTAGACCTACTTCAGTTTCAAAAACTTAAACCTAAAAGGAAAATAGAAACAGGTTGAGTTAGCAAAAATCTCCTTATAGAGAAATACCTTCTGATTAACAAAAACTTATTACAGGTCTACCATTCAAAGCACTGGACTTCACCTATAAATTGCTAGATTTGTTTAGAGAAACTTTAAGTGATGATAAATCTGAATATACTTTGGCCAAGTACATTATAAAATTCTGTAATTTCTGGCCAGGCATGGTGGTTCATGTCTGTAATCCCAGCACTTTGGGAGGCCGAGGCAGGTGGATCACCTGAGGTCAAGAGTTTGAGACCAGCCTGGCCAACATGGTGAAACCCCGTCTCTATTAAAAAAAAAAAAAAAAAGCCAGGCAAGGTGGCAGGTGGCTGTAATCCTAGCTACTTAAGAATCATTTGAACCCAGGAGATGGAGATTGCAGTGAGCCGAGATCATGCCATTGCATTCCAGCCTGGGTGACAGAGTGAGACTGTCTCAAAAAAAAAAAAAAAAATTGATTTCTGTAGAAAGAGAAATTTGTTATTATATGGTTTTAAATTAATTCCTAAATTTCTCTTGACTTAATTCCCCACTAACCTTTTCCCAGAAGCAATTACCTTCAGTTATTTTCCGTGGTTATCCTGCTTTTTATTTATTTACTTTTTGTAGAGACAGGGTCTCTTTATGTGGCCTAGGCTGGTCTGGAACTCCTGGAGTCAAGCGATCCTCCCATCTTGGCCTCCCAAAGTGCGGGGGTTACCACGTGAACCACCATGCACAGTGTTATCCTGCTTTTTAATAATTATTCTTAAACAATGTTTATATGGGTATGACTTAATTTTAGATTTTTTAAATTTTCTTTACTGCTCCTTGCAGAGCAGGGCTAACTCACAGGCAATGTACCCAGAGTCAGCCAGTTTTAACTTCCTACTATGGTAGATGAAGACGAAGCTTCTTACATCATCATCTTCCACTGTATCTCCTGCTCTCATTCTACCAACACAGCTCTGGCATAATTTGGTTAAATCAATAGTCCACATTTATATTATTATGACTATGCAAATATGGTTCAGAGCTGAGGCAAATAGAAATAACTATGTCTCTGCCAGGCCTGGTGGCTCAAGCCTGTACACCCAGCACTTTGGGAGGCCGAGGTGGGTGGATCACTTGAGGTCAGGAGTTCGAGACTAGCCTGACCAACATGGTAAAACCCTGTCTCTACTAAAAATACACAAAAAAATTAGCCAGGTGTGGTGGCGGGCGCCTGTAGTCCCAGCTACTCAAGAGGCTGAGAAAGAAGAATTGCTTGAAGCCGGGAGGCAGAGGTTGCAGTGAGCCAAGGTCACGCCACTGCACTCCAGCCTGGGTGACAGAGCTAGACTCCATCTCAAAACAAACAAAAACAAAAACAAACAAACAAAAAAACAACAACAAAAAAAACCATGTCTCTTTTCCTTTTTTTTTTTCTTGAGATGGAGTTTCCCTCTTGTTGCCCAGGCTAAAGTGCAGTTGCACGATGATCTTGACTCACTGCAACCTCCACCTCCCAGTTCAAGTGATTCTCCTGCCCTAGCCTCCCGAGTAGCTGGGATAGCAGGTGCCTGCCACCATGCCTGACTGATTTTTGTATTTAGTAGAGATGGGGTTTCACCATGTTGGCCAGGCTAGTCTCGAACTCCTGACTTCAGGTGATCCACCCACCTCAGCCTCCCAAAGTGCTGGGATTATATAAGGGATGAGCCACTGTGCCCAGACAATGTCTCTCTTTCCTTATACACCTATTTTTTCCTAGAGTTAATAACTGCCTCATTTGTTCACTTGCTTGGTTTCCCATATAGCTATTATTTTTTTACAAATATGCCAACATCTCTGCTATTTGCCTTATCCATATATTTTTCCATACCCTCAAACCCATCAATTTCAATTTTCTCCTGGAAGTTGCCTTCATAGGGCCCTCCAGTCTCCTGCTACAATCTGGACTAACTGCTTTTTAGGCCAGTTGCACTTAGTTGACTTTTTTTTTTTTTTTTTTTTTTTGAGGCAGGGTCTGGCTCTGTCAACCAGTCTGGAGTGCAGTGATGCGATCTCTGCTCACTGCAACCTCTGCCTCCAGGGCTCCAACCATCCTCCCACCTCAGCCTCCTGAGTAGCTGGAACTACAGGTACATGCCACCATGCCTAATTTTTGTATTTTTTGTAGAGACGGGGTTTTGCCATGTTGCCCAGGCTGGAGTGTGGTGGCGCGATCCTGGCTCACTGCAACCTCTGCCTCCCAGGTTCAAGTGATTCTCTTGCTTCAGCCTCCCGAGTTACTGGGACTACAGGTGCGTGCACCACTACGCCTGGCTAATTTTTTTGTATTTTTAGTAGAGACAAGGTTTCACTATGTTGGCCAGGCTGGTCTCGAACCCTTGATCTCAGGTGATCCACCCACCTCAGCCTCCTAAAGTGCTGGGATTACAGGCGCGAGCCACTGCGCCTGGTCTCAAACTCTTGAGCTCAGGCAATCTGTCTGCCTCAGCCTCCCAAAGTGCTAGGATTACAGGTGTGAGCCACCGTGCCTGGCCCTACCCTGATATTTTTTTTTTTTGAGACGGAGTCTCGCTCTGTTGCCAGGCTGGAGTACAGCGGCGATCTTGGCTCACTGCAACCTCCGACTCCCGGGTTCCAGCGATTCTCCTGCCTCAGCCTCCCGAGTAGCTGGGGTTACAAGCTTGTGCTGCCATGCCCTGCTTAGTTTTGTATTTTTAATAGAGACGGGGTTCCACCATGTTGGCCAGGATGGTCTCAATCTCCTGACCTCGTGATCTGCCCGCCTCAGCCTTCCAAAGTGCTGGGATTACAGGCGTGACTCACTGCACCCGGCCCTGATATTCTTTCCTTTTTTTTTTGAGACGGAGTCTTGCTGTGTCACCAGGCTGGAGTGCAGTGGCATGATCTCAGCTCACTGCAACCTCCGCCTCCTGGGTTCAAGCGATTCCCCTGCCTCAGCCTCCCCAGTAGCTGGGATTACAGGCATGCGCCACCACACCCAGCTAATTTTTTGTATTTTTTTAGTAGAGGTGGGGTTTCACCATGTTGGCCAAGATGATCTCGATCTCCTGACCTTGTGATCCGCCCGCCTTGGCCTCCCAAAGTGCTAGGATTACAGGCATGAGCCACTGCGCCTGGCCAGCCCTGATATTCTTATAGAAGCTCCTTCTCCAACCCCAGCTGAGAATCACTCATTTATCTTGTCATAAAATTTTAAAAATATATATTTGAAAAAACATGATTAGAATGCATATTTAATAGTATTAAACACAAAGCATCATGCAAAAGAAATTTAAGAGGAAAAAAGGTCCATATCCTCATGTAGTTTACAATAGAAAGAGAAAATTAGTGTAAAGAGGCACGTAGATGTTTTTATCTGCAAAAAAAAGTTTCTATGGTCTCAAAAAATTTTGGAATTTAAAAATAAAATTAAATTTTCTTTCTTTTTTTTTATGATACAGGGTTTCATTCTATTGCCCAGGTTAGAGTGCAGTGGCACAATCTCGGCTCACAGCAACCTCTGCTTCAGAGGTTCAAGTGATTCTCCTGCCTCCGCTTCCCAAGTAGCTGGGACTACAGGCGTGCAACACCATCCCTGGCTAATTTTTGTATTTTTAGTAGAGTCAGGGATTCACCATGTTAGCCAGGTTGGTCTTGAACTCCTGACCTCAAGTTATCCACCTGCCTCAGCCTCCCAAAGTTCTGGGATTACAGGTGTGAGCCACCCTACTAGCCTAAAACAGAATGTATTTCAAATTAACTTGTGTATTTATAAACACCTATAGATGCTCAGACATCCACCTTTAAAAATTCTAATTCTGCAGGTCTGGGGAGGGCCTTGGACATCTATATAGTTTTAAAAGTTCTAGCTGCTAAAACTACCACCATTCTCCCCCACCTCACCACAAAAACAACAAAAGCCCTGCATTGTCAAGATTGAGAACCACTGAGCAAAGAGATGGAGTAAGTTCCAGGCTCTTTTCTGCTTTTCTAATCAGGTCTTGGAATAGTTCCTCAAATGTACAGCTGATTAAAAATCTCCAGTTAAATGGATAGTAAGAATCTTAAAAATATGAATATACTGGCTGGGCGTGGTGGCTCACGCCTGTAATCCCAGCATTTTAGGAGGCTGAGGTGGATGGATCACCTGAGGTCAAGAGTTCAACACCAGCTTGGCCAACATGGTGAAACCCCCATCTCTACTAAAAATACAAAAATTAGCTGGGCGTGGTGGCAGGTGCCTGTAATCCCAGCTGCTTGGGAGGCTGAGGCAGGAGAATCGCTTGAACCTGGGAGGTGGAGGTTGCAGTGAGCCGAGATCGCACCATTGCACTCCAGCCTAGGGAACAAGAGCGAGACTTTGTCTCAAAAAATAAATAAATAAATAAAATACGAATATATCTTGCTGTTTTTCCACTTGTAGAATTTTGCCCTAAGGAAAATTTATGTAGAAATTCAGTTACAATGATATCTCCTATAGTGTCACTGTCTATTATAGCTACCACTAGCCAAATGTGGTTAAACTTACATCTGAATTTGTAATAAATAAAATTAAATTTCAGTTACTGTGGCTGGTGTGGGAGCTCATACCTGTAATCCCAGCACTCTGAGAGGCCAAGTGGGGAAGATCACTTGAGCCCAGGAATTCAAGACTAGCCTGGGCAACATAGTGAGACCCCGTCTCTACCCCCACCCCACCACTGGCCAAAAAAAAAAAAAAATTAGTCAGGTGTGGTGCCTATACTCTTAGCTACTTGGGAGGCTGAGGTGAGAGGATCACTTGAGCCTGGGAGGTCAAGGGTCTGATGAGCTGTTATTGTACCACCATACTCCAGCCTGGGTGACAGAGAGACATCCTGTCTAAAAAAAAAAAAAAAAAAATTCAGTTCCTCAATCACATTACATTTCGAGTTCTCAGGAGTCACATGTAGCTAGCAGCTTCTCTATTAGAAGATGAGAATGCCTGGGAAAGCACAGAGCCAGCTGAATGTGTCCATGGTTTATCTTTTTTGAAATTCTTTTTCCTTTTGAGACAGAATCTCGCTCTTGTTGCCCCAGCTACAGTGCAGTGGCACGATGACGGTTCACTGCAGCCTTGACCTCCCAGGCCCAAGCAGTCCCCCACCTCAGCCTCCTGAGTAGCTGAGACCACCACAGGCATGTGTCACCATGCCTGGCTATTTTTTTTTTTTTTTTTTCTGAGAAAGTCTCACTCTGTTGCTGAGGCTGGATTACAGTGGCGTGATCTCAGAGGCTCACTGCAACCTCCACCTCCCAAGGTCAAGTGATGCTCCCACCTCAGCCTCCCAAGTAGCTGGGACTACAGGCATGCACCACGATACCCAGCTAAGTTTTGTATTTTTTGTAGAGATGAGGTTTCACCATGTTGCCCAAGGTTGGTCTTGAACTTGGGCTCAAGTGATCCGCCCGCCTCAACCTCCTAAATTGTTGGAATTACAGGCGTGACCCACCATGCCTGGCCAATTTTTTATTTTTAGTACAGACAGGTCTTGCTATATTGCCGATGTTGGTCTTGAACTCCTGAGCTCAAGACATCCTCTGTGAAATTCTTAATTAATTAGCTCAGACCTATGTAAGAGTTATGTCAAATAATTCCACTGGGCAAAGACACCTAATTTAGTCCCTCAGAAATACATCTGGAAACAGTTCATCTTGACGGAAACACTGGAAGCGGCACTCCTCCATGTTAGGTGTATTAGTGCTACTGGTGGTTTATTATTAATAGCTTCTTCTTGTTACCTTTAATGGACACAGCCATGGCAGGAGATTCACAGTCCCTATCTTAAAATTCCAAGTACATTTTATTGTCATGCTATGTGAAGTCCAATCATGTCTGTGTTTGTGTGCATGTGCATAGTGGCGTATTTTTTTTGGAGACAGAATCTCGCTCTGTCGCCCAGGCTGGAGTGTAGTGATCTCGGCTCCCTGCAACCTCTGCTTCCTGGGTTCAAGCAATTCTCCTGTCTCAGCCTCTGGAGTAGCTGGGACTACAGGCACGTGCCACCACGGCCAGCTAATTTTTTGTATTTTTATTTTATTTTATTTTATTTATTTATTTATTTGAGATGGAGGCTGGAGTGCAGTGGCACAGTCTCAGCTCACTGCAAGCTCCGCCTCCCGGGTTCACGCCATTCTCCTGCCTCAGCCTCCCGAGTAGCTGGGACTACAGGTGCCCGCCACCACACCCAGCTAATTTTTTTTGTATTTTTAGTATAGACAGGGTTTCACCATGTTAGCGAGGATGGTCTCGATCTCCTGACCTCATGATCCACCTGCCTCGGCCTCCCAAAGTGCTGGGATTACAGGCGTGAGCCACCACGCCTGGCTTAATTTTTTGTATTTTTAGTAGAGACGGGGTTTTGCCACGTTACCCAGGCTAGTCTCAAACTCCTGAGCTAAGGCAATCCACGTGCCTCGGCCTCCCAAAGTGCTAGGATTACAGGTGTGAGCCACCGCACCTGGCCAATAGTAGCATATTAAAAACCATTCTTTTTTTGGAGACAGGGTCTTGCTCTGTCACCTAGGCTGGAAAGCAGTGGTGTAACCACGGCTCACTGCAACCTCAACCTCCTGGGCTCAAGCAATCCTCCTACCTCAGCCTTCTGAATAGCTGGGACCACAGGTGTGAGAAGCTGCCTGGCTAGTTAAAAAAAAAAAAAATTGCTTGTGTAGGCCGGGCATGGTGGTTCACTTCTGTAGTCCCAGCACTTTGGGGGGCTGAGGCAGGTGGATTGCTTGAGCTCAGGAGTTCAAGACCAGTGTGGGCAACATGGCGAAAGCCCATCTCTACAAAAATATAAAAATTAGCCAGGCATGGCGGCATGTGCCTGTAGTCCCAACTACTTGGGAGGGTGAGGTGGGAGGATAGCTTGAACCTGGGAGGCAGAGGTTGAAGTGAGCCACAATCACACCACTGCACTCCAGCCCCTATAGGTAACAGACTATGTTGTCCAGGCTGGTCTTGAACTCCTGGGCTCAAGTGATTCTCCTACCTTGGCCTCCCAAAGTAGTGAGATTAACAGTATGAGCCACCACGCCCAGCCTAAAAACCATTTTCTTTTTGGGGAAGGACAGAGTCTCACGCTGTTGCCCAGGCTGGAATGCAATGGTGTGGTCTCGGCTCACTGCAACCTCCACCTCCCAGGTTCATGAGATTCTCCTGCCTCGGCCTCCCAGGTAGATGGGATTACAGGCACCCACCACCACGCCCAGCTAGTTTTTTTGTATTTTTAGTAGAGACAGGGTTTTACCATGTTGGCCAGGCTAATCTTAAAACTCCTGACCTCAGGTGATCCGCCCACCTCGGCCTTCCAACTAAAAACCATTTCCTAAGAATATTTTGGGCCTGCCAATGGGCACAAGCTAGACACACTTTTGCAAAGAGGTAGGATGCCCTTCTATTCAGGTATGATCTTTATCAGGCTCCTCAATTTTCACTACTAAATGTTTAAGACATATGGGTCACATATAACTGACAATAAAACAGCAGTACTCCTGGTATTTGTCAGAGTACAATCTTTTTTTTTTTAATTTCCTTTTTAAAATTGTATTCAATTCTCTTGCTTTTTCTTCTTTTTTTTTTCAGATGGAGTCTCGCTCTGTCACCTAGGCTGGAGTGCAATGGCGTGATCTCGGCTCACTGCAAGCTCCGCCTCCCGGGTTCACGCCATTCTCCTGCCTCAGCCTCCCGAGTAGCTGAGACTACAGGCGCCCACCACCACGCCAGGCTAATTTTTTGTATTTTTAGTAGAGACGGGGTTTCACTGTGTTAGCTAGGATGGTCTCAATCTCCTGACCTCTTGATCCGCCTGCCTCAGCCTCCCAAAGTTCTTCTTCCTTTTATCTTTGCTTTTCTATTCTTATTTTTCATCTCAAGTGGAACTGGCTCAAAGAATACAATCTTCAACCCACTCCCATCCCCGTATCTCTCAAAAGACCAATTTAAAGAAATAGTATTTACAGACTGGGATTCTGCAGAAGAAGGGTTAATATAGCAGGCCTAACTTCTTATCCTTTAAAAAGTCTGCTTACGTGATTAGCCATTGGCTGGCATCGGGGAACTTGGATTTTGAGAGATTTCCCATTTTCCTAAAAATGACAAGAGTGGCTTATTATGCCTAAACTATTCGTACAAACAGTATGGTTTATGCTGAACACCTGCTTTCCTTCCGGGAGTCCAGTTTTGATACATGTCAGGCAGAGGCTGCCTACATGACCATCTTGGGTATGGAGTTTCTAATGAGCTTTCCTGGTTGATAATATTTCACACATGCTACCACAACTTCTTGCTTTGAGTCCTGTGTCACTCTACTGGGGGAGGATCCTTGGAAGTTTGCTCCTGGTTTCCCCCAGACTTCACCCCATGTGCTGTTTCCCTTTGCTGGTTTCTCTTTGTATTCTTCTGTTGAAATAAATCCTAGTCATGAATGTAACTATATGCCGAGTCCTGTGAGTCCTCCTAGTGAATTACTGAACCTGAGGGTGTTCTTGGGAACCTCCAACACAGGGATACCTGAAGGAAATTATTTTAAATGTTCTAAATCTATTCCTGGATTAAGACTGGCCAATGGATGGCTACAGGCCTAGGTCTTACTCTATTTGCCTCCAATAAAATTGTTTTTACTGAACTGTACTTGAATAGCCTTTATTTTATATCAAAAGCTCTAAGAAACTTGTCACTGTTTTCAATAAGAATGTTCTAAAAATGCTTTTATTACTGTGTTCACTAAATGAGAAGAGGCAGAAGAAATGTCATTCTGGATTAAGAATCAGGGATAGGTCGGGCACGGTGGCTCATACCTGTAATCCCAGCACTTAGCAAGGCTGAGGCAGGCAGATCACTAGAGGTCAGGGGTTAGAGGCCAGCCTGGCCAACATGGTGAAAATCTCATCTCTGTAAAAAATATAAAAATTAGCCAGGCATGGTGACACTGGCCTGTAATCGCAGCTACTTGGGAGGCTGAGAATTGCTTGAACCCAGGAGGCAGAGGTTGCAGTGAGCCGAGATTGTGCCACTGCACTCCAGCCTGGGTGACAGAGTGAGACCCTGTCTCAAAAAAAAGAAAAAAGAATCAGGGATACTTTTGCTTTTTCTGAATTTTTGCCAAACTAACTTCAACCTTGACCAAATTAATCTTTCCCTAACAGCATTTACCAAATGTGTATTTCAGTCCTATGTAAGAAAATGGTAAAGACACACAAAGAACTTGGAAATGTTTCAAAGATAGTAAAGATTAATTTAGAAAAATAGAAGCTATTAGGAAAGGTTAACATCTAGAAAAGAGCAAATTTGGCTGGGCATGGTGGCTCACACCTGTAATCCCAACATTTTGGGAGGCTAAGGCAGGTGGATCACCTGAGGTCAGGAGTTCAAGACCAGCCTGACCAACAGGGAGAAACCCCGTCTCTAATAAAAAATATAAAAATTAGGTGTGGTGGTGGGCACCTGTAATCTCAGCTATTTGTGAAGCTGAGACAGGAGAATCGTTTGAACCCAGGAGGCGGAGGTTGCAGTGGGCCGAGATCGCGCCATTGCACACTCCAGCTTGGGTGACAGAGCGAGACTCTGTCTCAAAAAAAAGAGCGAGCTAATTTCACCCATAATGTTACTATACAAATGGTAAGAATAATCAATAAGGTTAAAACATGGCTAAAGGCTCATTAAGAGTAACCTGAAGTCAGAGATGTATACTTAAGGGTGACAATATGGCGTAGTGAAAAAAGCACATACTCTGAAATAAGACAAGCATGGTATGAATTGCGTTCCTGCATCTGTGTTAACTTGATCAACATACTTTGGCTTGCTGAATCTCAACGTTAATAACTCTAAAATGAGGTTAATGACATCTGTCTGATACCTGAGACAAATATCCTTCTCCCTCTGATAGTGATGCTTATGGCTTATGTTTCTAGGAGAGAGCTTAAAATTAACTTTTTCTGAGAATTAGAAAGATTAGATGTTCAGGTTTCTGATTTAAGATTTTAGAATCTCACCTCTCTCCCAAGATCCCAATTAAGGTAAAGGAATACAAATAATAACCATATATCTGAGGACAGAATGAGAGGAGCTATTAGATGAAATTTCAATAAATTTCTAGGAGTTGAAAAGTGGACATAAGGGTGCTGTCTCAGGAAATGGAGAGAAAGCTGCAGGCTAGAATGTGAATGGAGAGTATAGTAGAGGAGACGGCAGATATGCCCAGCAGACAATTCTAAGGGGCTCTGAAACAAAACTGCAGCAATAAGGAATGAGGGAAGAAGTGGGACTGAAAACAAGCCCCTGGTGTAACTGCCCAGTCATGTCCATGAGTCTTAAATCCACAGAGCTCCCAGTCAGCAGCTTTTCTATTCCTTTTTTTTTTTTTTGAGACGGAGTCTGGCTCTGTCACCCAGGCCAGGCTGGAGTGCAATGGTGTGATCTTGGCGCACTGCAACCTCCGCCTCTTGGGTTCAAGGGATTCTCCTGCCTCAGCCTCCGGAGTAGCTGGGATTCCTGGCATGTGCCACTATGCCCGGCTAATTTTTGTATTTTTAGTAGAGATGGGGCTTAACCATGTTGGCCAGGCTGGTCTCAAACACCTCAGCTGATCCGCCCACCTCAGCCTCTCAAAGTGCTGGGATTACAGGCATGAGCCAACGCACCCAGCCCCATACACGTTTTTTAATGAAATTATTTGAGAATGTACTCCAGTAAAATAAGGCTAAAATTTAAAAAGGAAACTATGAGATATAAAAAGTAGTGTGTCCAGCTGGGCGCAGTGGCTCACTCCTGTAATCCCAGAGCTTTGGGAGGCTGAAGGGGGCGGATCACCTGAGGTCAGGAGTTTGAGACCAGCCTGCCCAACACTGCAAAACCCTGTCTCTACTAAAAATACAATAATTAGCCAGGGATGTTGGCAGGTGCCTGTAATGCCAGCTACTCGGGAGGCTGAGGCAGGAGAATTGCTTTAACTTGGGAGGCGGAGGTTGCAGTGAGCCAAGATCACACCATTGCACTCCAGCCTGGGTGACAGAGTGAGACTCTGCCTCAAGAAAAAAAAAAAAGTGGTGTGTCCATTGAAGAGATATCTCAAGATGATAGCTATGAAGCTGATCAAGAAAGGAATCAGTCAAAATTAGAACATGAAGTTGGCAGGTTGAAGAAAATATAATAATATCATGAAATATACAGATTATAAAGGATGAAAAATATCAGGGACAGGGTGGAAAGTGGCCTGTTTCTTCTCCCCGCCCAAAAAACAAAAATATCAAACAGAAAGGCAACCAAAAATTCCAACAGAAATTAAAACTATATTTTAAAAGTCGAAGTCTGAATTTGAAACAAACTTAAATGTGTTATAATTTTGAGATAGTATGGCTGGGCATAGTGGCCCACGCCTATAATCCCAGCACTTTGGGAGGCCGAGGAGGGCAGATCACCTGAGGTCAGGAGTTCAAGACCAGTCTAGTCAACATGGTGAAACCCTGTCTCTACTAAAAATACAAAAAGTAGCTGGGCATGGTGGCACATGCTTGTAGTCCCAGCTACTGGGGAGGCTGAGGCAGGGGAATCACTTGAACCTGGGAGGCGGAGGTTGCAGTGAGTCAAGATCATGCCACTGCACTCTAGCCTGGGTGACAGAGCGACACTCTATCTCAAAAAATAAAAATAAAAAGTTGAGATAGTTCAGCAAGGAATGAGAAAGAAAATCCACCTGACCTTGAATGACAAGGAAGTTAGGACAGTGGACTGCAGTGCAGAATAACATTTGGCTGTTTTGTGAATAATACTTACAAGACTATAAGTGCTCATTATCAGCTTTTAAATTTTAAGTCTATAGACAAAGCATGATAAACTTAATTACAGTTATAGAACACAACGTAAATGCCTTCAAATTTGATAATATGAAAGTAAAGTTTCACCTGACAGAAGATGGGAAATGGAACAGGGAAGAGATAGAGGAATGACTGGGGAAGCTAATATCCCTATCTTCTCAAGAAGGTAAAGTTAATACTGAAAGTTGATAAGATAAAAAATAGAAACTTATGTATAATATTTAAGGTTACAAAGGTAACCAACAAGTGTAAAAATAGAGGGATTCAACTATCAAAAGTTCAGAGGTGCTGGCTGGGTGCAGTGGATCATGCCTGTATTCCCAGCACTTTGGGAAACAGAGGTGGGCGGATCACTTGAGCCGAGCAGTTTGAAACCCCAACTCTATAAAAAATACAAAAACTGGCCAGGTGTGGTGGCATGTGCCTGTGGTCCCAGCTACTCAGGAGGCTGAGACAGGAGGATCACTTGAGCTCCAGAGGTGGAGGCTGTAGTGAGCTGAGACTGAGCCACTGCACTCCAGCTTGGGCAACAGAGGGACCCCTTCGAAAAGAGCAGAGGGGAGGGGAGGGGAGGGGAGGGGAGGGGAGGGGAGAAGAAAAACGAAAATAAATGAAAAGATGAAAAGAAAACGAAAAGAAGGGGCCGGGCGCGGTGGCTCACGCCTATAATCCCAGCACCTTGGGAGGCTGAGGTGGGCAGATCACAAGGTCAGGAGTTCGAGACCAGTCTGGCCAATATAGTGAAACCCCGTCTGTACTAAAAATACAAAAATTAGCCGGGTGTGGTGGCGGGCGTCTGTACTCCCAGATACTTGGGAGGCTGAGGTAGGAGAATTGCTTGAAACTGGGAGGCGGAGGTTGTAGTGAGCCAAGAGTATATCACTGTACTCCAGCCTGGGCGACAGAGCGAGACTCCATCTCAAAAAAAAAAAAAAAAAAGAAAGAAAAAGAAAAAAAAGAAAAGAAAAGAAAAAGAAAAAGTTGGGAGGCAGTGAGGAGGGGGTGGTGTGAGATTCAGCATGACTTTTACTCTCTTGGAAAAATAAGGATAAGCTTCCCTAGTCATTTCTCTGTCTCTCCTGTCAGTGGAAAGTCTAAACATGTTGTTTAGAATTACAGAAGTCCATCATTAAAGAACTAAAACAAAAAATGATTAAATTAATGGGGGCCGGGCCCAGTGGCTCATGCCTGTAATTCCAGCACTTTGGGAGGCCGAGGCAGGCAGATCTCCTGAGCTCCGCAGTTCAACACTGCCCTGGGCAACATGGTGAAACCCCATCTCTTCTAAAACACAAAAAATTAGCAGGGTGTGGTGGCATGCACCTGTAGGCTCAGCTACTAGGGAGACTGAGGCAGGAGGTTGCAGTGAGCTGTGATCGTGCTACTGCACTCCAGCTCGGGCTGCAGAGTGACACTCCATCTCAAAATAATAATAATAATAATAATAATAATGGGGAACAGGCCGGGCGCAGTGGCTCACGCCTGTAATCCCAGCACTTTGAGAGGCAGAGGCGGGCGGATCACAAGGTCAGGAGATCGAGACCATCCTGGCTAACACGGTGAAACCTCATCTCTACTAAAAATACAAAAAAAATTAGCCGGGCATGGTGGCGGGCGCCTGCAGTCCCAGCTACTTGGGAGGCTGAGGCAGGAGAATGGCGTGAACCTGGGAGGTGGAGTGAGACTGCGCCACTGCACTCCAGCCTGGGCAACAGAGCAAGACTCCATCTCAAAAAAAAAAAAAAGAATGGGGAATAGACACAGGGATGGAGAGAGACAGAGATGAGAGACCGGTACTTTTCTTTATAGCCCCCTGTACAATTATTTAATAACTGCACACAGGTATTTTCTTTGATAAAATATTATTAATAAATTTCATCTGAGCTGGTTTAGAGTAGCTCTACCTAGTGATTAGCAGTAAATGGTATACAAATTATGAAGGACTTTTCTATTTTCTTTTTTTTTTTTTTTTTGAGACGGAGTCTTGCTCTGTCGCCCAGGATGGAGTGCAGTGGCGCAATCTCGGCTCACTGCAAGCTCCGCCTCCCGGGTTCACGCCATTCTCCTGCCTCAGCCTCTCCGAGTAGCTGGGACTACAGGCGCCCGCCACCATGCCCGGCTAATTTTTTGTGTTTTTAGTAGAGACGGGGTTTCACCGTGGTCTCGATCTCCTGACCTCGTGATCCGCCCGCCTCAGCCTCCCAAAGTGCTGGGATTACAAGCGTGAGCCACCGCGCCCGGCCTACTTTTCTATTTTCAGATTGAATCACGTACAAATGAACTTGCCCAGGCTGGTCTCAAACTCCTGAACTCAAGCAATCCTCCTGCATCGGCCTCCCAAAGTGCTAGGATTACAGGCATGAGCTGCCATACCCGGTTATCTGTATGACATTAACATCATCACTGTGCTCCCTTCAAATTTCCTTAAAATGCAAATGTAAATTTCCTTAAAATGTAAATTCTAATGAAAGGGGAGGGCAGATGGATATCATTCGAAAGATATATCCACATTTATCAAGAATTAAGAAATACATATGTAAGTGTATATTATATATTATGCATATATTATTATCTATTATGTATATATGTACATTATATATGTACATACATAATGTCTACGCACATTATATATGTACAATATATAATGTATTAATATGTATACATATATAATTTTATGTGTATAGATTATATATACATATATGTATACATATTAATACATTATATATTAATATGTATATGTACATTATATGTACATATATACATATAATGTATATAATTATATGTATATACATATAATGTACATAATTATATGACCCGGGATGGCCGCTCCGACGAAGGCCCGGGCCTGGGGAGATGGAATGGGTGGCAGAGCGAGGAGGGACTGGCTCCGGCAGCGCACCAGGCACCCTGCCAGGCAGGTACCTGTTCCTGGTTTCAAACTCCGGAGCTCAAGCAATCCTACTGCCTCAGTCTCTCAAAGTGCTGGGATTACAGAGGTGGCCCACGGTACCCAGCCTATCAGAAACATTTAACACTATATATACATATACACATAACAAAGCAATATTACTAGTGGACAGACATAGAAATAGCTTTATTGGCCGGGCGCGGTGGCTCACGCCTGTAATCCCAGCACTTTGGGAGGCCAAGGCTGGTGGATCACCTGAGGTCAGGACCTCAGAGGTCGGCCTGACCAACATGGTGAAACCCCGTCTCTACTGAAAATACAAAAATTAACCGGGTGTGGTGGGGGGTGCCTGTAATGCCAGCTACTCGGAAGGCTGAGGCAGGATAACTGCTTGTACCGAGGAAGCCGAGGTTGCAGTGAGCGGAGATCGCGCCATTGCATTCCAGCCTGGGCGACAAGGGCGAAACTCCATCTCAAAAAATAAAATAAAAATAAAGAGAGAAAATAATAAACCCAGCAAACATTTATGGCAAACTTCCTACGTGTCAGGCACTGTGCTAAATGCTTCATGAGCAGCTCACAAGTATTATCATCTCTGTTTTACAGATCAGGAAATTAAGGTGCAGGGAGGTTAAATGCCCAAAGTCACACAGGTAATTGGTAGGGGACTAATTAATTCTGTTCCAAAGCCTGTGCTCTAAAAACCAGAGTAAACTTCCTCCATTTCTGAGGCCACAACTATAAACACTGCATTCCAGCCAAAACACCTCTAAGAAATCTGATTAAAAAGTAGGGGACAGATATGACCAGTTCAGCACTGTAACTAAAGGCTGAATTCACAGGCTTCTAAGCAGGTGATCAAATTTGGTTTCTTCCTTAACTCTCAGGGACAAGAAACAGTCCCGCGTGTCTTCAGAAAGGTATGAGTATCAATTAAGAATTGTCTTAACGTTCGCATATACGTATTGGAACATGCTTCTACTTGAACAGATATTACAATAAGAAAAGGGCAAGTTCCAACGGCTTTTTCTTCGAGGAAAGTCAAGTTAAAGTATGTTAGGATGCAGGAGAAGGCTGGGCAGAGAGGTTGGTTAGTTCCCTATTTCCTGAGAACTATGAACAATTTTACTTACCCACTGCCCTTCCCTCGAGCTCTCTTCCTTATCCCCAACCCTCAACCCTCAACCCCCATCTCCGGCGCCCAAATCCCCTGCAGGCACTCAAAAAACATTTTTGGAAAACAAAAAGACAATGAGCTCTTCGTTTAGGCCGATTCTGGGAGTCATCTGGATCTTGCGTCCTTACGAGGACTTGACCCGCTGCCTGTCAGCCCGAGGTGCGCGGCGGCTGGGGAGAGCGGGCAGCCCAGCACTGGGGTCGGCCGCCACTCTGCCTGAGCAGGACAAACCGGCACCCAGCCCTAGGTTCCCCACCTGGAAGTCCTAGGGGGTGGGGAGGAAGGGGAAAGCAAGAGCCCGCCTCTCTCGCCCGGCAACTCCGCTTCAGCGTCTCCCCGCCAGGCCCAAGCCTATTCTGCTCTCGGGCTGCGGCGGCTCATTGCGGGAGTCGAGGACGCGGGTTAAAAAGAGGGTCCGTGGAGGGTGAGGGTGAGCCCAGGATGGCCGCTCCGACGAAGGCCCGGGCCTGGGGAGATGGAATCGGTGGCAGAGCGAGGAGGGACTGGCCCCGGCAGCGCACCAGGCACACCGCCAGGCAGGTACCTGTTCCTGGAGTTAGCAAGCAGCCCCGACCGTCTTCGCTCCGCCTCCTCAGTTTTACTGCCGCGCCGCCGCCAGGCCGGTTGCTGGGAGGGGAGTACGCAACGTGCCATGCGCAGTCGGGCGACCGGGAGGGCTGATAGAGCGCTCCGCCCCTCTCCGCCCTGCGGGGAAGCCCCGCCTTTTCCGAGTGGCCCCGGCTGCGGCAGGCCCTAGCAGCCGCCGCCGCGCCGAGAGCCGTTCTCAGCTCCGGTTGTCATTCCTGCCGCGCAGCGCTTCCGCCTACAGCCTCCGCCCCCGCAGCAGGATGGGGAAGCAGGCGGCTTCAAAAATGAAGGACCAGAGAAAGGCAAACTTGGCTGTTCCTGAGAATTGTTTTTTTCTCATTTCATGTGGTAGGACTTCTATGGGAAAACCCGCCTCGCACTTTTCTTGGACGACATCTCAAATGCCTCTCACTTTGGCCTTTCGGGCACCAGACAACAAGCTGCAAAGGGGAAGCCCATCCTTTCTTTGCTCCCCACTATTTGTAAAACGAGGAAAATAGCTCAACTAATGAAAACGATCCTGTCCCCTCTGTATCTTTTTTTTTCCCCCGAAGCCTTCCTCATCCACAGCTGAGGCCGTTTGTGGAAACCTAACAGGTTTGTCCAAGCCAGGTTATGCAGAGCTTGAGAAATGAGGAAGCGATGAACTAAGCCCTACTCCTGTGAGACTAGGCTTTTCCGTGACTTATCCCCCGTGTGCGCAGGAGGGGGTGTCCAAAACGCGGATATATACCATCAGGTAATGAACACTCAACTCGCTCTTGCCAGCTCTGAGCCTTGAGACAGATTTAGACCGTCCTAACTTCCAAGACTGGGGGAGAAGTTTAGCTACATCCAAGTAGGGACTGATAGAAATATGCCCCAGGAAGGCCGGGCGCGGTGGCTCAGGCCTGTAATCCCAGCACTTTGGGAGGCTGACGCGGGTGGTTCACGAGGTCAGGAGATCGAGACCATCCTGGCTAACACGGCGAAACCCCGTCTCTACTAAAAGTACAAAAAAATTAGCCGGGCGTGGTGGCGGGCGCCTGTAATCCCAGCTACTATGGAGGCTGAGGCAGGAGAATGGCCTGAACCCGGGAGGCGGAGCTTGCAATAAGCAGAAATCGCGCCACTGCACTCCAGCCTGGGCGACAGAGCGAGACTCTGTCTCAAAAAAAAAAAAAAAGAAATATGCCCCTGAAACTATGCACATGAGGTCTCATTTGATCTTACATACATCACTTTGATTTTTTTTGAGATGGAGTCTTGCTCTGTTGCCCAGGCTGGAATGCAGTGACGTGATCTGAGCTCACTGCAACCTCTGCCTCCTGGGCTCAAGCAATTCTCCTGTCTCAGCCTCCCAAGTCGCTGGGACTACAGGCGCATGCCACCACGCCCGGCTGATTTTTGTATTTTTAGTAGAGATGAGGTTTCACCATATTGGTCAGGCTGGTCTTAAAATCCTGACCTCAGGTGATCCACCAGCCTTGGCCTCCCAAAGTGCTGGGATTACAGGCGTGAGCCATCTGCGCTGGGCCACATCACTTTGATTTTATCGAGTGCTTTGACATTGCTAAGGGCTACCGTCACATGCTCTCATTCTCAAAATAAGATGCCACTCTCAGGAGCAAACTTGGTAAACTCACAAAGCAACACAGTATAAACAGAGAAGTAACATTTCTAGCAGTGTTCTACTGAAGGGTCTTTCACATGTGGTCTTTTGGAACCGAGTATTAGAGAGACTGCCTGAAAAGATGATAAACTTCTTGCAGCCATTACAAATGGGCAGAGAAAACATATTGTTATTGTCTCAGAACTATTCTGTTTTAGCAGTCTGTAACAGAAGACACTCCTATGGGTATAACTCTTCTCTTTCTCTTTTTTTTTTTTGAGACGGAAGTCTCGCTCTATTGCCCAGGCTGGAGTGCAGTGGTGCAATCTTGGTTCACTGCAACCTCCGCCTCCTGGGTTCAAGCGATTCTCCTGCCTCAGCCTCCTGAGTAGCTGGGATTACAGGTTTGTGCCACCGCACCCGGTTAATTTTTGTATTTTTAGTAGAGACGGGGATTTGCCATATTGGCCAGGCTGGTCTTGAACTCCTGACCTCATGTGATCTGCCTGCCTCGGCCTCCCAAAGTGCTGGGATTACAGGTGTGAGCCGCCACGCCTGGCCTCTTGTCTTTCTTATATCGTTTCACATCATTCAAAATGAGAGGAGGCAGGAATGGTAAGGAATGAGAACCTGGGATGATAAAGTACAGTGTTTCACTTCTTCCTGCCAAATCCACTGGATTCTTGCACAACACAATTCTAAACAATCTTCACATTGCCAATTCCTACTGAATGGGTGGAATAAGAAATCAATGTTTTTCTTTGGTCTAAATTCCATCTAAAGAAAGGAGTTAGGGCCGGGTGCGCTGGCTCACACCTGTAATCCCAGCACTTTGGGAGGCCGAGATGGGTGGATCATGAGGTCAGGAGATCGAGACCATCCTGGCTAACACGGTGAAATCCCATCTCTACTAAAAATACAAAAAATTAGCAGGGCGTGGTAGCACGCACCTGTAGTCCCAGCTACTCGGGTGGCTGAGGTAGGAGAATCGCTTGAACTTGGGAGATGGAGGTTGCAGTGAGCTCAAATTGCAGCACTGCACTCCAGTCTGGGCAACATAGTGAGACTCCATCTCAAAAACAAAAAAAAAGAGGAGTTTCACATCTGGTCTTTACAGGAAAAGGTTTGCTGTTACTAAGGAAACAGAATCATAAGCTACTCCCCTCTTCCTCAAAAAATACCCTATCAATTTTTGTAGATAAAGAACTCTGAAAGGATCTGCTTGGTTTCCACTGGGAGAAAGAAAAGCAAAAGAGAGTAAAGCAAGAATGCATCACTTGGAGACCAGTCCTAGATGATGCCTTATACTTGCAAAGTGCTTAAACAGTTTACAAAACAATCTTACATATATAAATATTATCTCTTAGTGTTCAACTACCTGTGAAGTAGGCAGGGCAAATAATTACTATCCTCACTTCACGTTAGGTTAATAACTTGCCCAAAGTCAAAGGATTAGTAATTAGTTCTGCTGGCACTAAAAGCAAGGTCTTTGTCTTACAGTCCAGTGCTTATTTCGGCATTGCTAAACATCCAGGCAATGCAAATGAGATTGGAGACTTAGTGGTTTTCCAGTGTGTGACACTAAACAACATCCTCCTCTCTTTGTCCTCGCATTCACAAGAGAGTTAATGGAGTCTTAACTCAAGAGGTGGACTGCAGGGAGGAGCCCATAAATAACATATGGGGCTCTAAAAATATAAAATGTTTTTAAAATGATTGAATGGTAATAACAAAAGGAATATTCAGATGAACTCTTTTGAAGGAAAAGCATTTCAGTGCTGAGTTTTATTGAACAGAAAGAATTTTCCTCTGAGCTTATACTCTTGTAGGATAACTCCAGAAAGTCAAGACGGCACTCTGAGATTTTGTCAATCACTTTAATAGATGTCCATAGGTAGTTCATATGAATGCTTAAATTACAAAATTAGCTGCCACGGTCCAAACGTATGGGACTTTAGGAAAGCTTTTCTTACTCAAAAGATAACTAAGACTATCAACTTTGATTTCTAAAATGTATTTTAAAGGTTTGTAAAACAAGGCTAATACTATAATTATATAATATTAAGGTAATTTTTGTTATTTTTGTTATTTTAATAACTTAACTTCATGAACTGTTAAAAATATTACATTTGCATCTCTCAGTTTACGTATTTCTGTATTAACCTGGAGAAAAACCCATGTGAAAAGTTTCCATGCAGTTACAAAGGCAGCAGCACATGCTGTTTTCACAGCAACTTGTTATTGCCTCAGAACAGGCCTGCACTAAAGCATCAACAAAAAATACCCACCACCCCACTCCCACCAGAAAACCCAACCCTTACCCATCCCCAGCAAAAATTACCTGGTACAAGCAATGACCTAAAAAATGCTTTCTTGGTAAGAGCATTTATAAAATGCAGAGATCTGAACAAGCTAAGTGCTCGTGCAGATACATGGGCCTCTCCTCCAAGAGTTGCTTCCGCAAGAGGCGAAAAGAACTCTCAATAGTTTAGGAAAGCTCATTTTCAAAAGTATACTTATACATATTCATGGCCATTTCTTTGAAAGAACATACCCAGCCTCAACTATGGAAAAGATAAAAGCAGAGGGAGAAGCAAAGGCACACCGCCATAATATAGGGAACAGAGCTTCTCCATGAACATCCACCAGGC
Source organism: Hylobates moloch (assembly GCF_009828535.3). NCBI lineage: Eukaryota > Metazoa > Chordata > Mammalia > Primates > Hylobatidae > Hylobates > Hylobates moloch. The sequence continues at coordinate 48,376,629 of NW_026652294.1, read as the reverse complement.
TGCAGCAACCAAGAAGGAAAAAACATTTGTGACTTCACATAGACCAATGATCTTACCTAGGTGAAGCATTAATTTTTCATGCATTTGTTACTCAAGAAAATAAACATACAACCACTTAAAATACAGCATTCACGTCACTGGTTCGTGGTATCAGGTAAGGAAAAAATGATGCTCCTGTCCCTAGAAATTCCTGTCCCTAGAATTTTCCATGTACATGTCAGTATCCTAATGCCTACAGACTTCCTATTAATTCTGCTATCAGCATCTCCCACCTAAAAACAAATACTACATTATGTTCTGGGTTCCTGAAATTTCATTACCACATACAGTGTTCTAATTTTTACTTTTTCTCAAGTTTAATGTAGACATACAAGAAAACATCAAGCAATGTTTATTGTGCAATTCCAATCATTATTTGCAGAATCTTGGTTTAGAGTCAGTCTTTATAGCCATTTCAACTGCTTGGTTTAAACAAAAAGCAACAATCTGGTTATTTACTTATAAATTTCATGGTATTTCTTCAAACACTGAAGTACTAAAAGCACTGATGATTTGTATTATAATTTTTAAAATATTTAAAACCTACACAGATTTCATAGATCATTCCTTTTATAAAATAATCAAAATAATTTGATTATCTGGAAAAATTCTTGAAACAGAGCCCTTTCCAGGTATCTTCAATCTCTGTAAAACTCCAAACCCCAAACAGAGTAGATGATGAAATAAGGATTTCTCAGTTGCCCAAGACTGTCTGAAATTTAAAGTTGAGAAACGGACTGGCGTTTTTCATGTTTCCTGTGAATTCAGAGCTTACAGGTGGCATCAGAACTCAGATCTCTGGGATGGCTTTACATGGCTTTCACTTTGATTTGTTTCATTTTCATTTGCTTCTTTTCCAACTTCTTTTGCTCACGCCTCAATGCAGCCTCCTAGAGAAAGAAGGGGTAATAAATAGAAAGAGAAAGGGAGTGGGGACGAGAGAATTCAAATTAAGCTCGAAACATATGTGAAAAAAAATCCAAATTAGAATACTGCCTATAGTATTATTCAAAAACTTAGGCTTGCACCACAACATTCTAGAAGATAGTTATAAAAATAATTGCCAATATCTACGTTCGTGAATGAAAATTAAATCAACTTCAAATGAAACAAAGGTAAACTAAAATCTCAGTTTTGAAAGAAACTACTATAATTAACCAGCCTTTGTTATTCTGGTTTGATTTTTTTCTGTACCCAGGAGACACTTAGTCTGATGTTCACCATA
>NW_026652294.1:48373157-48375265 GCF_009828535.3 Hylobates moloch | reverse complement strand
TGGAGTGCAGTGGCGCAATCTCGGCTCACTGCAAGCTCCGCCTCCCGGGTTCACGCCATTCTCCTGCCTCAGCCTCTCCGAGAAGCTGGGACTACAGGCGCCCGCCACCACGCCCGGCTAATTTTTTGTATTTTTAGTAGAGACGGGGTTTCACCGTGGTCTCGATCTCCCGACCTCGTGATCCGCCCGCCTCGGCCTCCCAAAGTGCTGGGATTACAAGCGTGAGCCACCGCGCCCGGCCTCATGATGGGATTATATCATAAATGTATAACTGCCAGAAGATACATTCTACTTCAGTTCAATAAATTTTAAGAATCTTGTTCCATCAGGTTATTCATTGCAAATTTCTTATTAGCACAGACACCATACCTGCACATAATACTTAAATTCATAATGCTCTGAGACATTATCATATTTATCAAATGTGATAAAAATTATCAAATTTATCATATTTTTATTTAGGAATTAGGAAGTTACATAGAAGAGGAAGAAGGTTCAGGTTATTATTACGCGGACTGAGAGAAGCCTTAGAGGTCAAGTCAAAGTATGACTTCACTAGTGTGGCCACTAGTGGTCATACCTGATTAAAGTTTATTTCAGCTACAGTCTCAAACTTCTTATTTTTAGGGTACTGGGGTAAAAATGTGCTCAGAAATATACTCCTCAACTGGTACAGGATGGAGAAAATAGGGAAGAAGAAGAAGCGTAAAGCATATATAGTTCTTCATAGTGCAACAAATTAGGTTTCAAAGGGTGATTTGTAAATCCCTCGCTTGGGAACTATTGACCGTCTTAGGTTTTTTGTTTAATTTTTTAGAGATAGGGTCTTGCTCTGTCACCCAGGCTGGAGTGCAGTGGCACAATCTCAGGTCATTGTAGCCTCTGCCTTCCGGGTTCAAGCCATTCTCCTGCCTTAGCCTCCTGAGTAGCTGGGATTACAGGCACGTGCCACCACCCAGCTAATTTTTGTATTTTTAGCAGAGACGGGGTTTCACCATGTTGGCCAGGCTGGTCTCAAACTGCTGACCTCAGGCAATTCACCCACTATGGCCTCCCAATGTGCTGGGATTACAGGTGTGAGCCAATGTGCCCAGCCAGGTTTTGTTTTTTTTTTTTTTTTTTTGAGACAGAATTCTTGCTCTGTTGCCTGGGATGACTCTCCTGCCTCAGCCTCTGGAGTAGGTGGGATTACAGGTGTGTGCCACCATGCCCAGCTAATTTTTGTATTCTTAGTAGAGATGGGGTTTCACCATATTGGCCAGGCTGGTGTTGAACTCCTGACCTCAAGTGATCTACCTGCCTCGGCCTCCCAAAGTGTTAGGATTATAGGCATGAGCCACCGCGCCCGGCCTGTCTTAGGTTTCTTTTCTATTTTTTTTTTGAGGTGGAGTTTTGCTCGTTCCCCAGGCTGGAGTGCAATGGCACAATCCCGACTCACTGCAACCTCTGCCTCCCAGGTTCAATCCCAATGTCCTCTTCCCACTGTCCCAACCCCTACCTTCACCACATTCACTCTTTTCCCAGCACTACCTATCCCTATCTCCCATATTACATATTACACACAGGTGTAAAACTAATGATACACAGAATACAATATCATGTATAAGAAATATTGGCCGGGCGCAGTGGCTGAGGCTGGTAGGCCACTTGAGAGGTCAGGAGTTCGAGACCAGCCTGGCCAATGTGGTGAAACCTCATCTCTACTAAAAATACAAAAATTAGCCGGGTTTGGTGGCAGGCACCTGTAATCCCAGCTACTTGGGAGGCTGAGGCACGAGAATCACTTGAACCTGGGAGGCGGAGGTTGCAGTGAGCCAAGATTGTGCCACTGCATTCCAGCCTGGGTGACAGAGTTTGTCTCAAAAAAAGATAAATATATTTATGCTAGCACATTGAAGAGATATTTATGTTAAGTCAATACACATGAAAAATGTTCAACTTCAATAATAATTCAAAAAATAGCTGGGCGTAGTGGCTCACTCCTGTAATCCCAGCACTTTGGGAGGCCAAGGTGGGTGGATCACCTGAGGTCAGGAGTTTGAGACCAGCCTGACCAACATGGTGAAACCCCATTTCTACTAAAAAATACAAAAATTAGCTGGGCATGG
>NW_026652294.1:48241477-48368157 GCF_009828535.3 Hylobates moloch | reverse complement strand
AAAAAAAAAAAAAAAAAAATCAAAAAATACAAAACAAGTGGGATACCATTTCCCCACTACCAGAATAAGAAAAAAAAAAAAAAAAAAAAAAGACCTGGCACGGTGGCTCACGCCTGTAATCCCAGCACTTTGGGAGACTGAGGCAGGTGGATCACGAGGTCAAGAGATCGAAACCATCCTGACCAACATGGTGAAACCCCATCTCTACTAAAAATACAAAAATTAGCTGAGCATGGTGGCATGTGCCTGTAGTCCTGAGGCTGAGGCAGAAGAATCACTTGAACCCGGGAGGCGGAGGCTGCAATGAGCTGAGATTGCGCCACTGCACTCCAGCCTGGTGAAAGAGCGAGACTCTGTCTCAAAAAAAAAAAAAAATTAATAACTAGTTTTTGAAAAGATGTGAGTGAAGAGGAGCTCTCTGGCTGGGCACAGTGGCTCACACCTGTATTCCCAGCATATTGGGAGGCCGAGACGGGAGGATGGCTTGAGCCCAGGAGTTCGAAGCTGCAGCGAGCTACGATTTTGCCACTGTACTCTAGCCTGGGCAACAGAGCAAGTCCCTGTCTCAAAAATAGAAATAAAAATAAAAGAAAAAAAGGAGCTTTCATATCATATACAGAGGATATATGATATATATAGAGGGGGTTGGGTGGGTTGTTCTATCGAGTTCACCAGATCTTTTTACAAGGTACCCAGACCAGATACTATAAAGTGGTAGTTCAAAAAAATTAAATGATTTACATCTACAAGAAGCTTACAATCCGACTCAGGTTAAGTTTCAGGCCCCCTCTTCCTTTAACTCATTATAGTTTCAAACCTTAGAAAGAAATGTAGAACTTCCTTTTTTACAGAAAAATGAAAGGCATTACCTATTAATGATTCCTATGTAGATTCTTCACATGTACATAAAAAGCCGTATTTATTTATAAAGAAGACTGCATAAACATAGAGCTACATTTTCGGGGGAAAAATATCTATCACTAAACCAAGACAAATAAAACAAAAAAATGATAAAAGGGGTAAGATGATGATGACAGGCCTGCAGTATCCTGGGCAGTTCACTCAACAGCATTAATGACACTGCTGTCAAATGCAGGCCCGCACAGCAGCTCACATTTTCTTGGACATGTGACCCCTTTGCTCCTAAAAATATTCTTCAATTATCTCAAGATTATTCTTATTAAAATTCACATCTTCCAGAACTGTGTCCTCTCCCTCTTTTTTTTTTGAGACGGGGTCTCCCTCTGTCACCCAGGCTGGAGTGCAGTGGCTCGATCCCTGCTCACTGCAACCTCTGCCTCTCAGGTTCAAGCAATTCTCCTGCCTCAGCCTCCTGAGTAGCTGGGATTACAGGCGTGCGCCACCACGCCCAGCTAATTTTTTCTTTGTTTTTAGTAGAGATGGGGTTTCAGCATGTTGGTCAGGCTGGTCTCGAACTCCTGACCTTGTGATCCTCCCGCCTTGGCCTCCCAAAGTGCTGGGATTACAGGCGTGAGCCACCACGCCCGGCCTGTCCTCTCCCTCCTTTTTTTTGGCCACCTAGGCTAGAGTGCAGTGGCGTGATCATAGCTCACTGCAGCCTCAATCTCCCAGGTTCAGGTAATCGTTCCACCTCAGTCTCCCAAGTAGTTGGGACTACAGGTGTGCACCACTATGCACAGCTAATTTTTTTTTTTTTTTTACTAGTAGAGACAAGGTCTCATGATGTTGTCCAGGCTTGTTTTGAACTCCTGGGCTCAAGCCATCTGCTTGCCTTAGCCTCCCAAAGTGCTGGGATTACAAGCGTGAGCCACTGTGCCTGGCCTTTGTTCTCTTTTTTGACCAGCATTTACGAGGTCTAAAATTTTAGAACTGAGTGGTGCACACCTGTAGTCCCAGATACTTGGGAGGCTGAGGCAGGAGAATGCTTGAACCCGGGAGGCGGAGATTGCACTGAGCCAATATTGCGCCATTGCACTCCAGCCTGGGTGACAGAGCGAGACTCCATCTCAAAAAAAAAAAAAAAAAAATTTAGAGCTGGACTATGGCATCTTATTTCAGAAACATATCAGATCATACTGAGCTTTCAAATATAACATACTACACCCAAAAGCTTTTGAGTTTGAGATTCTAGTTAGGTAAAAAACAGAAAACAAAAATATTGGAAATCTCTAATTCTATAATCAGATTTTTAATTTTACATAACAAGTTTATTTAGATAATAGGGCACATGTGCTGCCTTCTATTAAAATTTCTAATTGCTTTCTACCAAAGTGTTTGGCTTGAAAACTGATAATGGAATTTTCAAAATGAAATTGTGCTGTGCTGGGGGAACAGGATAATACTGATAATTTTTCATGTTCACAGACTCAGTGTGGCACGGCTTGAACAGGAAGGATTATTATTCTTTATAGTGTTATCAATTGACATAATGTCCCAAATGTTGAGAAAATGCTAAACTTTTAGCCTACAAAGATTACCTTAACAACCAACAGAACACAAGCAGTCAACCTTACAAATCATAGTTTTACCCCAGTGATAAGACAAGTTTGTCTAACCTCCAGCCTGCGCTGTTTCTCAGGATCTTCCTCATTCATGATTCGCTCCTTCTCTGCTCTTTTTTTCTCCTCCCGCCGAGACTGTGCTGCTTCCTGTCTTTGCACATGTGTCAGTTTCAAGAAGTTCTCTTCTACTCGGGCACGGTTCTTATCTGCTTTTTGTTTGCCCTTCCCCAAGAAACAAAGTATTTTATAAGAAATCCACTTCTAGTTAACAGCAGCAAAATCCCGTTTAGCATTCTTTCATAAAACTACTCCCATTTGGCACTTCTAAATTAACTAGCAAAAATTCAGTCACTTAAATCATTGATAGCTGCCCTACCCCTTGAGAAGAAACAAAAAAAGGTGCCAATTTATATAATATAGGCATTGGGTCTTACTTCTCTGTTGAGTCGGAACTTTTTGGCTTTATCAATAGAATAAATCACCATGTTCATCAGGGGTAGCAGTGCCTCCATATCCTTTGGGTAAGTGTTACCTGAGCCAGGTACTGGAAAACAAAGCCATTTTTCCTACTGAGTTAATGGTAGCATTAATATTTCCAGGTCACCCAACTCTTTTTTTTTTTTTTTTTATCTTAACAGACTCATTTCTCTAAGTTTGTTAGTTAGTTAAAATGCAGCAGAAAATATAAATTAAAATATATAATAGGTAATTTCTTCTTGAAGAAATCTAGAAATCAGTAAGCAAGCATAGGCTTATAGTTTTGACGTAGTTTTAAAGCTATCATTTAGGAGGAAACAATACTCTCCTTAAGGTCATCTCAGAGAAGACTAAGAACCTAGAAAGGACCCAGAATACTTACCATTAAATGTAAACAACAGTGTCCTCTTAGTGTCAGGTAGCTTTAAAGGCTGACCTTCCCTGTCATAAAAGAAAAGGCAATTAAGAAAGAATACAAGAAAGATGTTTTCCATGTACACAAGTCACCCAATACACTTAGATGAACAGATACCTGCATATAATCAGCACAGTATTTGGCTTGGCATACCCAAGTCAAATATAATCTCAGAGCCCAAAGGAGCTTTACAGGTCATCTGGTCCACTTGTCTATCTGATGGATGCATTCTCAAGTGATCTTTATCCTATACCTGAACACCTCCAGTGATGTTCCCTCCAGGCAAGGGTATATTCCATCTCACTTGGGGAGCCAGAAATGAGCCTATATTTAAGTATGAGGCCCATATTTTAGATAACATTTTTGCTTATTTTGATGGATTTTTACGTTTTATTTCCAACTCCTATCTTCCTATAACAAGGCATCTTATTATCTTATTTTTGAGTTAGGCTCAGAATAAATTTAGGGATAATCTACTATAGCATATATAATTTAGTTCTGTCATTGAAGAGTCCTTTGTAATCTCTGCCTATATGAATCCTTTGACTATCAATTGCCCTCCATCTCATATTTAAAAAGCATGATGAATGCTACAAGGTGAAACACTGTCCTCAGTGCCATTGAGTTGAGCAAGACAAGGATGATGCAGCATTATCTAGAGGCATAAGGACCTGAGTAATCTTAGTACACAACTAAAATCCAGATTGGCTTGAATTGTGCTCAACTCCATAGCATATCAGAGGGTAGTCTTTAACTAAAAATTTAGTCAGAACCAGTTTCAAACCGAGCATAAAGGTAAATAAATAAGCTCTCCTGAGACAGGCTGTGAATTCAAAGAACAAATCCAAGTCCTGAATATGTACTCCTGAACAGTATTACTATAAAGCTAGAAACCCTATGGACGTTGTGGTCTTCTATGCTAGGGTAGGATACAATCACCTAACTATTCAAAGAGGGAAGCCAGAAAAGGCCATAAATTACAAAACACACAGATTTGCAATCAGACATAAGTCAAACATCACACACAAATTATTATAAAAAAAGAACCTATGGACTGGGGCATGGTGGCTCATGCTTATAATTCCAGCACTTTGGGAGGCCAAGGCAGGTGGATCACGAGGTCAGGAGTTCGAGACCAGCCTGACCAACATGGTGAAACCCCATCTCTACTAAAAATACAAAAATTAGCCGAGCGTGGTGGTGCACGCCTGTAATCCCAGCTGCTCAGGAGGCTGAGACAGGAGAATTGCTTGAACCTGGGAGGCAGAGGTTGCAGTGAACCAAGATTGCGCCACCGCACTCCAGCTAGGCAACAGAGCGAGACAGTGTCTCAAAACAAAACAAAAAACCCACTGCATTTTATTAATACCAGCCATTCTGTAAGATTCCCAACCACCTCACTGAGTCAGTGGCGCAAACATGCAGGGACACATACAAACTGGGATAGGGGAGGCTCATTTCTCTCCCATAGGTTTACAATGACCTCTTATGATGCATGCAGTCAAAGCAAAGGAAAATGTGGAGGCCTGTCACCAACTTCCTTCACACATTTGGTAAGGGATATTGCAGAAGCACGTTACAGGTGTTTCAACACAGAAAGCTAGTGAGGAAAATTAATTTCAACAATTTTATCTTATACGTACTCTTGCATAATTTTTGGACCAGAGAACTGGTCTGAAAAATGAATGGATTCAATCTTGTCAGCATAGTGTGTAAGAAAGTGAACCATCTGAAAAAAAGAAAATAATATTTTTTAAAAGCAAGGTTTAATGCATTTCCCTTTTTTCATAAAGATATTCACTCTTTGAGACTGGGTGCAGTGGCTCACGCCAGTAATCCCCGCACTTTGGGAGGCAGGTGGATCACTTGAGGCAAGGAGTTTGAGAATTTGAGATCAGCCTGGCCAACACAGTGAAACCCCGTCTCTACTAAAAATACAAAAAATTAGCCGGGCATGGTGGCATGTGCCTGTAACCCCAGCTATCCAAGAGGTTGAGGCATGAGAAGCATTTGAACCCGGGAGGTGAAGGTTGCTATGAGCAGAGACCACGCCACTGTACTCCAGTCTGGGCGACAGAGCAAAACTCTGTCTCAAAAAAAAAAGAAAAAAAAAAAAAAAAGAAATTCACCCTTCAATCCTTACTTTTGTACAATGTCATTCATTAAGACCAAAGTGTGTTCACTGCTTTTTATTTATTTATTTTTTGAGACAAGGTCTTGCTCTCTTGCCCAGGCTGGAGTGCAGTGGCACAATCATAGCTTACTGTAGCCTTAATCTCCTGGGCTCAAGTGATCTTTATGCCTCAGCCTCCTGAGTAGCTGGGACTAAAGGAACACACCACCACACCTGGCTAATTTTTTTTTTTTTTTTTTTTTGAGACGGAGTCTCGCTCTGTCGCCCAGGCTGGAGTGCAGTGGCGCAATCTCGGCTCACTGCAAGCTCCGCCTCCCGGGTTCACGCCATTCTCCTGCCTCAGCCTCTCCGAGTAGCTGGGACTACAGGCGCCCGCCACCACGCCCGGCTAATTTTTTGTATTTTTAGTAGAGACGGGGTTTCACCGTGGTCTCGATCTCCTGACCTCGTGATCCGCCCGCCTCGGCCTCCCAAAGTGCTGGGATTACAAGCGTGAGCCACCGCGCCCGGCCCTGGCTAATTTTTTTATTGTAGAGACAGGGTCTCACTATGTTGCCCAGGCTAGTCCTGAATCCCTGGACTCAAGTGATTCTCCTGCCTCCGCCACCCAAAGTGTTGAGATTACAAGTGTGAATCACAGCACGTGGACAAGGCTAAAGCTTTTTAAAAATTAAATTTCAATAAGATAGGGAATCTCTTTAGAATTAAAGTAGTACTCCAGGCTGTGCACAGTGGCTCATGCCTGTAATCCAAGCGCTTTGGGAGGCCAAGGTGGGTGGATCACTTGAGGCCACGAATTCCAGACCAGCCTGGCCAACACAGCGAAACCCCATCTCTACTAAGAAAAAAAAAAAAAAAAAAAGTAGTACTCCTTTTTAGTCATACCAATGATTAAGATTCTTATCGAGCAGCTAAAAATATTTCTCAAAATAATGGTCGAAACAAGAATGAAAGCATAAAGATAACACCTAAAATAATTTCAAGGGATCCTTTATAAACATGTCACCTTGAACTTACATTTATAACCATCTCTGAGTTATCCTGTATTCTTATGATACTAAGATCTGTTACCATTACACAACCAATAGAAAGAAATGGCTCTCGGCCGGGTGTGGTGGCTCACACTTGTAATCCCAGCACTTTGGGAGGCCGAGGCGGGCGGATCACGAGGTCAGGAGATCGAGACCACGATGAAACCCCGTCTCTACTAAAAATACAAAAAATTAGCTGGGCGTGGTGGCGAGCGACTGTAGTCTCAGCTACTCGGAGAGGCTGAGGCAGGAGAATGGCATGAACCTGGGAGGCGGAGCTTGCAGTGAGCCGAGATTGCGCCACTGGAAGATCCGTCTCAAAAAAAAAAAAAAAAAAAAAACAGCTTGGCTTAGCCTCAATTAAAAAAAAAAAAAAAAAGAAATGGCTCTCTCAGCCAGGCACAATAGTGGGCTCTTGCTGAGGCAGGAGGAACACTTGAGCCCAGAAGTTTGATGCTGCAGTGAATTCTATCACACACATGAATAGCCACTGCACTCCAGCCTGGGCAATATCTCAAGACCCCATCTTTTTAAAAACAAAGGAGGAGGGTTCTCTACACATCCCTCTTCTCCCACACAAACTGGAGCTCAAAAAAAAAAGACTAAATGACATGACGAAAAAGATTAGAAGCTATATTCCTTTTTCAAAAAAACCTGAAAGTCATTAGCAATCCCAGGAACAATTTGCTCTTGATTTAGATAACTTCTTGACTAATCAAATTGTCCTTTTGACAAGCTAATTTATTGCTTAAAGAGGTATTTTAATATTTGTGTGGGAAAGGAATGTAAAACTAGTACATTGCCATAAAATGATGAACTTGTACAATGAGACTTTTAGGGAGAGCGTCCTGTAAATGCCAAGGCCTGGCAAATGTATGTCTTCTGTCGCATTTACCTTTGTATCCATCATTCCGTCTGTGACTTCTCCCATCTCTGACAGGATGGCCAAAGAGTCCGGCAGTCCATACTTTGCTCCAGACTTAGGTTTATCACTACAAAACTCACTCTAGAGGAAGAAGTAATTGAAAGTAAGATATGACCTTTTATTATGCAATGAAGCTGAATATGTATGTGCTAACAAGACACAGTTCTATGTATATTTGAGTTGGAGCAACCTGGACATACCAAATCCTGCATCTCTTTCTGTAGTCGCACCAAGGCTTTCCGTGTGCCAACAGCAAATACGTAGGTATCCATGTCTTCATCATTCATGGTTACTTTTATTTGCTTTTAAAAAAATGTAAAACACAACAAAATTCACCTGTTAGGTTCTGTGATAGGCAGATTTCTAAATGATCCTTAAGATTCCCTCCCCACTGGTGCATATACTCTCCCTTTAAGTGATTGGGATTTGCAAATATGATGGAATATTACCCCCATAATCAGGCTGTTTTATGGCAGAAGGTCCCTAATCAGCTGACTGTGAATTAACCAAAAGGGACATTACCTTGGGTGTATCCAACCTAATCAAGCAAGTCCTTAAAAGGGACTATAGCCCTACTTGAAGAAGAAAGTCAAAATATGAAAGGGCTTGTGGGAAGGTTGGCGGTAGGGGACATATGGTAAAGACCTAAGGGTGGCCTTTAGGAACTGAGTGGTTCCCAGTTGACAGCTAGCAAGAAAATAGGGACCACGGTAGTTCGTGCCTTTAAGCCTAGCTACCTGGGAGGCTGAGGCATGACTGCTTGATGCCAGAAGTTTGAGACCAGACCCAATCTCTAAAAAAGAAAGAAAAGGCCAGGCATGGTGGCTCACACCTGTAATCCTAGCACTTTAGGAGGCAAAAGGAGGAAGATGGCTTGAGCCCACGAGTTCAAGACCAGCCTAGGCAACATAATGGGACCCATCTGTACAAAAAAAAAAAAAATTAGCCAGGCATTGTGGTGCATGCCTGTAGTCCCAGCTACTCAAGAGGCTGAGGCAGGAGGATCGATTGAGCCCCAAAAGGTGGAGGCTGTAGTAAGTGACGATCGTGCACTCCATGCTAGGTGACAGAGCAAGACCCTGTCTCAAAAAAATTTAAAAAAAAAAAAAAAAGGAAAGGAAAACAAGAACCTACACCCACAAGGAACTGAATTCTGCCAACAACTCAAATGACGTTAAGAGGACCCTAAGCTTCAGAGAACTCTAACCTGAATGACATCTTGATTTCAGCCTGTTAAAACCCTAGAGGACCCACTCAATACATGCTGCACTTCTGACCTGCAGAAACTGTAACATAATAAATGACTGTTGTTTTAAGCTGCTAAATTTGGGTAATTTGCTATGTAGTAATAGAACACAAATACACTCCATACTTCACACAGGAGCACTCAAGTCCAAAAATAAAAAACAAACAAAACCTAAATGGAATAATGTGGAATAAACTGAAATATATTTGGTTTTTATCCCAGGTTTCAGGCACAGAGCTCCTAAAGCCCTTTGAATTTCCTGAATAACAAGAGTATCTTTTATTACTTATACTGAGCCCCTTTTAATCACACCTGAGTTTATTCTAATGGGGTGACTTAACGTAGACCCTAGTTAGCCTCAGGATGGCGCTGATAACCAGAAAAACCAAGCGCTTAGAGGGTAGAGACCTTCAGCCTTGCCCTTACCTCCGGAAAAGAGAGGGAGGATGAAACTGAGTTCTACAAGAACTCTTGAACAAGATTTAGAGAGCGTCCAAGCTGGTGAACATACCAACCTGCTGGGAGAGTGGTGTGCTCAGGGAGGGCATGAAAGCTCCAAATGACTCCCAACCCTGTTTCTTCCTATGTCTTTCTTTCATTTGGCTATTCCTGAGTTTTATCCCTTATAATAAACCAGTAAATATAAGTGTTTTTTCAAGTTCTATGAGCCATTCTAACAAATTATTGGTTGAGAGGGGAGGTCATAGGAACCCCTGATTAATAGTTAGTTGGTCAGAAGTCCAGATGGTAGTATGGGTAACCTGGGACATTCGACTGCATCTGAAGTGGGGCAGTCTTGTGGGGCTGAGCCCTTTAATCTGTAGGATTTGAAGCTAACTCCAGGTAGATAGTATCAGAACGAAATTGAGGCTGGGCACAGTGGCTCATGCCTGTAATCGCAGCACTTTGGGAGGCCCAGGTGAGAGGATCATTTAAGGCCAGGGCAACATGAACTGCCTGGGCAACACAGCAAATCTCGGTCTCTAGAAAAAAAAATTTAAATCTACAAAATTAAAAAGAATTATTATTATTATTATTGAATTCAATTGTGGGATACCCAGTTGGTATACAGAGAATCTGAGAATTGGCTGTTTGTATTGGAAAACAGCCCAGACAAGTACTCTGACTGGGCCAGAAAGATAAAAAATTATAAGCCTAAAAGAGTCTGATATGATATATTTGTTATATTAATTACATCTTTAAATGCTTGGGTGAAATAATTTTTAGTATATGAAAGAAAGAAAATGTTAATAGAGGAAAAGAATTGGTAAGATGGCAGCTGTAAAAGAAAACGTTTTCTGCTCTTCCATCGTTGATGGGAAATGACACAAAGCAAACCTTAAACAGAATTCCAAAGAAAGGGGCAAATAAAATATAAAGAGCCACGTATTTGTTGAAGCGATTTCTCTTAGCAGGAGAGAGAGAGAGAGGGAATGAGAACTGAAAATGACTAAAACACTTTTAAAGAATAATTTCTACAAAAAGATGGCTGAGGATACAGCAAACTTTCCTCCTAATAAGATGGCAGTTGGTGGGAGAAAGGATGACAGAAATATTAACTGATAGGACTCTAAATTTTAGTGGACTAAGTCATCATGGCCATATTAGAAAAATTAAAATAAAAATACAGGTTTACAAGCAAAAATGAGACCTTTAAAATATAACAGTGGGGCTGGGTGCAGTGACTCTTCCCTGTAATCCCAGAACTTTGGGAGGCTGAGGCGGGTGGATCACCTGAGGTCAGAAGCTCGAGACCAGCCTGACCACATGGTGAAACCCTGTCTCTACTAAAAATACAAAAATTAGCTGGGCATGGTGGCAGGCGCCTGTAATCCCAGCTACTTGGGAGGCTGAGGCAGGAGAATCGCTTGAACCCGGGAGGTGGAGGTTGCAGTGAGCCGAGGTCAAGCCATTGCACTCCAGCCTGGGTGATAGAGTGAGACTCTGTCTCCAAAAAGAAAAAATATATATATATATAAAACAATGATTTTCAATCCAATAACATTTCAAAGTACCTAATTTACATCACTAACAAAGCACTTACTAACCAAATACTATTTCACACTTTCACATATACATATCTATCTCTTGTTCTATTATAGAAAAGAAAAAAACTGTCTTTTATATTTTTGTTTCTTGTAGCAGTGGGAGCCAGCATAATTATTTATTGAAATAATGAAGAGGCTGGGCACAGTGGCTCATGCCTGTAATCCCAGCACTTTGGGAGGCCAAGGCAGGCGGATCACGAGGTCAGGAGATCGAGACCATCCTGGCCAACATGCTGAAACCCCATCTCTACTAAAATACAAAAAATTGGCCGGGAGTGGTGGCGGGCGCCTGTAGTCCCAGCTACTCGGGAGGCTGAGGCAGGAGAATTACTTGAACCCAGGAGGCAGAGACTGCAGTGAGCCGAGATTGCGCCACTGCACTCCAGCCTGGCAACAGAGCAAGACTCTGTCTCAAAAAAAAAAAAAAAAACAAAAAAAAAAAACGAAGAAGGAATGTGGTATTTGTGACGAAGGACACAATTTGCAGATAAACATATTGATTTAATAAAGGAAAGAAGATACACCAAACGTAAGGTCCTCAGATCATGACTGAGCTTATTCGGCCAGAAATGTATTATTTGAAGCAAAACATATTTGAGAAGAAACCCAGCTATCTGCCAAAGATAAAAACATATACAAGGAGCCAAGTTACCCATGAGGGCCACTACCTGTCACAATTGCTTTGCCCTCTATTGTCAAGGCTAACTCCATCGATCTATGTGGTGACAGAGTATCACCTCTTTCCCACCAAAAGGCCCATGAAGGCCTGCTGACAATTGCACAGAGTGGAAGATGATGCTCTGTCCAAGGAGAAAAAGGGTCCATTTTTTGTCAAGGAACATAAATTGCCAGAAACTCCAAACACAATCCAGGCAGAAATGGAAAAAGCTCCAGGAAATAATTCAGTCTGGGGCAGGCGTGATGGCTCACATCTATAATCCCAGCACTTTGGGAGGCCAGAGTGGGTGGATCACTTGAGGTCAGGAGTTCGAGACTGGCCTGGCCAACATGGTGAAACCCCGACTCTCCTAAAAATACAAAAATTAGCCAGGCGTGGTGGTGGGCATCTGTAATCTCAGCTACTTGGGAGGCTGAAGCAGGAGAATTGCTTGAATACGGGAGGCAGAGGTTGCAGTGAGCCAAGATCATGCCATTGCACTCCAGCCTGAGCAACAGAGTGAGACTCCATCAAAAAAAAAGAAAAAAGAAAAGAAAGAAAACAAATAATTCAGTCTGTACACAGAAAACCAGCGGGAAGAATACATACCACTTGATCGCTCACTGGCCTCATCATCCGGGCCAGGACATTCAGTAAGTCTTGTCTCTTGAGGAACTGAAAAAAATGAGAGAAGCAAGTAAATCCAACTGCAACTCCTACTTAGTATAAAAAAAAGGCCTTGGAGGAGAATCAAATGCTTCATCAAATATGCTTTACGACACATTTGCCAGTTACTATAAATATCGCTTTTAGACCTCATTTTATGTCAAACATGAAGGGCTAAGATGCTGAATTGGGGGGCTGGGAATCACAGCTGGACAAAATTAAGGGAAGATATATATCGTACAAGAAGTTTCCTACTTACCCTCAGCTGGATAAGCATGCCCTCACAGCACACTCGACCAGAACACCACAGGTTATAGATGTGCTCATTCTCCTGGTTCAACTTTCCTGTGCTTGTGGCTTCTTTGTTAGTTCCATCATCCCCTAGGGGTAAAACCACTTAATGTGACTCAACAAAAAATGTCGAGGCCGGGCCGGGGGTGGTGGCTCATGCCTGTAATCCCAGCACTTTGGGAGGCTGAGGCGGGTGAATCACGAGGTCAGGAGTTCAAGATCAGCCTGGCCAGCATGGTGAAACCCCGTCTCTACTAAAAAAAAAAAATTATAAAAAAAAAGTAGCCGGGCATGGTGGCGCATACCTGTAGTCCCAGCTACTCAGGAGGCTGAGGCAGGAGAATAGCTTGAACCCGGCAGGCGGAGATTGCAGTGAGCTGAAATCACACCATTGTACTCCAGCCTGGATGACAGAGCGAGACTCCGTCTCAAAAAAAAAAAAGGCCGAATACCTCACGTTCCTCTACCCTGACCACAAAATGATCATAGCTTCAGAGTAGCAATACTTTGCTGTCTCATAGAACTCTGTTTGGACAGGGACTAAAATAGATTAGCACTGTTCCTTTTACTTTTAAAACTATTATCTGTATTAGAAGAAATATGGATTCTAACCACATGCTTGTCAGTTTAATGATGATCAGCTTGGAGTATAAGTCTCTCAGAGTACATACAAAATGGGAAAAAAATCAGTGGAAATATCTCTGTCAAAATTAAAAAAAAAACCTCCTATGGAGTGAATAAAAAATACCATTAATACAAACTACTCAACAATTCCTCACTATGTCTCCTATGAATTAACTTTAACCAAGCTTTCTTTTCCAATGCAAAATGATAACTGGGTCTTACTAATGGTATTAAGAGTTGTATTTTAAATCTAGAAAAAAGCTCAAATTCCAATACCTTTTCTCTTCATTTAATTCATTAAGTATACAAAAGAAATTGCTCAACCTCACAAGGGAAAACAGACTGATACACCAAATGAAAACAAGCAAGGGGAAGTAGAAGGAGCCAAAGCTGCTTATTTTATTTTATTTTTTTTTAATTTCTTGGTCAAAACATACTCTGAAATACTATGGTATAGTGGAGACAGGGTGGACTTTGCAAACAGGTAGATAAAGATATCTTGGTTGCAATTTAATAGCTTAGATAAGTTTTAACATTTCTGCCCTTCTGTTTCCTCCTTAGGAAAACTGCAACTATAGCCAACTGACAGTGTTTTTACAAAAAGTAAATAAGAAACACTGTATGCAAAGTATCTAGCATAATATATAAACACTACTGTGCTGCAGAGCAGGTGGATACATGC
The DNA here is from genome assembly GCF_009828535.3 of Hylobates moloch. Taxonomy (NCBI): domain Eukaryota; kingdom Metazoa; phylum Chordata; class Mammalia; order Primates; family Hylobatidae; genus Hylobates; species Hylobates moloch. The sequence continues at coordinate 48,354,477 of NW_026652294.1, read as the reverse complement.
TTACTATTAAAGAGAAATAAGGTGCTAAATGCCAAATAGGTGAATGTGAGGTTAGTCCACCTCATTCCCTACATTGCACAACTATAGAGGTTCCTTGAAGTCCTTCAGTGTATATTTCAGCAGTGGATCCAAAACTCAAGTGTCCAGATTCTAAGGGAATTTTGAGGGACTTTCAATTTCTAAAAGATGAATTGAGAGCATTTATCAAGCTACCTAAAATGTCAAACTTTCCTGGTTTCCGTCAGAATTTTATCAACTTGTTTTGAAAACATCGATTACATTATACTAAACAGAAGCTGTTTAGCAATTTTACTGCTGACTCATGAAAGATGAGAAAATTATTAAATACAATATATTCTTATTTTTAGAAACAGGGTCTCATTCTGTCACCCAGGCTGGAGTGCAGGAGCATGATCCTGTATCACTGCAGCCTCAAACTCCTGAGCTCAATTCTCCCACTTCATCCTCCCAAGTGGCTGGGACCACAGAAGCACACCACTGTGACTGGCCAATTTTTATTTTATTTTATTTGTAGAGACAAGGTCTCAGTATGTTGCCCAAACTGGTCTTAAACTCCTGGCCCCAAATAATCCTCCCACCTTGGCCTCCCAAAGCAGTGGAATTACACGTGTGAGCCACCGCACCCGGCCAAAAAACAGGATCCTTGAGGCTGGATGCAGTAGCTCACGCCTGTAATCCCAGCAATTTGGGAGGCCAAGGCAGGCAGATTGCTTGAGCCCAGGAGTTCGAGACCAGCCTGTGCAATATGATGAAACTCTGTCTCTACAAAAAAAATACAAAAATTAGCTGGGTGTGGTAGCATGTACCTGTAGTCCTGTCTACTCAGAAGGTTAAGATGGAAGGATCTCTCGAACCTGGGAGGTCGAGGCTGCAGTGAACTGTAATCACACCACTGCACACAAGCCTGGGTAACAGAGTGAGACCTTGCCTCAAAAAAATAAAAAGGCCGGGTGCGGTGGCTCACACCTGTAATCCCTGCACTCTGGGAGGCTGAGGTGGATGGACCATGAGGTCAAGAGATTGAGACCATCCTGGCCAACGTGGTGAAACCCCAACTCTACTAAAAATACAAAAATGAGCAGGGCATGGTGGTGCACGCCTGTAGTCCCAGCTACTCGGGAGGCTGAGGCAGGAGAATCGCTTGAACCCAGGAGGTGGAGGCTGCAGTGAGCCGAGATCACGCCACTGCACTCCAGCCTGGTGACAGAGCGAGACTCCATCTCAAAAATAGTAATAATAATAATTAAATTAAATTAAATTAAAAATAAAAATTAAAAAAAAAAAAGAAGAGCAGGGGGAATCCTTGAGAGAAAAAACAATGCACCCTCTTTGGTATTCCATGAAAGCAGTTAGATGCTTATACTGACGGGAATACATCATCCTTACCAGATTGTTTTCAAGCAAGAAGCTGGGCTGACATTGACCTCACTTACCCACTAAAGTAAAGTTGCTCTCCAAAAGCTCCCTATGAGTGTTAAACCAGGCCTGTGCAAGGCGACTGTTTTTATTCTTCCCAATGATGTAATTCATGATATAAGCAAGCAGACCAGTCACCATCAAAATTTCTAGATAATAACTCTCCCAGCTGTTCTGGAGGTGTGCAGGAACCTAAAAAAGCAAAATCATTCCATTAAGTGTTGGCTGAGACTGAAGAACGAAATCTACCTCATGGGAGGAAGAATGAGAAAATCTATAAACAGAAGGGATACTTCAGATATCTGTCATTGAATAAGGTTAAACTTTGAAAAATAGGTCCATTTTACTTTTCTAGGCTAGCTTTATAAAAGATTCTCTAAGGAAATATAAGGACAATCAAATGGGATGAAAAGCTGGAAAGCCCTTTGTATTACACTTGGTCCTTAATCCCCCAAATAAATTCAATGTGCTGTACATCACCAAGGAATAAATTTTACTTATTCCTTGATAAGTAGTAAAACTAGAAGTGCTAGAATGATGAATAGGGGTTGCTTCTGTAGGTGTTGACTTTTTTTTTTTTTTTGAGACAGAGAGGTGTTGATTTTTATCAGAAAAATTGATGTCTTTCTCAGCTCCCACTATTGCATTAACACCAGCTATACATCATTAATTTTATTTCTGGGATTGATGACAAGACATTTTGTTGTTTAGTTGGGAATTCAGAATCCTGGATACCTACATCAACAATCGTTATTGGGTCTTTATTTTTGCTAGAAGAAGTATCTGGTTTGTCTTCATAACCTTCAAATTCTTCATCATCATATGGTTCGCTCTCAGTATCTCCCTCCTACAAAAATGAGGCATCATTTGTTTTCCTCTACAAATGTCACCAGCAGCTGTGTCTCATTTTGTTGGCAACATTTGTTGAGGAAAACAGAATGTGTAAGCAGCAAGCACAGAAAACAGATGTTACATGTTTTTAACAAAACGATTGGGTACAAATTTCAGCTTAAAATGAAAAAGTTCTGGAGATCTAATGTATAGCATGGTGACTACAGTTAATAATAATAATGTATTATAGACTTGAAATCTGCTAAGAGAATAGATTGTAAGTATTCTCACCGCCCCCCCCCCCACACACACGGAGGCAACTATGTTAATTAGCTTGTGATAAGCACTTCACATTGTATGTATAGGTATACCAAAACACTATGTTGTGCACCTTAAATAAATTTTTGTCAGTTACACCTCAATAAAGCTGGGGGTCACCCAAAACATCAAAATGATGAGTCCCCATGCTTTTGATGGCAAAGTTCTTTCTTTCTTTCTTTTTTTGGAGACAAGATCTTGCTCTATTACCCAGGCTGAAGTGCAGTGGCTCAATCTCAGCTCACTGCAACCTCCACCTCCCAGGTTCAAGCGATTCTCCTGGCTCAGCCTCCCAAGTAGCTGGCATTACAGGCACGCACCACCACGCCCAGGTAATTTTTGTATTTTTAGTAGAGACAGGGTTTCACCATGTTGGCCAGGCTGGTCTCAAACTCCTGACCTCAGGTGATCTGCCTGCCTTGGCCTCCCAAAGTGCCAGGATTACAGGCATGAGCCACCGTGCCCAGCCAATTGCAAAGTTCTAAATAATACAATTCTCACCCACAAACAGTATTTATTCTCTAACCCCTCCTCCAGTCAGGGTTTCAATAGAAGAACACAATTCATTCTGTTAATGTAAAAGGTGGAAACTTACCACAAAACACTTAGAAGAGCTCTACCTAGTGAATGAAAATGAAGACTCCAGACAGTAAAGGTCTCCTGAGCCTGAGGATTAATTTTAATGTTTGGGAAAGGTGCTAGTTACAAATTTTTCCAAGAAATTAATAAAAAGAACCTCACCTGGGTATCTGCATCTTCAAAATCTCCTTCTTGGTTTTCATCCTGCCCTTCTAACTCCACAGTGGTCTCATCTTCATCATCTTCAGTGATTATGACCCGTTGAGGAGATTCAGTAACAGAGTCTTCCATGACATCCTCAAATTCAGCGAAGTCATTATCATCATACTCTACTATGTCCTCCTCATCCTCAAAATCATCAAACTTGGCTTCAGAGACACTCCCAAACACCAGAAGGACAACACAGAAAGTGTGGAAGGCTTTCATTGCACCTTGAGAAAAAAAGCTTAAAAAAAAAGAGAACCCCAAAATGGATTGCCCTTCTATACATACTGATCAGATTTTATAAATAGTAAAAATCTTTAAACCTCTCCTGCTTTTCTCTTATTCGGTACTACTAGATTCAGATCACATTACATAAAGAACAATGAAGTAAGGTCAAGAGGCTTGGGTTCTGGTCTGGATCCTGGCACTAGATATCTGTAAAATCTTCAACAAGTCATCAAGTCATTTATTTAATTTCTTTTTTTTTTTGAGACGGAGTTTTGCTCTTGTTGCCCAGGCTGGAGCGCAATGGTGTGATCTCGGCTCACTGCAACCTCTGCCTCCTGGGTTCAAGCGACTCTCCTGTCTCAGCCTCCTGAGTAGCTGGGATTACAGGCACGTGCCACCATGCCCTGCTAATTTTTGTATTTTTAGTAGAGATGGGGTTTCACCATGTTGGCCAGGCTAGTTGTGAACTCCTGACCTCAGGGTGATCCACCTGCCTCGGCCTCCCAAAGTGCTGGGATTACAGGTGTGAGTCACTGCGTCCAGCCCAAGTCATTTAATTTCTTTAGGTTGGGTTTTCTAAAACTCTGTCCATTTACGTAGAGTATTCAATAAGCATTTTTTGAGGGCCTATTAAAAAGCTTGCAATAGAAAATGAGAAGGAGGTAAAAATGAAGGAATAAGATGTAGCTATTTATCTGTTAGTGGTAATAAGAATAATCCACGAATAAAAAAGCCATTCACCCTTAGATTGATTTGTGTTCATGTATGAACATAATCATCATAAGAGCAAACACTTAAATCACTATGTGCTAGACACTGTTCCAAAGACTTTACAAAAAGCAACTAATTTAATCCTCGTAACAACCCTCTAAGGAAAGCTGCAATATTAACATCCCCATTTCATTAATAAGGAAAATGGGGCAGAGAGATGCTAAGTAGTACAACTACCAAGTGACAAAGAGCTGTGATTTAATCCCAGAGTTTTGCCTCCAGAATCCATGCTATGAACCACTTCTCAGGCTGCTTCTCAAATGTAGGTAGGTGGCTGTGCTTTCATATTACTTGCTTAGAAGCAGTAATTTTTTGCTAACCAATTGTTCCTAGTGTGTATGATGGAATTCAATATATCATCATTTTATAGCTTTTTGAAGAACATTAAGTTTTCTAATATGTGAAAAAAGCTTCTGCATTAACAAATATAATGATGTATCTGTGACAAAATATGTGCCAAAGTCTATGAAAACACGGAGGACAATGTAATCATTTTACCAAATAGGTAAGGCTTTACAAAAAAAAAGTGGGGAGACCATTTGAGCTGAAATTTGAAAAGTATATTTCAACCATCAAACCTATTTAGGCTGTATTTCCGGTCCTGTCCCTCATCTAAACACCAGCCCCATGTCATAACTCACTGTAACCTTGAAGACATATCTGTTTGATGCCCTACAAACTTTTCGTGTATCTAGTAAGATAGTAGATATTTTAGGCTTTATGGGGTACATACTGGTCTCTGCTGCATATTGTTCTTTTAAAAAAAAAAAAAACTGGCCGGGCGCGGTGGCTCACGCTTGTAATCCCAGCACTTTGGGAGGCCAAGGCGGGCAGATCACGAGGTCAGGAGATCGAGACCACGGTGAAACCCCGTCTCTACTAAAAATGCAAAAAATTAGCCGGGCGTGGTGGCCGGCGCCTGTAGTCCCAGCTACTCACAGAGGCTGAGGCAGGAGAATGGCGTGAACCCGGGAGGCGGAGCTTGCAGTGAGCCGAGATTGCGCCACTGCACTCCAGCCTGGGTGACAGAGCGAGACTTCGTCTCAAAAAAAAAAAACAAAAAAAAAAACTTTAAAACAATATAAAGACCATTCTTACTTCACAGGCCTCCCCTCAGGCTGACCCAATCCCTGCCTATAGTCATCTCAAAATCATCAGGTATCTTAATTTCTCTATTTGTATATTAATATCAATCACATTTTTCCAGTCTTGCTTGTTGAAAATAAGAAGATATCTAATGTTTTGCCTTCTTTTTCCTTTGAAATCTATCAGTCATCAATTCCTGGTGTTTACTTCTTTGATTCCTACAGCCACTACAATCCAAGTTACCCCCACCTGCTGAAGAGCCACCATATTATTTTTTTTATTTTTATTTTTTTGAGACGGAGTCTCGCTCTGTCGCCCAGGCTGGAGTGCAGTGGCGCAATCTCGGCTCACTGCAAGCTCCGCCTCCCGCGTTCACGCCATTCTCTTGCCTCAGCCTCCAGCCTCTCAGAGTAGCTGGGACTACAGGTGCCCACAACCACGCCCGGCTAATTTTTTGTATTTTTAGTAGAGACGGGGTTTCACCGTGGTCTCGATCTCCTGACCTTGTGATCCGCCCGCCTCGGCCTCCCAAAGTGCTGGGATTACAAGCGTGAGCCACCGCGCCCGGCCGAGCCACCATATTATTCTAAATGGTATCATCTTAATGCTCTCCCCACTCCCTACTTTTCCTCCCTAAAAACCACCAGCATCTTTCTAAAACAGAACTTTTGTTACATATAAGGATTCAATAATCATCAAAGGCTCACCAATTATTGCAAAGTAATATAAAAACTCCTTTGGCATTCACTGCTTTTCACAATGATCCTACTGTAATTAAATGTACCTTCACTAAGCATATCGCCACGGTAGGTACTATGCCAAGATAAAGTACAATTCCTGAATTGAACATAAATTTGCACAGGAATTCAGCTTCAAGGACATGTGCTACAATATTATTTATGATGGTGAAATTTGGTTAAACTCTCTGGTTAAACTATGGATGTATCAAAAACCAAAGCTACTGTTGTCCATTAAAAATTGTTACATAGGGTGGTGGCTCTCCCCTGTAATCCCAGCACTGTGGGAGACTGGGGTGAGTGGACTGCTTGAGCCCAAGAGTTGGAGACCAGCCTTGGCAACATGGCGAAAATCCACCTCTACAAACAAAATAGAAAAATTAGCTGGGTTTGGTGGCATGTGCCTGTAGACCCAGCTACTCGGGGGACTGAGGTGAGAAAATCTGCTTGAGCTCACAAGGCCGAGGCTGCAGTGAACTGTGATCATGCTAATGCATTCCAGCCTGGGTGACAGTGAAACGTGCCTCAAAACAAAACACAAATAACAAAAGAAAAACCCCCAAGTAATTAAAAAAAAAAGTTACACAGCCTGGGCAACATAGTGAGACTTCCTCTCTACAAAAAATTTTTTAAAAATTAGCCAAGTCTCATGCTCATTCCTGTAATCCCAGCAGTTTGGGAGGCCAAGGTAGGCAGATTACTTGAGGTCAGGAGTTTGAGACCAGCCTGGCCAACATGGTAAAACCCTGTCTCTACTAAAAACATTTTAAAAATTAGCCAGCATGTGGTGTGCACTTGTAATCCCAGCTACTTGGGAGGCCGAGATATGAAAATCACTTGAACCTGGGAGGCAGAGGTTGCTGTGAGCTGAGATTGCACCACTGCACAATAGCCCGGGTGACACAGGGAGACTGTCTCAAAAAAAAAAAAAAAAAAAAAAAATTAGCCAAGTCTGGTGGTATGCACCAGCAGTCCAGCTATTCTGGTGGCTGAGGTGGGAGAATCACCTGAGCCCAGCAGGAGGTTGAGGCGTCAGTGAGCCATGACTGCAGCACTGCACTACAGCCTGGGCAACAGAGGGAGGCTGTCTAAAAGTAAAAAAAAAAACAACCAAAATGTTACAAATGAAGTCGAAATCCAGATCATTTTAGAAGCAAATGCACATAAAGAAAAAGGTTTGGCTGTGTGCGATGGCTCACACCTGTAATCCCAGCACTTTGGGAGGCCGAGGCGGGCAGATCACCTGAGGTCAGGAGTTTGAGGCCAGCCTGACCAACATGGCGAAACCTCGTCTCTGCTAAAAATACAAAAATTAGCCGAGCGTGGTGACAGGTGCCTGTAATCCCAGCTACTTGGGAGGCTGAGGCAGGAGGATCGCTTGAATCAGGAGGTGGAGGTTGCAGTGAGCTGAGACGCTGCCATTGCAGTCCAGCCTGGGCAACAAGAGTGAAACTCCATCTCAAAAAGAAAAAAAAAAAAAAAAAAAAGAAAAGAAAAAACAAAAAAGTTTAACAAGGATGTCCAATTTTTTGGTTTCCCTAAGCCACATTGGAAGAATAATTGTCTTGGGCCACACATAAAATACACTAACACTAATGATAGCCAATAAGCTAAAAAATATCTCATAATGTTTTAAGAAAGTTTATGAATTTGTGTTAGGCCACATTCAAAGCTGTCCTGGGTCACATGCGGCCTGCAGGCCATGGATTGGACAAGCTTGGTTTAGAAAAACATACATTTACATACAAATATTAGTTAGCTTGTATGGTAGAATTCTGGGTATTTTGTCTTTATTTTTCTTCATATTTATTTATTTATTTTTTTTTTTTTGAGGCAGAGTCTTGCTCTGTAGCCCAGGTTGGAGTGTAGTGGCGTGATCTCGGGTCACTGCAACCTCTGCCTCCTGGGTTCAAGTGATTCTTCTGTCTCAGCCTCCTGAGTAGCTGGGATTATAGGCGCCCACCACCATGCCTGGCTAATTTTTTTTGTAGTTTAAGTATAGATGGGGTTTCACCATGTTGGCCAGGTTGGTCTCGAACTCCTGACCTCAGGTGATCCACCTGCCTTGGCCTCCCAAAGTGCTGGGATTACAGGCATTTACCAGCATGAGCCACCGTACCTGGACTAAATTTTTTTTTTTTTTCTGTAATGTAGTTTTGTCACTCGAGAAGAGGCATTGCAGACTGAGGAACAGGTTTGGCATAGAGGCCTGAAATAGCATATTTTAGGAGCCTGGTATGATAGGGCATTGGGTTTGTAGACTCAAGTGGGAGAAAGGAAGCTGGAAAGGCCCTCAGGGGCCAGGTCATGATGAAATCATTACTGGCAACTGCAGGGAAGTGGTAAGGATGGAAGCCATAATGCAAGGAGTTGAGTATTAACGGAGATGAGAGTATGGCAAAGGGGAAATAGGTACTTTCAGGGTGCTCTGGGACGGAGAATATTCTAAATCTAAATCTAAATCTCATTTATAGCACTGAAACTTCTTAAAGAAATCAGTTTAATATCAAAGGTTATTGTCCAATGCCTTGCAATCCATGGATGCTCAAGAAATTAAATGCTCTTAAAGGCTGGGCACAGTGGCTCACATCTCTAATCCCAGCACTTTGGGAGGCCAATACGGGCAGATCACCGGAGGTCAGGAGTTCGAGACCAGCCTGGCCAACATGGTGAACTCCCGTCTCGACTAAAAATACCAAAAAATTAGCTGGGCATGGTGTCGCATACCTGTAATCCCAGCTACTTGGGAGGTTGAGGCAGGAAAATTGCTTAAACTTCGGAGGCAGAGATTGCAGTGAGCCGAGATCACGCCACTGCACTCCAACCTGGGAGACAGAGCGAGACTCCGCCTCCCGGGTTCAGGCCATTCTCCTGCCTCAGCCTCCCAAGTAGCTGGGACTACAGGGGCTCGCCACCACACCAGGCTAATTTTGGTTATTTTTAGTACAGACGGGGTTTCACTGTGTTAGCCAGGATGGTCTCGATCTCCTGACCTTGTGATCCGCCCGCCTCGGCCTCCCAAAGTGCTGGGATTACAGGAGTGGGCCACCGCGCCCGGTCTCCTTTTCAAATCCTACTCTTAAAACCTTTTTTTTCAGGCTGGGCGCAGTGGCTCACGCCTGTAATCCCAGCACTTTGGGAGGCCGTGGCGAGCGGATCGCGAGGTCAAGAGATCGAGACCATTCTGGCCAACATGTTGAAACCCCGTCCCTATTAAAAGTACAAAAATTAGCTGGGCGTGGTGGCGCTTGCCTGTAGTCCCAGCTACTCGGGAGGCTGAGGCAGGAGAATTGCTTGAACCAGGGAGGCGGAGGTTGTAGTGAGCCGAGATCGCGCTACTGCACTCCAGCCTGGCGACAGAACGAGACTCTGTCTCAAAACAAAACAAAACAAAAACACTTTTTTTTTTTTCAAATAGAAGCAACTAAAAGTTAACACCGGAACAGTCAACTCGATTAACAGTCTGCCAAAAGATCCGATCATTTCAAATTGAATTTCCAATTAGAATATTCACACCATAGAAACACTTCTGAAATAACTCAGCACTATAATGGAGATCCTTCAAGGTTATTTAGGTTACAATCATCCAAGCCATTTTTATCTTGGCCTTCCGTCTTAGAAGTCTCCGCTGCACCTGTCAACTCAGTTCTCAAATGCACAAGTCCTTGCCGGGCCACCCAGCCTCTATGACTCCTGAAGCAAGCAACACAGGACCAAGGAAAATTCACACAAGCACTAACAAGTCTGGTTTGATTATTTTCTGCAAGCTCATCCAATAGTTCCTCAGCGACTGAGTCCAGACTTGAGGAAAGAGGACTGAGTGAGGCCATCATTCCTTGTTGTCATTTTAGATTAGGCCTTTCTGACAACGGCCAAAACGAGTATTCTGGAAATCATGCAGACTTTCCTCTGTCTCTTTATATGTGTTGGATACAAACACGTTTCATCTTAGAAACCTCCAGAAGAGACTGGCCATAGAGGTTTTTGCTTCTATCAAACCCCTTGCCTAGTTTCTCCCCACCCAAGAGAATCAATACATCCTAATGTCATCCTGGGGCACACACTGTACATTTCCTCTAACTCTGCCCTTCCGGCTATCATTTGCTCACAGCTCCGTGGGAAAGTTCCCCCAAACCATTACAATTTTCTCAACCGGACCGGCCTACAGGCCAAGCAACTCGGAGTCACTGCTCGGCCTGGCCCGGCCCCTCCCCGACAAGCGCGTCCAGGCCCACTCCTTACCTGTGGCCGAAGCCGAAACCCGGCCCAGCGCCCTGCGTCCGACACCCCTGCCCCGCCTGCCTCTCGGCCTTGCCGCCGCCTCCGCGATCGCAGCGGTTTTACTGCCCTGGATGCCTCTAGGACGCAGCCAGAACCGTAGCTCAGTCACGCCGCGCCTCTCTTCACGTAGCCTCCGCCGTCCGTTACGTAGAATGCGAGCGGCTAGTCAGCGCCTGCGCGCAGCCTGCGGGGCGGGACGCAACCCCGGGGACAGCGCGAGACCTCCCTTTCCCCCTCCCGGCTGAGGCGAGGTGGCGCTTCTGGGAAAATTACATAATCCCCGCCCCTGGGCCGGAACTGCCCTCGCCTATCCCAATCCTCCTCCCTAGGGTTCCGTCAAGTTGTCGTCATACGGAACCAGTGCTCCGGAAGCTAAAGGTGGCCATGCTGTGTGGGACCACGTGGCCAGAGGCAAGAGTGTCGCTCTAGTAGTATATGCAACAGTTTAAACGATAGGCATGTTCATGTAAATATGGTTTCTGCCCAACCCGTTTTCTCTTGGGATTTTTGGCCAGCACCCTGACGCCACTTTTTCTTCATTCCCAGACCCACTTTCTAGACGGGTCATGAACACTGTCCACCCAACTGCAGCTTCCTGTCAGAGTATCTGAGGAGCCTGTGAGGCGTTCTGGAGTTTTAAGGTCAGGCGCCTTCCGGGAGCCGTAGCCCCGGCCCCGCCCTTCGGCCCGCGCATTCCTCACTGCGCATGTCGCGTTTTTGTTCCCCTCCCCCCTTCAGCAACGGGCCGTGAGGCGGTGGCGGCGGTGGCAGTGGCGGTGGCGGCGGCGGCGGCGAAGGGGGCGGAGAGGAAGGAGCGCGGCGGGACCGGGCCGGGACAGCGCGTACTTTGGGCCGCGGGATTCTCTCCGCGCCCGCGGTGGTAGCAGCTGCCGCTGCAGCCATAGCAGCAGGTTTGTGCGTGGGGGTTCTGGACGCAGGGCCGCCAGTCCTTGGGGGCACTGGAGGCAACTGCTGGGCCTAGCGAGGGCGGAGGAACGGCGGCCTTGCTTAACAAAGAGTCGGCAGAGCCTCGGGGTCCCGGCGGCCGGGGTGCCAGGAAGGGGTGGGAGTGCGGGCTGAGGCCTCGAGGGTTCCTTCCCAGCCGCGTCGCCCTCCCACAGCTCCCGCTTCCCTCGCAAGTCTACCCAGGCCCAGTTGGCGGCTTTTCGGAGGCGGCGCCCCCTCGCCTAGGAAAGGGATTTGCAGGGTGCCCGGCTCCGAGGCAGGAATAGCGCGGGGAGACTTCTGACCCAAGGAGGCAGCGTTTGGGAGATGCAGGTCTCCGAATTTGGGGTCTTGATAGGCAAAAGCTGCCAAATGAGAGGAGTGAAAAGACATAGGCGATTATCTTTGTGCAGCCTTGAGTAGGTCGATTATTAGTATCACTGTAGTCACACAAACTTTTTTGCGGCCTACTTGAGAGCCTATCTGATGTGAATAAATAATTCATGTGGAGTTGCAAACATATGCATCAAAAACAGGAGAAGCTGTCGAGAGTTTTGGGGAATTACATTCTCATCACTGAGAATTTCCCTCTTGCCCCCACTCCTATAGGCAGTTATCCAGTTTCCTGGGGCTTCCCTGTATTTTCTTTTTGTCAATGATATTTCTGTGTCTGTCCTCCCTCGTATACACACCCAGGACTTCCTAAGGGGCAGGGACTATGTCTTAAGTCACTTTGCAGAGCCAAGCTCAGTTCTGGCACATAGGAGGTGAGCAATGAGTGTTTCGTACAAAAATTGACGTTTAGATTTTGACAGCTGGGAAAAGAAAATGTATCTTTCTGTACCTGGAAGAGGCATTGTGTAGCCTAATGTGCAATTCATTCATTCAAGGGGTATTTTTATTGGTGCCTATTCTCTAGCGCCGTTCTAGGTGATAGAGATAGGTGTTAGACCCCTGCCTTTGTGAAACTTAACTTTCTGTTAGCGGGAGGAGAGGCAAACAGATACATAAATTATACTGAATGTTAGAAGATGATCAGTACCTTAGGTAAAAGAAAGCTGGAAAGGGGGTTGGGGAGGTGTTGCTGGAATTTGCTATAAAGTGGTCAGGGAAGTCCATACAGACAAGCTGATATTTAAGTGGACTAGAAGGAGGAGTGAGTCTATGTTTATCTGGGGAAAGGAACGTTCCAAGCTAGAGAATAACAAACATAAAGGCCTTGAGGAAGACAAAGCTGGCCCGTTAAGAGTGAAGACCAACGCGTTTGGAGCACTGTGAGCTGAGGGAGTATTAGGAGATAAGGTCAGGGAAGAATTGGGGGAAGGGAGTGAGCGGAACAACCAAAGCCTTTTAGGCTGTTGCTTAGGAAGGATCTGAGGGTTTCGATCAGAGGAATGATAATATCTGATTTATATTGTAACAATTTAAGAGAGGAGTGCAGTTATTTAAATTTGTTTTGTTACGTTGATAGTCATATAATCAGCTCTTAGTTGCTTTAAGCTGACAGGAGAAGAGATGCTTCTAAAATAACCATAACCTAGCATTTACTTATATTTGGTTTAGAAGAATGTGATTACGTTCTTGAGTTTTTATATAGATTCTCATCAAAGAACTGACCTGTATATAGTGTGTGAGATACTCTCAAAGTAGATGTAGAGTAGATGTTAATCACTGTCACTAGAACTCTTCCTTCCACCTCCAAAAATACAGTGATAAAGTAATGTGGTTTATATAATCAGTTGTTTTTAGTCCGCTGTATTTAAAGTCATTTAGATCATATCTTATTTTCTACCATTGCCAAAAACACAAACTAGCTAAATTGTCTTCCTTTATAAGTGTGTTCCACATTTATTCTCACTTCCTAGCCTTCGCTAGTTCAGTCTTTCTCCCTAGAATGTCTTCGTCTGCACGTCTCTACCCAGCTTGCGTCTTTCTGTGCCTAGCCTGGCTTCTGACTCTCTTATGACACTTGCCTCTGCTTGTTAGCTCATGGTGATCTCTGACATCTTCAGTGTTCTTGTGGCACTTCTGTGTGAAATACCTGAGTTGAAAGAAGTCTGATAGTCTCAATTTACCAGTGAAGAAATTGGTTCTTCAGAAATAATATAATAATGAAAAACACGATGGTAGCTGACATATTGAACAAGTACATTTTTGTGTATGAACTTAATTTTTCACACCAACTCTTGAGATAGGTGATAGTCTCATCTTTTTTTTTTTTTTTTGAGATGGTGTCTGGCCATGTTGCCCAGGCTGATCTTGAACTCCTGGGCTCAAGTAATCTGCCTGCCTCAGCCTCCCAAAGTACTGGGATTACAGGCGTGAGCCACCACACACAGCCTCTCACCATTTTTTATAGATGAGGAAGCAGAACCCAGAGAAGCTAAATAACTTCCCTGAGGTTCATATCAAGTTAGTAGCAAAGATAGTTTACACATAGCCTGTGCTACTTTGCTATTCTATTAAGATTTCCTAGGAAACCACTGTGTTTTATTTATTTTTTAGAGACAGTGTCTTGCTGTGTTGCCCAGGTTGGAGTGCAGTGGTCCAGTTAGCTCATTGTAACCTGGAACTCCTGGGTTCAAGCAATCCTCTTGCCTCATCCTCCTGAGCAGCTAGGACTACAGGCGTGTGCCACCATGCCTGGCTAATTTTTAAAATTATTTTTGTAAAGACAGGGTTTTGCTGTGTTGCCCAGGCTGGTCTCAAACTCCTGGCCTTAAGTGATCCTCCCACCTTGGCCTCCCAAAGGGCAAGGATTACAGGTGTGAGCCACCTTGCCCAGCCAGCCATAGGATTTAGTGCCTAGAGCCATACCAAATAGGACTTCATGCCATCTTGACTATTTCTCCTCAGCCTAGTGGTAGACCTCCTTTAGTCTTTCACATATTGAATAAATGAGTATCTAATATTGAAAACATGCTATAAAAGAAAAGGGAATAAGCCTGTTTCTTCAGCCATGAATCCTATAATATGGAGTTGGACTGGAAAGGGAGTTTGAGGAAGGAGATGCCATTTCTTTTTCTTTCTTTTTTTTTTTTTTTTTTGAGACGGAGTCTCACTCTGTCGCTCAGGCTGGAGTGCAGTGGTGCAATCTCGGCTCACTGCAAGCCCCGCCTCCCGGGTTCAAGTGATTCTCCTGCCTCAGCCTCTGGAGTAGCTGGGACTACAGGTGCCCGCCACCATGCCCGGCTAATTTTTTGTATTTTTAGTAGAAACGGGGTTTCACCGTGTTAGCCAGGATTGTCTCGATCTCCTGACTTCGTGATCGGCCCGTCTTGGCCTCCCAAAGTGCTGAGATTACAGGTGTGAGCCACCGTGCCCAGCCAGGAGATGCCATTTCTTTGGGGATATCATATTCATGTCTAGGAGTTGGTATTTGAGATATGCTTTGAAGGATAGGACTTTGGTAGGTACTCATAGTTTATAGGAAAGAGATTTGATGTGAAGGGGATCCAGTTAGAGGGAAGAGGATTCACTAGAATGCTTGTTTTCCTGGAAAACTGAGTACATGTGGAGAGACCCTGGGAAATATGAATGGTAAAGTAGTTTGATGCCACAATGGAGGGTCTCATTCCAGCATGATTAACTGTGGAGAGCTATGGAATTGAGAGTGACATAATCAGAAATGTGTGTTCTGGAAGAACCTGGAAAGGGTTTTTGATAAGCATCTGAATACTGACCTCCCTTCTGTGAGACTTTTTCTGGTTCCACGGTATTAACACACACTATGCTACTCTACCAAAGGAGGTAAAACTTGCTTTTCTCTTTTCACTGTGTGTCTCACTATTACTTCATCGTTTTATGCTTTACTACACAGAATCACTTCTCATAGACTATGGAAGATTTGCTGGTTTTAGATGAAGCATCTGGATGTACATCACCATTACTTTTCCAATAAAACAGACATTCTTGGGACAGTGGTCGGGGGAGGATTACCTGTCAAATGTCATTTGTCTCAGAGAGGCCTTGCCTGACTTAAGTCTGCAATAGCTTGCCTCTTACCCTCTTGCTTGCTTTTCATAGCACTTTTGCTACCTGGAATTACATGATTTAGTTTTTCTTTCTCCTGGGCCAGACTGTGAACTCTGAATATGGCTGCGTCTGATTCCATTACTGTATCCTTAGCACCTTAGAGCAGTTACTGGCACAAAGTAGGCACTCGGTATATTTTGACTTAGTGATCACTCTAGTAGTGCTGTGAGAGCTTGATAATAGAAAGTTTTTTTTTTTTTTTTTTTTTTTTTGAGACGGAGTCTTGCTCTGTTGCCCAGGCTGGAGTGCAGTGGCGCAATCTCAGCTCACTGCAAGCTCCGCCTCCCGGGTTCACGCCATTCTCCTGCCTCAGCCTCTCCAAGTAGCTGGGACTACAGGCGCCTGCCACCACGCCCGGCTGATTTTTTGTATTTTTAGTAGAGATGGTGTTTCACCGTGGTCTCGATCTTCTGACCTCATGATCCGCCCGCCTCAGCCTCCCAAAGTGCTGGGATTACAAGCGTGAGCCACCGCGCCCGGCCAGAAAGTTTTGTTTGTTTGTTTGTTTGTTTGTTTTTAGACAGGGTCTCACTCTGTCGTCCAGGCTGGAGTGCAGTGGCGCGATCTCAGCTCACTGCAGCCTCCATGTCCTGGGTTCAAGAGATTCTCCTGCCTCAGCCTCCTAAGTAGCTGGAACTACAGGTGCGTGCCATCACGCCTGGCTAATTTTTGTATTTTTAGTAGAGACGGGGTTTCACCGTGATGGCCAGGATGGTCTTGATCTCCTGACCTTGTGATCTGTCCGCTTTGGCCTTCCAATAATCAGAAATTTTTTTTTTAGGAAATAATTGCAATAGTGGAGGTGGAGATGGAAAGGCGGATATACATGAGGGATGTCCCTCATAGTACTGGGCATATAACAAAATCATCAGTGGTTATTGGTCAGTATAAAACAATGGATGTTATTACTAAGAACCAACTTAGAGTTGTTCTTTTTTAAGCAAATACTCATTACTTTGTTTAAGGCTCTATTCAGCTAATTCTTTTCAAATTAGGTATTTCAAAAGGGTTCTTCTTTAAATTTTTATTTTTTGGCACCCCAGCAGGAAATGAAGAAATCTTTTTTAAGAGAAAAAATACAAAAATGCAGTTGAATTTCCCCAAGTGTGTTTTTTTGTTTTGTTTTGTTTTTGTTTTGTTGAGACGCAGTCTCACTCTGTCACCCAGGCTGGAGTGCAGTGGCGCGATCTCGGCTCACTACAACCTCCGACTCCTGGGTTCAGGCCATCCTCCCTCAACCTCCCGAGTAGCTGGGGCTATAGGTGCACGCCACCACACCCGGGTAATTTTTTGTATTTTTTGTAGAAACCAGGTTTTGCATTGTTGTCCAGGCTGACCTCAAACTCCTGAGCTCAAGCCATCCTCCTGCCTTGGCTTCCCAAAGTGCTGGGATTGCAGTTGTGAGCCACTGTGCCCACCTCATTTTGTTTTCTTCTTTTGCTACTATCACCACAGTCTAGCCACAGAACACTTCTCATCTTGTAAAACTGAAATTCTGTACCCATTAAACAATAACACCCTATTCTCCCCTCCTCGCAGCCCCTGGCAACCACTCTTCTACCCTGTGTCTCTGAGTTTGACTATTCTAGGTATCTCTTTTTTTTTCTTTTTGTTTTTGTAGAGATGGGGTCTCACTGTGTTGCCCAGGCTGGTCTCAAACTCCTGACCTGAAGCTATCCTCCTGCTTCCCACAGTACTGGGAATATAGGCGTAAGCCACTGCACCTGCCTCTTTTATTTTTTTAGTAACCAAATAGAAATTTGGGTGGCTATCTTTTGCTTCTTCTGTCAGCTATACTCCCGCAAACCTCTGTGATTTTCAAGGTTCAGTAGCCATATACACTACATGGTTTAATAGTAGGAAAAACTGCTGGGCACGGTGGCTCACGCCTGTAATCCCAGCACTTTGGGAGGCCGAGGCAGGCAGATCACTGGCGGTCGGGAGTTTGAGACCAGCCTGACCAACATGGAGAAACCCCATCTCTACTAAAAATACAAAATTAGCCAGGCGTGGTGGCACATGCCTGTAATTCCAGCTACTTGGGAGGCTGAGGCAGGAGAATCACTTGAACCCGGGAGGGAGAGGTTGCGGTGAGCCGAGATTGCGCCATTTTATTGCAGCCTGGGCAACAAGAGCGAAACTCTGTCTAGAAAAAAAAAAAAAAGGTAGGAAAAACCGTTGTCAAGAGACTTAAGTAATGATCCATTGAGGATGATCTGGCTTAGATTTAATCAGGAAGGGTGGTTAGCTAGATAACAAGGTTTATAGTAATAAAAGACGGTTTTCACAAATACTAGGATGAATTTTGGAGAGCCTGAATACGTGATATTTATTCATACAGCAAAATTTTTTGAGTACTACGCAGACACCAAGGATATAGTGCTGGACAAATTGAGGAAAGTCTATGCCCTCATGGAGCTAACATTCTACTCAGGGTATATAGAAAGCACAGTTGCTTGGCCTTCCTAGAGTCAGTAATTGAGGGGCAATGAGCTGTGTGTTCTAGATGAGCTAGGGAAAGGATCGCTTTTCCATCTTGCTAAGTCTTGAGAGCCATTAAGCAACCCTCACCTGCCCAAGGTCTCACTGCCTGCCTGTTTATGGCAGGAGTTGATTTGCCGCTTTTGTAATATGAACCTTTTGATTATTTAATAGGGCTGATTCATATTCATGCTTGTTGTTTTCACTCCTTCCCTCTAGTTTTGGGGGAAGAGCGAGTTACTCCTGTTGTTAAAAGTTTTGATTGTGTCTGGTCTTCTCTGGAAATCCTATGACTTTTTTCTGTCATTTTGCATCTTCAGTTTTTCAGACTTTACTGGTTTTTCCCCTTTAGCATATAAACATGCCTATGTTTCTTTAAAAAATACAATTTCTGTAGTTAATGCTTCACTTTCTCCTTCCTATCATTGATAAACAGCCTACAAAGTACTCTTGACTCCTCTTGACCTAGTCTGCATCTTCTACCACTTACTTGCCAGGTACTCCTCAACCCTGTCCCTACTGCTCCATTGAAACTGCTTTCACTGATGACTCCTGGTTGCATATAAAACAGAAGCATTTTAGTTCTTTTTGTTTTGTTTTTTTTGAGACAGAGTCTCGCACTCTCGCCCAGGCTGGAGTGCCCTAGCCAGATCTCGGCTCACTGCAAGCTCCGCCTCCCAGGTTCATACCTTTCTCCTGCCTCAGCCTCCTGAGTAGCTGGGACTACAGGTGCCCGCCACCATGTCCGGCTAATTTTTTGTATTTTTAGTAGAGATGGGGTTTCACCGTGTTAGCCAGGATGGTCTTGATCTCCTGACCTTGTGATCTGCCTGCCTTGGCCTCCCAAAGTGCTTGGGATTACAGGTGTGAGCCACCGCGCCCGGCGCATTTTCGTTCTTAACTTACCTGACTTCTCTTTAGTTTTCTGCCTATAGAGCTTCTCTCTCCTCACCTGTGTTCCTCCTTGTCTCCCCTTCCTTCTTTCCCTCTCCTCTTTCTTTCCCTTCCCCCATCCCTGTTCCCCTTCCCCCATCCCTGTTCCATCTGAAGTTTCCATGTAAGCTTCTCTTTTTCTGCCCATTCCTAAATAGTGATATATGTTAAGAATTGTCTTACTGGGCCAGACGTGGTGGCTCACACCTGTAATCCTAGCACTTTGGGAGGCCGAGGCAGGCAGATCACGAGGCCAGGAGATCGAGCATCTTGGCTAACACGGTGAAACCCCGTCTCTACTAAAAATACAAAAAAATTAGCCAGGCACGGTGGCAGGTGCCTGTAGTCCCAGCTGCTGGGGAGGCTGAGGCAGGAGAAAGGTGTGAACCCCGGAGGTGGAGCTTGCAGTGAGCCGAGATCGTGCCACTGCACTCCAGCCTGGGCGACAGAGTGAGACTCCGTCTCAAAAAATAAAAATAAAAAAAGAATTGTCTTAACAGCTGGGCGCAGTGGATCACGAGGTCAGGAGTTTGATACCAGCCTGGCCAACATGGTGAAACTTGTCTCTACTAAAAAATACAAAAATTAGCCGGGCATGGTGGCGTGTGCCTGTAATCCCAGCTACTTGGGAGGCTGAGGCAGGAGAATTGCTTGAACTCAGGAGGCGGAGGTTGCAGTGAGCCAAGATCATGCCATTGCCCTCCAGCTCTGGGCGACAGAGCAAGACTCCTCCTTGGGGAGAAAAGAGAATTGTCTTACCTCTTTTCTCACTCTGCATCGTCTCTCTGCTAGCTTATTTACATCAGTAACCTCAAATGCAAATGGCTTAAATCAAATCTATAGCTCACTCCAGACCCCTCTCTGCAGTTACTGCCCCTACTTGGCATCTCTACTCAGCTCTCTCATAGATACTGAACTCACCTTCCGCCTGGTTTTGCAAGCCTGGCTCTTTAGGTTTCCATCTCCATTAGTGGCTCCACAATTCACCCAGTCTTTAAAGCCAGAAACTTCTGAAGTTATTCTAGACTCTTCTTCCTTAGCTTCCACACCAATTACTGGTCACAGAATCCTAATTGATCTTTCCTCAGATATCTAAATAAGTAACCCAGATCCATCCCCCGTTTCTCCTTTCCCACAGGTGCTTTCTTAGTTCAGAATTTTGTCGCTTTATACCTGTGTTGCTGCAACAGCCTCCTAACTACTTTCCTTGCCTCTACCATGAGTATCTCTCATTCTGTCTTTCAAAAACACTGATCTGAAAATTTCTCTTCTGTGTAAAATTAACGATTCTTTGTAGCTTGCAAAATACAGTTTTGTATGGTACGTCATTAGCATAGCCTTCTAAGCTGTTGATCTTGGCCCTGCCTTGTCTTTCTGAACATGTGTCCTGCAAATTTCCCAAATGTCCTACTGAACTCTAGCTGCACTGAACTATTTCCTGTTCTCTGTGGTAGCACTTAACAGAGCCTTCCATCTAAAATGCCCGTCTTTAATGCCTCTTTGATCTAATGCCTCTTGAGATTTCAAAATTTAACATGTCATCTCTCAGAACACTTCTATGCCTTTGCTCCCACTCATGGACCAGCAGTGAATGCACTCTGTATAGTACATCTGTTAGAACGCATCATGTTGTTTTCAGCTGCCTCAGACTGCACTGTCTACTCCTTGAGAACAGGGACTGTATCTTTTATGTATGAATGCCTAGCACTTCATATACCGTCTGACCTTCTCAGCAAGCTTTCAGTAAACCATTGAAAGTTTTCCTGCTAGGAGATTGTGTGATTCTTAAAATCCACCTGAACGTAAATGTCTTTCCACTACCCTTTCTTTGTCTGCCTTCTCATCCTTATGGCTTATTAGCTCCTTGTTATACATTGTATACACTAGGAAAAATGAGATTAAAATTGAGCCCATCATTTTTGTTGCTTGGGAACAGCTCTTGTAAAGATAGGCTTATAGATTAGTTTAAAAACGTCAGATGCTAAAATTTTGCTTGTAAAGATTCTTACTAAATTTCATCGCACTGGAATGATGTTGATTCCTTGATTGAAGGAATCCCCTTATGGGATTCCTAAAAGCAGGAGATGAAGATGAAGTTCAGGTAAATTAGTACTTACTAAATGCATACCTTAGTCATTTTCACTGTTAGAGAAGGAGGTCCAAAATGAGTAAAGACAGTTTCTATCTGGAATTAAGGGTCTAAGTAGAGATTGACATGGTATAATTCAAGTTTAATACTAAGCAGGCTGGGCGCCGTGGCTCACACCTGTAATCCCAGCACTTTGGGAGGCCAAGGTGGTTGGATCGATTTAGGTCGGGAGTTCAAGACCAGCCTGGCTAACATAATGAAACCCCATCTCTACTAAAAATACAAAAAATTAGCTGAGCCTGGTGGCACACGCCTGTAATCCTAGCTACTCGGGAGGCTGAGACAGGAGAATCACTTGAACCAGGGAGGCAGAGGTTGCAGTGAGCCAAGATTGTACCACCGCACTCCAGCCTGGGCGACAGAGTGAAACTCTGTCTCCCAAAAAAACAAACAAACAAACAAAAACCCTAAAACTAAGCAAACAACTAAGTGCTGTGTATAATAGCAGTTGAACCAAACCTATAGGGTATATATAGACAAGGGGCATAGAACAGTGCATGTTTCTGATCTCTTTGACAATGTAATAAACAGTTTTTGGAATTTTTTTCCACCCTGGCTTCAAAGCTAGTGGAAATTAAAATAAAAGTAAACATTTTAATTTTTCTTACTAATGGTAAACAAAATAAAAATCAAATAACTGCTGTTAACATTTTGATAAACAGCCTGTCAGCTGTCTCTGTATATGTAACTCATGGTTTTTACATAAATTAAATCATACTACCCACCTTGTTTTATGCCCTTAGTTATTTTACTCAATGTGTAATGGATACTTTTTCATAAATGTAAGTAGTAGTTAAAATTTTTAGGCCAGGCAAGGTGGTGTGAGTCATGTCTGTTAATTCCAGCACTTTGGGAGACTGAGGTAGGAGGACTGCTTGAGGCCAGGATTTCGAGACCAGCCTAGGCAACATAGTGAGACCACAAAAAATTAAAATAAAAACACAGGCATGGTGGCTCATGTTTGTAGTTCCAGCTACTCAGGAGGCTGAGGTGGGAAGATCACTTGAGCCCAAGAGTTCGTGGCTGCAGTGAGCTGCAATCAGACCACTGTACTGCAGCCTGGGTGACAGCAAGAACTTGTCTCAAAAATTTTTTTTTTAAACTCAGAATGCATTTTCCTTTGGGCAATTGCATTTTAAAACTTGTTCCTAAGGAAATAATCGAAGGTATGCACAAAGATGTAGCTATAATGATGTGTTCTGCAACATTGTGTTACCAGTATTATACTGTAAAGTAGTGAAGAAATAGATATCTGTTGACATTAAACAATATCATAGTATATCATTAGGTGAAGAAATCACTAAAATAATATGTACAGTATGGTTTAAGTTTTTAATTTGTGTGTGTATACACATATGCATACAAGTAGCGAAAAATAGAACAAAACTACATATCTAGGAGAGGAAATTTCAGGTAGTTTTAAATTTTGTTCTTCTTTGCTTTCTGCTTTTCTGTAAAACTTAGGTAAGTTGTATCATTAAAAAGGGTTTTTGGGGGCCAAGTGCAGGAGCTCATGCCTGTAATCCCAGCACTTGGGGAGGCTGACGTGGGTGGATCACTTGAGGCCAGGAGTTCCAGACCAGCCCATCTCTACTAAAAATACAAAATATTAGCTAGATGTGGTGGTGCACACTTGTAATCCCAGCTACCCAGAAGGCTGAGGCATGAGAATCACTTGAACCCAGGCGACAGAGGTTGCAGCAAGCCGAGATTGGGCCACTGCACTCCAGCCTGGGTGACAGATCGAGGCTCTGTCTCAAAAAACAAAAAAACGTTTTTTGGGCCAGGTGCGGTGGCTCATGCCTGTAATCCCAGCACTTAGGGAGGCAGATGTGAGGGGGGATCTCTTGAGGCTATGAGTTTGTGACCAGCCTGGGCAACATCACAAGACCCTGTTCCTTAAAAAAAAAAAAAAAAGGTTTTTGGAGCCAAGACTAATGTAAGGTATTGTTTGTAAATTGATTTTATCAATGCACAAGAAATTTCTTTGTAATTCTTTTTTTTTTTTTTTTTGAGACAGAGTCTCGCTCTGTCGCCCAGGCTGGAGTGCAGTGGCGCAATCTCGGCTCACTGCAAGCTCCGCCTCCCGGGTTCACGCCATTCTCCTGCCTCAGCCTTTCCGAGTAGCTGGGACTACAGGCGCCCGCCACCACGCCCGGCTAATTTTTTTGTATTTTTAGTAGAGATGGGGTTTCACCGTGGTATCGATCTCCTGACCTTGTGATCCGCCCACCTCGGCCTCCCAAAGTGCTGGGATTACAAGCGTGAGCCACTGCGCCCGGCCTCTTTGTAATTCTTAACCACAGGCTAACTGAATACTTCAGGCAACATGTCAGTGAATCATAGTTTCTTCCTGGATAGTGTTTCTATTGGGCAGTTGTTCAATAAATACGTGCTTCATAGTACCTTTCCTTCAGACATGAATACATAGATACTGTCTACAAATAACTGATCTTTTAAGTTTTGATTCTTTGATTCTTCCAGATGTCATTACCAGAGGATAACCTCTAGTTTTCGGAGAGTCTTGGCTGATAGAACCTCAGTCTTTCATATAAGGATGAAGATGTTTAGTCTTTTCATATCTCCAATGGCCTAGCACATATCAGATTCCCCAAAATATTTCTTTTTATGAGTATTTTTGTCAGCTTAATAAGATGTTAATTAGCAGGTAAATCCTTTTGGAGGAGGTGACATTAAATACTGCATTCCAGTTTATATTGAGATCCCAGTAAAATTAAAACAATTTCTTCAGTGTTTTAGAAAATATAACCATTTGTTGAGGCTAGCATGGTGTGTATCTGAAATACAATGTCAACTTTTGTGGTTTTTGTTTTTGTTTTTTTAAGAGACAGGATTTCACTATGTTGCCCAGGCTGGAATACAGTGGCTATTCACAGGCAGGATCATAGCACACTGTAACCTTGAACTCCTGGGCTCAAGCAATTTCCCTGCCTCAGCCTCCTGAATGGAAATGAATCTCTTAATGAGGTGGATTTTCTTTTCTTTTCTCTTTTCTTTTCTTTTCTTTTTTAATATAAAAAGAGACAATCTCTGTCACCCAGGCTTGAGTGCAGTGGCGTGATCATAGCTCAGTGTAATCTGGAACTCCTGGGTTCAAGTAGTCCTCCTGCCTAAGCCTCCCAAGTAGTTGACATTACTGGCCTGGGCCACTCTCCTTACTACAGTGTTATAGTTTTAATTGAGAAGCTAAAATTTAAAATAAAATTTTAGGTGGAGGTTAGAAGAGACATACAACTCAGTGGGGCTATATACTTCTTTTTTTTTTTTTTTTTGAGACGGTGTCTCGCTCTGTCGCCCAGGCTGGAGTGCAGTGGTGCAATCTCATCTCACTGCAACCTCCTCTTCTCAGATTCAAGTGATTCTTCTGCCTCAGCCTCCCAAGTAGCTGGGACCACAGGCGTGTGCCACCATGCCCGGCCAATTTTTGTATTTTTAGTAGAGAAGGGTTTTCACCATATTGGCCAGGCTGGTCTTCAACTCCTGACCTCATGGTCCGCCTGCCTTGGCCTCCCAAAGTGCTGGGATTATAGGCGTGACCTACCACGCCCGGCCCTTGGGGCTATACACTTTTTTAAGTTTAATTTATATTTGTGTATCTTATTCCTAACAGGTCAGTCATTGGCACCATGAACTGGAATAAAGGTGGTCCTGGCACTAAGCGAGGATTTGGCTTTGGAGGTTTTGCCATCAGTGCTGGGAAAAAGGAGGAACCCAAACTCCCACAGCAGTCCCACAGTGCCTTTGGGGCAACCAGCTCTTCTTCTGGATTTGGAAAGTCAGCTCCACCACAGCTTCCTTCTTTCTACAAAATTGGATCTAAGCGGGCCAACTTTGATGAAGAAAATGCGTAAGTGGTAATTCCTGGTAGTGTAGCAAAGTTTGGACTTTGATATATTCATTCTATCAGCAGAAATTGAGGCAAAGTAACTTTGTTTCTCAAATAATAATGACTTCTTAAATTATGTGTCTCGCTGAATTCCACTGTTCCTAATAAGTTAAAATATCAGGTTTACTCATTTGTAAGGAATGTAATACCTGTGGGGTTACTTACACCTTTACTTATTCAGTGTTACGTCCTACTGGGCTGTCGCTCAATGTGGAATTAGAAGCCATTGAAACAGGCTGGGCGTGGTGGCTCACACCTATAATCCCAGCACTCTGGGAGGCTGAGACGGGTGGATCATCTGACATCAGGAGTTGAGAACAGCCTGGCCAATATGGTGAAACCCTATCTCTAGTAAAAATACAAAACATTAGCCGGGCGTGGTGGTGCACGCCTGTAATCTACTCAGGGGGAGGCTGAAGCAGGAGAATGGCTTGAGCCCGGGACGCACAGGTTGCAGTAAGCCAAGATGGTGCCATTGCACTCCAACCTGGGCGACAGAGCAAGACTCCCATCTCAAAAAAAAAAAAAAAAAAAGAGCCATTGAAACATAAATATGGCTGAAGAGTTTTATATAATTCATGTGGGTTTTGGTGATCTTTTTTTTTTTTTTTTTTTTTTTGAGGCAGAGTTTCGCTCTAGTTACCCAGGCTGGAGTGTAATGGCGCAATCTCAGCTCACAGCAACCTCCACCTCTCGAGTTCAAGTGATTTCTCCAGCTTCACCCTCCTGTGTAGGTGGGATTACAGGCATGCACCACCATGCCGGGCTAATTTCTGTATTATTAGTAGATCCGGGGTTTCACCATGTTGGCCAGGCTGGTCTCAAACTCCTGACCTTAGGTGAACCGCCCGCCTCGGCCTCCCAAAGTGCTGGGATTACACGCATGAGCTATTGCACCTGGCCTGGTGGTCTTTACTGCAATCTTTTACTGACACCATATAAATTGTTTAGTAAACACAGGCAGTTGTCAGAACTGATGGAAATACAAGTTTGCTTCAACATGGAAGTCTTTTTTTTTTTTTGAGATAGAGTCTCTCTCTCGCCCAGGCTAGAATGCAGTAGCGCGAACTTGGCTCACTGCAACCTCCGCCTCCCAGGTTCAAGCGATTCTCCTGCCTCAGCCTCCCAAATAGCTGGGACTGCAGTTACAGGCACGTGCCACCATGCCCAGCTAATTTTTTGTATTTTTAGTACAGACGGGGGTTTCACCGTGTTAGCCACAATGGTCTCAATCTCCTGACCTTGTGATCCGCCCGCCTCAGCCTCCCAAACTGCTGGGATTACAGGCGTGAGCCACCAGGCCCGGGCTACATCTAAGTCTTTATTATGTTGGAACATCTGATAGTGGTAGAAAAATCTACTCACATTTTTCCCATAGCTCATAATTGGTAAATGCTTTTTACCAATTACCATTTTTAACTTGCTGATATAATAATGTGGTTAGAAAAGGCTGGGATTTAAGGGGTTGAGTTCTGATTTCTATAGAAAATATCTCTCTTTGCTGAATCTGAAGAAATCTCTTGTTGTTATTTCCAAGCTGATTGTGACACTGCTTCACTACTTGAGGTTTTTTTTGGTTTTTTTGTTGTTGTTGTTTTGAGATAGGGTCTCACTCTGTCACCCAGGCTGGAGTGGAGTGGTGCGATCAAGGCTCAATGCAGTCTCGACCTCCCAGGCTAAAGCAGTTAAGCAGTTCTCCCACCTCAGCCTCCTGAGTAGCTAGGACCATAGGCACATGCCACCACACCCTGCTAATTTTTTATTCTTTTTTTTTTCTTTTTTGAGATGGAGTCTTGCTGTGTCACCCAGGCTAGAGTGCAGTGGCGTGATCTCAGCTCACTGCAACCTCCACCTCCCGGGTTCAAGTGATTCTCCTGCCTCAGCCTCCCATGTAGCTGGGATTACAGGTACCTGCCACCACACCCAGCTGATTTTTGTATTTTTAGTAGAAACGGGGTTTCACCAGGTTGGC
Source organism: Hylobates moloch (assembly GCF_009828535.3). NCBI lineage: Eukaryota > Metazoa > Chordata > Mammalia > Primates > Hylobatidae > Hylobates > Hylobates moloch. The sequence goes on along the minus strand of NW_026652294.1, from coordinate 48,327,583 downwards.
CAGGCTGGCCTTGAGCTCCCGACCTCAGGTGATCCACCCGCCTCAGCCTCCCAAAGTGCTGGAATTAAAGGCCTGAGCCACCATGCCTGGCCAATTTTTTATTCTTTTGTAGAGACACGGTCTTGCTTTGTTGCCCAGGCTGGTCTGAAACTCCTGGGCTCAAGTGATCCTCCCACCTTGGCCTCCCAAAGTGCCGGGATTATAGGCGTGAGCCACTGCACCCAGCAGATTTTAATTGGAAAAAAAAAGCTTCTAAAAGACGAGTTTAATTTTTTTTTTTTTTTTTTTTGAGACGGAGTTTCACTATTGTTGCCCAGGCTGGAGTGCAATGGCGTGATCTAGGCTCACAGCAACCTCTGCCTCCTGGGTTCAAGCAATTCTCCTGTCTCAGCCTCCTTAGTAGCTGGATTACAGACATGCATCTGGCTAATTTTGTATTTTTAGTAGAGACGGGGATTCTCTATGTTGGCCAGGCTGGTTTCAAACTCCTAACCCCAGGTGATCTGCCTGCCTCGGCCTCCCAAAGTGCTGGGATTACAAGCGTTAAGCCAGTGCACCTGGCCAAAATATTTTGAAAGTACACGGTAATATTTTAGAAAGCTGACATGTTATTTAGGAGTCAAATATACAAGTAGTGTTTAAGTTTTAGCAAAGTCAGAGATCATTATTCTAAACAGCAGTTAACTAGTTCAGGCTACTTTTTCATTAGTTAAATAGAACACACTATATACAAGAGGCAGAGGTGGAAAGACTGCTTGAGCCCAGGAGTCTGAGGCTGCAGATAGCTATGTTTGCATCACTGCACATCAGCCTGTATGTCAGAGTGAGACTGTCTCTAAAAAAAAAAAACAAAAAACTAAAAACCTACTGTATTAATGAATATGCATGAGTAAATATGTGTATATGTGTATGCTATATATTAATGCATATATTATTACATCGTATAGTATATAGTGTGAATATGCTATTGCTATATTAGTGTACATAACAATTACTATATAAAGGAGTTTGCATAAGCATATAGACTATATATTTTAGGCCAGGCACAATGGCTCACATCTGTAATCCCAGCACTTTGGGAGGCCGAGGTGGGTGTATCATTTGAGGTGAGAAGTTTGAGACCAGCCTGGGCAACATGGTGAAACCCCGTCTCTACTAAAAATACAAAAATTGGTCTGGGCGTGGTGGCTCACACCTGTAATCCCAGCACTTTGGAAGGCCAAGGCAGGCGGATCGCCTGAGGTCAGGAGTTAGAGACCAGCCTGGATAACGTGGTGAAACCCCATCTCTACTAAAAATACAAAAATTAGCTGGGTGTGGTGGCGGCACATATAATCCCAGCTACTTGGGAGGCTGAGGCAGGAGAATCACTGGAACCCGGGAAGCAGAGGCTGCAGTGAGTTGAGATTGTGCCACTGCACTCCAGCCTGGGCAACTGAGCAAGACTCCATCTCAAAAACAAAAAGACCACACAAATTAACTGGGTGCAGTGGCGTGCACCTGTAATGCCAGCTACTTGGGAGGCTGAGGCAGGAGGATTGCTTGAACCTGGGTGGTGGAGGTTGCAGTGAGCGCAGAGATCACGCTGCTGCACTGCAGCCTGGGCAACAGGGCAAGGCTGTATCAAAAACAAAACAGCATATATACTATATAGTTTAGCCTATATTATTGTTACATATAGTCAGTGTTACATTAGTGTGTGTATATATGTATGCGTGTGTGTACATAGCATAACAGTTAAAGCTTTTAAAATAATTCCTAGGAAGACTTGAAATGCTTTAACTTTTTAAACTGCAGTTATTTATTTAAATTAATATTTGGTTATATTACTATTTGAGTTTGAGATTAAAGTCTAAACAGTGGTTTAGTTTATAAAGAGCTGTATTGACATCCTTTTCTGGAATGTTTGTTAAAGAGAAAGTGATACCTTATCCAGCCTTTGAAGATGTCCTTTCTGAATACTTAAGTAGTATCGTAAATTATTTTGGATTGAGCATTTATTTTCTTTTTTTTTCCTCTTGTTTCCAGAGTCTCACTCTGTTGCCCAGGCTGGAGTGCAGTGGCACAATCTCAGCTCACTGCAACCTCCACCTCCTGGGTTCAAGCACTTCTCCTGCCTCAGCCTCCCGAGTAGCTGGGATTACCGGCATGTGCGACCATGCCTGGCTAATTTTGTATTTTTAGTAGACACAGGGTTTCACCATGTTGGCTGGGCTGGTCTCAAACTCCTGACGTCGAGTGATCCACCTGTCTCGGCCTCCCAAAGTGCTGGGATTAGAGGTGTGAGCCACCACGCCTGGCCTGAGCATTTATTTTCAATTCTGAAAGTTTTCTGTTGGTCCCCAGAAAATAGCCCAGAATTTCTGAGGTTTTTGGTCTTAAAAGAATATCTCAGGTTTTTATTAAGGGTTATAAAGAATAAACTGAATTTTTCATGTTTCATTAAGTTTCCTTTTGGCTGTGCACAGTGGCTCTCGCCTGTAATCTTGGTACTTTGGAGGCTGAGGCGGGCAGATCACGTAAGGTAAGGAGTTCGAGACCAGCCTGGCCAACATGGTGAAACCCCTGTCTGTACTAAAAATACAAAAATTAGCCAGGCATGGTGGCAGGTGCCTGTGATCCCAGCTACTAGGGAGGGCGAGGCAGGAGAATAGCTTGAACCCAGAAGGCAGGGGTTGCAGGGAGCCCAGATTGTGCCATTGCACTCCAGCCTGGGCGATGAGGAAAACTCTGTCTCAAAAAAAAAAAAAAAGTTTCCTTTTTTCCATAGCATAGCTCTTTAATATTTGTCATATTTATCTAACAATGATCAGTAAGTTTGTACTGAAAACTCTTCCCTTTTAACAGAACTGGGAGTATGATTTGACCATACACTATTGAAATGAAGAATCTCTTGTGATTACTTTTTTGTAATATTGAAATTTTGCATGTATTAACTAGTACTTAATAATTAGTGTGGCGATTTCCTCAGGGATCTAGAACTAGAAATACCATTTGACCCAGCCATCCCATTACTGGGTATATACCCAAAGGACTATAAATCATGCTGCTATAAAGACACATGCACACGTATGTTTATTGTGGCACTATTCACAATAGCAAAGAGTTGGAACCAACCCAAATGTCCAACAACAATAGACTGGATTAAGAAAATGTGGCACATATACACCATGGAATACTATGCAGCCATAAAAAATGATGAGTTCGTGTCCTTTGTAGGGACATGGATGAAACTGGAAAACATCATTCTCAGTAAACTATCGCAAGGACAAAAAACCAAACACCGCATGTTCTCACTCATAGGTGGGAATTGAACAATGAGAACTCATGGACACAGGAAGGGGAACATCACACTCCGGGGACTGTTGTGGGGTGGGGGGAGGGGGGAGGGACACCATTAGGAGATACACCTAATGCTAAATGACGAGTTAATGGGTGCAGGAAATCAACATGGCACATGGATACATATGTAACAAACCTGCACATTGTGCACATGTACCCTAAAACCTAAAGTATAATAAAAAATAAAAAATAAATAAATAAATAAAAAAATAAAGAGCGCTAGACTTTGATCTGGAAAAAATAATAATAATAATAATTAGGTCATTAGCCAAAGCCTTGGAGGTCTCTAATTTGATCTGCATTAAATCTCCTAATAATAAGATATACCACAATAAAAATTTTGTTAAAGATTTACTGACCCCAAAGTAAACATTCACTTTACCAGTTTGCTTTCTAATTCTCAGCTATTTTGAAGATGAGGAAGAAGATTCTAGCAACGTTGATTTACCTTACATTCCTGCTGAAAACTCACCAACTCGCCAGCAATTCCATTCCAAGCTAGTAGATTCTGACAGCGATGATGATCCCTTGGAGGCATTCATGGCTGAAGTGGAGGCAAGTATCAACATGTTTCATTAAAATATTTAGCAGTTAGAAATAGATCAAGTTAACTTAGTACTTCAAATCTTATTCAAAATTTGTTTTCTATTTTTTTTTTTTGAGAATTTTGCTCCAGTAGTTTATAGTTGCATATATCTACTTCCACTTGCCCTGTAGTACTTTTGTGATGATTGGTGGCTAGAAATTTGAACTGTAACCCATGACATGGTAGCTCTAGACGTATATGTGTGTATGTGTTTTATTTTAATAATCTTAGCATATTCTTAAATGGAATTAACATCTCATTCAATCTAGCATTTGTTAAGTACATATTTATGTAAGGTAATTCAACTTAAGGAACTTGCCAAAATTATAAATTCTGTATTCTGTAGTTTTAAATGTTATTTCTTCATCAACATTCATGACCTCCCTGTAGAAATTTATAACCTCATGACCACCTCCTTGAAACTCTTCTCACTAGGCTTTTGTGATTTTGTGTTATTTTCCTTTTTCATCTTTCTGACTGTTTTCTGTTTGTTTTTGTTTTCTTATTATTTTTATTGTGGAAGAATTTAAACACATACAAAGATAGAATAATAAAATGAACCTTCATGTACCTTCAACCAACTTTAGTTAACAACTTTTGGCCACTCTTGTTTTATCTAATCTCTCCCACCTCTGATTCTTTCTTTTCGTTTCTCTCTTTTTTTTCTTTCTTTCTTTTTTTTTTTTTTTTTTCTTTTGAGACAAAGTCTTGCTCTGATGTGGGCTGGCTAGAGTGTAGTAGTATGATCATGGCTCACTGCAGCCTCAAACTCCTGGGCTCAAATGATCCTCCTTCCTCAGCCTCCTGAATAGCTGAGATTACAGGTGTGCACCACCATACCCAGCTAATTTTTAAAGTTTTTATAGAGGTGAGGTCTTGCTTTGTTAACCAGGCTGGTTTTGAACTTCTAGCCCCAAGTGATCCTCTAGCCTCAGCCTCCTAGAGCGTTTGGACCACAGGCATAAGCCACTGTGCCCAATCCAATTCTGTTTTGGATTATTTTAAAATCTCAGACATATAATTTTATCCATCAGTATTTCTCTGAGAACACTCTTACAAATTACAACCACCATGTTATTGTTGCACCCAAAAAACAAGTCATTAAATATCCATCTGTTATTTGTGATCCTTCTTGCCGTCTTCCTCCAATTTTTCGCATACAGAGGTCCTTTTACAGCTCTCTATATTGATTTACTATCTTCACTCTTAGTGACCTCATTTACTTTTAAAACTTTTCTGTGCATAATTTATGTTTTTAGTCCCATCTTTCTCTTTGGTTTTGGTCCTGCTTTTCCAGAATCGTATTGGCCTTTTTTAGATGAATGTGTCCCACTGGAACCTTAAAATCTATTCATCATCTTTTCCTCCTCAACAAGTCATTCTCTGATTTCCGTGAATGACATTAATGTTCACATAGTCACCTTAGCTGAAAACTGGCTTTAATTTCTTCCTTCACCACTGCCTCTTCATTTTTTTTTAGCAGATTATTAAGAATGTTCATTATTTAATTTAATCCTCAAAATAATCGTGGGAAATAGGCAGAAAAATTTATATATATATTTTAACTGATAACAAAACTGAGCCCTAAGATAATTCAAATCACTTGCCCCAAATCATATTGGTACTTAATGTGGCAGACCTGGAACTCAAATCTAATTTCTCTTGCTTAGTAGTCCTGAAGGTCTAGCTGTTTCCCATACATCATGCTGCCTTTCCTCTTCTCATTTGCCAAAATCTGTCAATCTTTATAATAACCCTTGCATCTGTTCTTTCCTTTCTATTGCCATTGTAGCCATCCTACTTTACACTCTTGTAAATTCTCTCCCTGCTTTAGGCTCTCTGCTGTCTTATTAGGTAGTATACAGCTACAGGTTAATTAGACCAAAATATGTTTCTTTTCATGGTATTCTCCTTACTTAAAAACTGTCACTTCAGATGGCTGGACATGGTGGCTCATACCTATCATCCCAGCATTTCGGGAGGCTGACGCAGGAGGATCCCTCGAGTCCAGGAGTTCAAGACCAGCCTAGGCAGCATAGCGAGTCCGTGTCTCTACAAAAAATAAAATTTAACCAGGCGTGGTGGCATGCTGCTGTAGTTCCAGCTACTTGGGAGGCTGAGGTTGTAGTGAGCCATGATCATACCACTACTCAGCCTGGATGACAAAGTGAGACCCTTTCTCAAGAACAAAATGAAACCAAAAACTATCACTTTAGACTATGTGCCGTAGCTCACACCTATAACCTCCAGTATTTTGTGGGGTCAAAGTGGGAGAATCGCTTGAGGTTGGGCAGCATAGTGAGACCCTGTCTGTAAAAAAAAAAAAAAAAAAAAGTTGGCTGGGCACAGTGGCTCACGGCTCACATTTGTAATCCCAGCACTTTGGGAGGCCGAGGTGGGCTGATCAAGAGTTTGAGACCAGCCTGGCCAACATGGTGAAACCCCATCTCTACTAAAAATACAAAAAAAATTAGCCAGGCATGGTGGTGCACGCCTATAATCCCTGCTACTCGGGAGGCTGAGGCAGGAGAATCGCTTGAACCTGGGAGGCAGAGGTTATAGTGAGCTGAGATGGCGCCATTGCACTCCAGCCTGGGCAATAGAGTGAGACTCCATCTCCAAAAAAAAAAAAAAAAAAAAAGAAAAGAAAAGAAAAATTGTCACTTAATTGGTTATGAAATAAAATCCTTTGAGATTCCTTAGTTACTTATCTTCAGCCAGAATACACCTCTCCTCCAAGGAAGTAGGGAAAGAAATAATCCAAGATTAATGTTTTTGTTTGGCCTAGACATTGCTTTTTTAAAATGTGAGCCAACATTTTTAGTGTCAGGGGATTTTGTCTAATAGTTCAGACTGTTGAAAAAAGGAAGATCTGGCAATCTACTAAGGCTGTGTTTTTGTGTGGCAGAAAGAGGCTATTGCTGAGCAAATGGCTGCCTACATTAGACAAGGCATGCTTTTCCTTGCTCACCGTAGTTACATCAATCCCTGTTTTCTTCTTAACCTTGAGGCCACTGTTTACAGCGCCATTTGTCATTTCTCTTGCACTGTAATTTTTCTTTTCTTTTGAGACAGGATCTCTTGCCCAAGCCAGAGTGCAGTGGCACCATCACAGTTCACTGTAACCTCAAATTCCTAGGCTCAAATGATCCTCCCGCCTCAGCCTCCCAAGTAGCTGGAACTACAGGTGCACGCCACCACACTCGGCTAATTTTTAAAAAATATTTTTTCCCAAGCTGGTCTCAAACTCCTAGCCTCAGGCAGTCTTTCCACCTTGGCCTCTCAGAGTGCTGGAATTACAGGTGTGGGTCTGTGCCCGGCCTCTGTATTGTAATTTTTCTTAGGGTGGAGAATTGTTTTTCTGAACTTAGTTCTCTATCAGATATCAGAAAACAAAAGACTCAGGGTGATATAAAAAAAATTAGAGTACATTTCTGTAGAAGAATATGCCTGCTTATTAATTTCCAGTTTGGTCTTTGAATTTCCCATCTTTGATTTATAACAACTTAAGTTACTTACTGAAGAATATACACCTAATAGGTGGCAGAGCCGAAATTCACCTCCAAACCCCATATTCCTTATGCAGTATCATTCTGTATCTGAGTTCTTATAGTGCTGTGTATTTCTGCCGCTTACAAATTATACAGGATACTTACCAAACACCCAGACTATTCAGGGCATACGTGTGTCTTGCAGCATAGTAGGTATTTAGTTAATATGTTAAGTGATTTACACTAGGAGTAAAGGCAATAAATGAATTGCCATCTTTGAGATGTCTTGTATGCGTTGTTTTCTTCATCTTCTTGAGATACGAACATTTCCTAATGGGCTGTGTTTCCTAGAGAATCTGTTCTTGTTATTTCCTGAGGGATCCCTAGTGATGAATTAAAAGAAAAATTAGCTCTGATTTTCTGGGTTTAAATGTAGATTTATGGTAGTACAAACTGGCATAGTCCTTTCTGAGTGAGTGTATCCGAGAATGGGCTAAATTCTTTTGCTTGGCTTTTTTTTTTTTTTTTTTGGAATGGAGCTTCACCCTTGTTGCCCAGGCTGGATGCAATGGCGCAGTCTCAGCTCACCACAACCTCTGCCTCCCAGGTCCCGGGTTCAAGCGATTCTCCTGCCTCAGCTTCCCGAGTAGCTGAGATTACAGGCATGTGCCACCATGCTCGGCTAATTTTGTATTTTTAGTAGAGACAGGGTTTCTCCATATTGGTCAGTCTGCCCTCAAACTCCCAACCTCAGGTGATCTACCCGCTTTGGCCTCCCAAGGTCCTGGGATTAGTGAGCCACCGCACCCGGCCCAGATGTCAAATTTTATAGAAAGTATAAACTTTTCTAGTGCTTGAACTAGATGAAGATTTATTTTTAGCCAGTGTTCTGAAAAAGGATTTATGTAGGCTTAAACAATATGTTCTACCACTGTTGGTGACCTGTTTCTTATGTTACATTGCTTATGTCATCTTCAGTTTATAGTCTTAAATATATCTTATAGCTGGTTCATTCCTCTGAAAAGTAGGTTGTTTGTATGCATTGCTTCTCTTTAAAACAATTTCTTTTCATCAGGAACATTTGGTTTGATAGAACACCTGATCATGCCACAGTATATATAGCTGCATTTTTAAAAATCTGAGATTGCCAGAAAAACTCACGGTGCTTTATAGTGAGAAAAAGTTGTGTAGAATGTGTATAAAGCCTTGGGAAAAATCATTTAATTCTTCTGACCTTGATTTTCAAATGTATAATACAAATGATTAATTTTGATCAGTGATCATCAGTTTGCAGTATATAAAAATTGTCTAGGCCGGGCGTGGTGGATCACCTGAGGTCACAAGCTTGAGACCAGCCTGACCAACATGGAGAAACCCTGTCTCTACTAAAAATACAAAATTAGCTGGGTGTGGTGGCTCATACCTGTAATCCCAGTTTACTCAGGAGGCTGAGGCAGGAGAATTGCTTGAACCTGGGAGGAGGAGGTTGTGGTGAGCCAAGATGGTGCCATTGCACTCCAGCCTGGGCAACGAGAGCGAAACTCCGTCTCAAAAAAAAAAAAAAAAGAATTGCCTATGAAAAATGTAAAAACTACACACATTGAACTCACTCCAGCCCCAAGGATTCTGATTTAGTAGATGTAGAACAGAATTTTCAGTCTTGAGACTACTGTCATTTGGCGCTGGATAATTATTTGTTGTGGGGCTTTCCTGTGTATTGTAGAATGTTTAGTAGCCATCCTTAGCCTCTGGAAACCAGTACTATCAGTTGTACCACCCCCAAAATTAAAAATGTCTCCAGACATTGCCAGATGTTGCCTAGGGGCAAAATTGTCCCAGATTGAGAGCCACCTTTCCAGAGTCAGATGTATGTCGTCTTAAGCTACACTTTGAGGAAGGCCGATCTGCCTGAATTGAAAGCACTTTTACATCTGTAATTTTATCATTAACTTAAAGCAACTAAAGGTTATGTATTTGTGAAGCAAGCATTTTTGTTCATTTTTCCGTGTGTTGCACATTATTACAGATAAAATTGTGCAGTCCATATACAGCCAATTTATAGAGCATTTAGTTATTTCTCTTTGAAAAGTAATCGTCAAAATGCAATTTGATGGCATCAAAATGCACTTGTCAAACACATAGCTAAAGCTATTATGGCACTTGTTCCAATCTAAAAATTGTTTCTTTCAGTGTTTTTAGTTGATGTCATTCTATACAGCCTTTTGTTTATTAGGATCAGGCAGCTAGAGACATGAAGAGGCTTGAAGAAAAGGACAAGGAAAGAAAAAACGTAAAGTAAGTTGTTTTCTTCTCCTTCACAAAGGTTACGTGAAAACTGCTAAAGTATTGCAAAGCCCATTCCCCCAAAGTTTATAGAGAAAAAATATTGAAGTACACTTGTGTACTTTACTTGAAGTTATTCCTGTATTTTGAATACTTTTTTAAGAATAGCGATGGCACCAGTCTTTGCATTTGCAATAATTAAAAAGCATTCAGTTTGGTAGAATAGTATTTGGTCTTTGACTATAAATAGTTGTTTAGTAAACACAAGGAATTAATTATAGTAGAGTTTAGGGGAGCATAATTATTAAAGTTTAGGCTCATTGTTCTGAGTTTGTCTCATAATTAATATAAAATAGGTTTATGCCTATATGGTTGATTATGAGAAGTAATGGCAACTATATCATGAAAACTATGTATAGTTGAACCTTTGGACAACACAAGTTTGAACTGCATAAGTCCACTCATGGGGATTTTTTTCAACCAACACAGATGGAAAAATAATATTCACAGTATAAAAACCTGTGTATAAGGAGGGCTGTAATAATACCTAATTTTATTTAGGGAGTGACATTTTGCTGTAGCAGCCATAGTCAGAACTTGAAGTACTTTGTTTTCTGGGAAAGAGAAGTCTCCTCTTTGCCTTGATGAATAAACTCCTAAGGCTTTTTCTGCCAGGCATGGTTGGACTTTTTTCTCCCTGTGCTTGGCAGTCAGTGCTTCAGTCCCTTACCAGAGTTTCTGTTCCATATGGAGATTAGCTGTGGTTTTGGTATTCATTGCATGTCGTATCCCCTTCCACCTGCCCTACGCTGGTGGTGATGCTTGCTGGTTGCCTTAGGAATAGCAAGTGCTCTAGGTTAGGCAGAAAGTCTGATTAGAAACAGATGGTTGTGGGAACTAAGCAACCATATTTTCTCTATAGCTCCTGAGACATACAGCAAGTGGTGATGGTCTCCTTCTCCGTGTGAACTGTTTAAGCATTTTATTCCCAAACTCATAAAGGAGTTAATGTAGTTTTCACTCTGTCCCCATCCCTAAGGTTGGGGGATGCTTTTGGCTGAAGACCCTTAACCCTAGAGCTAGAAACTTTGGGGACAATAAGAAGGTTGTGACCTTCTTTCTAGTATATGCCAAATACAAGATTTTTTTTTCTTTTTAGTATGAAATACTTTTCACACCGCATTGTTTGTTGTATGGATTCACAAAACTAGGACTATTTGGTATCTGTCTTCAGAAAGTTTTTACGTCTGATATCCTTGTTGGTAACCGCTGTTTCTAGGGGTATCATATCATCCCATTTAAAAGAAATTCGAACTGCAGATTATAGAGTGCAGCTACACATATATATAAGGGGGTGGATAGTTTACAGTGTGCTCATTGCTGCTTTGTTATTGTTAGTGTTGAGAGTTCCTGTGCTGTATGGAATTCAACACTAATCTGCTGTAAGTATGGAGCTGGGTATGTGGAACATTTGCAGGGAAGTTTGTTTCTCCGCTTGTTTTTCCAGGGGTATTCGAGATGACATTGAAGAGGAAGATGACCAAGTGAGTTCCTATGCAGTATTTCTATCTTTTATTTTTATCCACAAAGTCTATACTGGGGACAAGCTAGAGCTTGCCTTCACTCGAAATGGCCATTCCTGACATTCAGCAGGGAATGTCGTTTGATTTGCTCCTTTTGTACCTGTGTGACCAGTTGGTAATACATAGATTCACATGGCTTTCCCCCATATTGAAGATGGAATTTTTGATCAACTTTGACATCCAAAGCAAATACGAGCTTTATTCAGCTTGCCTCTTTTTAAATCCAAAATTAATGTTTATTCTGATAAATCAAGTGGTAGAGTAGTGTGGGATCTATTGATGGCCTTTGGTAACATCTAACCTCTGTCTCTTAGTAAGTGTCCTGTTTGTGGTTCTTGTATTTCAAGCTGGAACATTAATTACTGTCCATTAGTCTCTTTTCCCCCATTGTTCAGTTGTGGAGTGATGAGAATCAGAGTGAGTGGTAGCCCTTTCCAGGTTTGTGACCTTTCTAATTAGTATTAACTTCCAAACTTGGATTGTTAAAGCCACAGCATGTGTTCTATGGCTCTGGGCAGGGTTGATAGACACCCCACTCCAGGAAGGCTGTGGAACAGACATATTTGTAAGTCTTCTATTAAACAAGTTGCAACATTTAATAGTACTAACTGTTTAATTCATTTCTTCTGATTGTTCTTCTGAATATTGCTATTATTAAAGGAATCATTGCTAGTAAGGGTCTTGCCTTACTTGGTAGGTATTTTAACTGTGCAGTTATCTGGTACACTATGTGCGCTAATTACAGGAGCAGAAACATTCTCAATTGTACGTGGGTGTGATTATGTTCTTGTGCTTTCCTGCAGGAAGCTTATTTTCGATACATGGCAGAAAACCCAACTGCTGGTGTGGTTCAGGAGGAAGAGGAAGACAATCTAGAATATGATAGTGACGGAAATCCAATTGCACCTACCAAAAAAATCATTGATCCTCTTCCCCCCATTGATCATTCAGAGGTATGGTGTTTCTTGCTGAATTTTACTCTTGTTTCAAGCTAATACATTTCAGCTTTAACATTGAGATTTTCTCAATAGTGGAATACTCTTACGTCATGAGCGTATGCATCTTGTCATCTTTACTAAGTGGTTGAGCCACAAATTCCATGAGGCTTTATAGCCTATCTTGTTCAAAAGTATAGCCGAATCACTTACATTTGACTTTAGAATTAAAACATTTTTTTCAAGTAATTGTGCTTGTTTTCCAGAACCAATACTTAACTTCTTTCTTTCTTTTTCTTTTCTCTTTCTTTCTTTTTTATTTTTCTTTCTTTTTTCTTTCTTTTCTTTTTCTCTCCTTTCTTTCCTCTGTTTCTTCTCTTTTTTTCTTTCTTTTTCTTCTCTTTCTTTGCTCTCTTTTTTCTTTCTTCTTTCTCTCTCTCTCTCTCTCTGTCACCCAGGCTGGAGTGCAGTGGCACAATCTCGGCTCTCTGCAATGCTGCCTCCTGGGTTCCAGCAATTCTGCCTGCCTCAGCCTCCTGAGTAACTGGGATTACAGGTGCCCACTACCATGCCTGGCTAATTTTTTTTTTAATATTTTTGGTAGAGATGGGGTTTTGCCATGTTGGCCAGGCTGGTCTTGAACTCCTGACCTCAGGTGATCCCCCTGCCTCGGCCTCCCAAAGCGCTAGGATTACAGGCGTGAGCCACCGCACCCAGCCATGACATCTTTCTTTCAAACTGGGAACGTTTTGGCCTGTGTTTACTGTTTTTGTTGTTGTTGTTGCTATATTGCCCAGACTGACCCCAAACCCCCTGGCTCAAGCGATCCTTTCACTTCAGCCTCCTGAGTAGCTGGGACTACGGGTGCATGCCACTGTACCTGGCGGAGGTTGCAGTGAGCCGAGATCATGCCATTGCACTCCAGCCTGGGCAATAAAACAAAACTCCATCTCAAAAAAAAAATTAAAGCTTTCAAGCAAAAATTAGAATTTGGAAAACTTAATCTACCATAGTAGGCTTGACAGCTTTTCAGTACTTAAAGACCATTGTGACAAAATTGATGGTGATATTAATAACCGATTTTTAATATAATGAAATGTGTTAACATCTGGATGATCTGTATATAACCTCAGTGAACCATTATTTTCCAAATGATCAATGTGTGACATTACAAAGTCAAGCATGAATAAAAGCTCAACTCAAAATACATGATAGATAAATGGATTATAATGTAACAGAGAGTAAAAACTTCAGTAATATGGTTTCAGATTACACAATGAAAATAACTTTTAGGAAATGACCGCTTGTCAAGTTTTAGTGTAAAATAAAAAGTATCTGAAAAGGGCTGGGTGCGGTGGCTCATGCCTATAATTCCAGCACTTTAGGAGGCCAAGGTGGGCAGATCACTTGAGGGCAGGAGTTTGAGACCAGCCTGGCCAACATGGTGAAACCCCGTCTTTGGGATTGGTGGCAGGCATCAGTAATCCCAGTTACTCAGGAGGCTGAGGCAGGGGAATCACTTAAACCTTGGAGGAGGAGGTTACAGTGAGCTGAGTTCGTGCCACTGCACTCCAGCCTGGGCAACAGAGCAAGACTCCCATCTCCAAAAAAAAAAAAAAAAAAAAGGCATCTGAAAAGGCTACTAAGATACTGTCCTCTCTTTTTCAACTACGTATTTTTTCTTTTCTTTTTTTTTTCTTTTTTTATTTTCTTGAGATGGAGTCCTGCTCTGTCGCCCAGGCTGGAGTGCAGTGATGCGACCTTGGCTCACTGCAACCTCCTCCTCCTCCCGGGTTCAAGAGATTCTCCTGCCTCAGCCTCCCGAGTAGCTGGGACTACAGGTGTGTGCCACTACGCCCTGCTAATTTTTGTATTTTTGGTAGAGACGGGCTTTCACCATGTTGGCCAGGCTGGTCTCAAACTCCTGACCTCAAGTGATCCATCCGCCTCAGCCTCCCAAAGTGCTGGGATTATGGGTATGAGCCACTGCTCCTGGCCTGGAGGCCAGATTTTCTTATAGGTTTAAATAAAACTAACCTATTGCAACAATTTGCATATAGTAGGAGCTATTTAAGTCGACATTAATAAAGAGATTTGTGAAAATACAAGACAGTGTCACTCTTCTTGCCAATTTTTTTTATGTATCCAGAACTGTGATTTTTTTTTAACTACCTATAGAATGCTTATATTTTTCTTAAAAAATAAGTTTAAGAGCCAGGCATGGTGGCACATGCTTGGAGTCCCAGCTACTGGAGAGGCTGAGGCAGGAGAATCACTTGAGCCCAGGAGTTTGAGTCTAGCCTGGGCAACATAGCAAGACCCTGTCTCTGAAAAAATAAAAAGTTTATAAAAAATATTTTAGCCAAATTGATAGGTGGTGATGTGCTTATGTTTTGTATACCTACTACAGTAAGCTATGAAAAGAATAATAGAAGTGACTACTACTCTCTGGAATTGGAAATTCTTGGCCATACGTTTTTTTAAAAGTTATAAACAACTCCATGTTTTTATTTATTTTTTATTTATTTATTTATTTATTTTTTGAGACGGAGTCTCGCTCTGTCGCCCAGACTGGAGTGCAGCGGCGCAGTCTCGGCTCACTGCAAGCTCCGCCTCCCGGGTTCACGCCATTCTCCTGCCTCAGCCTCTCCAAGTAGCTGGGACTACAGGCGCCCGCCACCAAGCCCGGCTAATTTTTTGTATTTTTTTTAGTAGGGACGGGGTTTCACCGTGGTCTCGATCTCCTGACCTCGTGATCCGCCCGCCTCAGCCTCCCAAAGTGCTGGGATTACAAGTGTGAGCCACCGCGCCCGGCCAACTCCATGTTTTTAAACAGAATAGAACTCCCTCTAAAAGCAGAGCTATCTCCAAAATAAATATTAGGAATGTTTTTAAATGCTTACAGCTAGGTTAAACAGCTTTATTCAAAACATATTTAAATGTTATATGGTGAAATATCTTCTCTGTCCTCTGAGGTCTTTGGCATTATAGAGAGATTCCTTAGTCTGCTTCAATGTTGTTCAAATTCGAGGTTTCCTTAAGAGTCTCTTTAGGAAGTAGGTTGGTGTTAGGCTAGGCACAGTGGCTCATGCCTGTAATCCCAGCTACTTGGGAGGCTGAGGTGGCGTGAGAATTGTTTGAACCTGGGAGGTGGAGGCTGCAGTGAGCCAGGATTGCACCACTGCTCTACAGCCTGGGTGACAGAGCGAGACTGTGTCTCAACCAAAAAAAGAAGTAGGTTGGTGTTTATATTGAAAATAGGAACAGAAAACAAATTAGCTGTACTTTTTAGGATCTAAGTTGAGAATAAATAAATTTTTTTGCTTTCTCTAGCTGGAATGGCTTTACTTGTGTAAAATTTGGAAAGGATTATTTTGCAATAAAATCAAACTTACAGAATTGACTCTTGAATTCTAGACTAACTTTGAATAATTGGACCTGCAGATTGACTATCCACCATTTGAAAAAAACTTTTACAATGAGCATGAAGAGATAACCAACCTCACTCCACAGCAGTTAATAGATCTCCGGCATAAGCTCAATCTTCGGGTAAGACAATCATTAAGCTCAATATTCTTATATTAATGTTAATTAGTCCAGATTTAGTATTATTGGTTATCTAAACTAATAACCTTGAATTTCTTTTCTAGTGGTCTCTGAACTGTCTTTGCCAGAGTAATTATTATATCCCTTCTGTTCATGTCTCTTAATTTGATTGTTTTAGTCTTCTAGATGCTGTTTTAGGATAGGATCATTTTCTTCTTTCATATTTCGGTCAGTTTTGTATGTTCTGTGCTGGATGGACTAGTGATGAAGGGTGGGAGTCCCCATCTAAAGGAAGAGGAAACAAAATGAATAGATGTTAACATATGATATCTTAGAATATTTTGAAATTAAGATAAACTTGTCTGTCAAATTACATATAGTATGCTTTATTTTAAAAATTAGAATAAACTAATACGTTTAAAAAATATGCATGTACTAATTTCAGAGTGGTTTAAACTGCCTACCAGAAGGTTTTGGGCTGCACATTGGCTACATTGGTTTAAGGTGCTGATAGATGGTAAATGAAACACACAGAAAAAATATGCTATGCTATCTGCTCTGATATAGACAACTTTCTCGCCTGTGTGCACCTTATCAGTTGCTACACGATGTTTAAACTCCTGTTTTCCAGGAGGGGTGTGTATTTGTGTATGTACACTTGTCTGTTTTCCAAGAGGTTACTCACCTCCCCAATGACCCAAGAAAATGTTTAAGTAAAACCCCTGAAATCCTGATTGGAAATATCAACATCACCAGAGAAGCATTGAAAGGTTACCACTTTGGGGGACAAAATGGAGATTATAAGCCCCATTCTTCACCTAGGGTGCAGTTTGAACAGGGCTTGACAGTGGCTGGACCATCACTAAGTGAGACATTAATTCATCAAGCATAACTGAAAATGGAGGCAGTAGATTATATCTTGGAAGCCAGCATGTGTAGACTTGTCTTATTTGGAGCCCACTTGGAATTTCCATTTCAAGAGTAAGATACATTAATTTTTTTCTACCATCTGGTTAATACTTAATGCAAAATGGTGAAAGAACAGTTATGACTTCCCAATTCATTGAACAATTTTTTTTCCGTTTTATTTGTTATGAGAAAATTAATTTTGATTTAAGAAATTTTTAATCATTTAAAATTGTATGACAATTATCTTGGGAATATTTATCATGGAGTTTTTAATATGAGGTTTATATTTGTTACCATTTGAGGTTTTGCCTTTTCATTGTATGATTTTGGCTTACAGACTTGTATTTTTACTTCATACTCCAGCTAAAATGCTAGATCCAGGTAAGTGTTGTTGAACTTCAAATGCTGTTAATGTTGAAGTACAAGTCATTCTGGGGAGTTGTCTCTATCTCTAGGTCTCTGGTGCTGCACCTCCTAGACCAGGAAGTAGCTTTGCTCATTTTGGGTTTGACGAACAACTTATGCACCAGATTCGGAAATCTGAATACACACAGCCCACTCCAATACAGTGCCAGGTAAGTAAAACATAATGAAAGAAAAATAAATTAGGGTAATCTTTCATGACTATATTAGTTTAAAAACAAATCACAGCAGTAAAACAGTGTTTAGTGTAGGACCTTATTGATAAGGATAGAGGTATTTATCACTCTTAAGAAGTCACTAAATGGCTGGCAAATATTCTTTTGTGTCTGATACGTATGTTGAAAATATGGTATGAAGAAAACAATTTATTAGGCCTAAACCTAACCAAAAAGGTTCGTATATGGACAAATTTAGCACTGTCAATGACTAGAATTCCTTTGTCCGTCACTTGAAAATTCTCATTCATTACTGAAAGTTTTAGCTTCTTTTTCCCATTTATATATGGGATTTATTTATCCTTATGCAGAAAATTCTCATTTTCTGTATATGAATAAGATAGTCTGTACCTTATTAAGGGGGGAAAATTTTTTAAATTTTAGCAACCCTTCATTATAAATTGCAATTTTTCTGTTTTTGTTTTTGTTTTGGAGACGGAGTCTCACTCTGTTGTCCAAGCTGGAGTGCAGTGGCACGATCTTGGCTCACTGCAACCTCTGCCTCCCAGATTCAAGCAATTCTCCTGCCTCAGCCTCCCAAGTAGGTGGGATTACAGGCGCACGCCACCCCACCTGGCTAATTTTTTGTATTTTAGTTGAGATGGGGTTTCACCATGTTGCCCAGGCTGGTCTCGAGTTCCTGAGCTCAGGCAACCTGCCCACCTCGGCCTCCCAAAGTGCTGGGATTACAGGCGTGAGCCACTGCCCGGCCTTGATTTTTCATTTCGGTATTTTAAACAAAATGGAGTTGTTTCTGTTCTGTAAGTGGTGGCTGATATCCACATAATGAGAATGATGTTATTTCCTATAAATCAGGAAGTTAATGAGAATGTTGGATATTGATATTTCTGTTTCACAACCAGTATGCATAGCACCGGATATGTTTTGTTCCATTGCAAATAAAAATGTCATTAGTAGTCATTTATCGTTCCCCAGGATTTGCTTCAGTACATCTTTAGAATTGAAGTTTTAGAGTGGTTATATTTTACTTTTTCTCCAGGGTGTGCCTGTGGCATTAAGTGGTAGAGACATGATTGGTATTGCCAAAACAGGAAGTGGGAAAACTGCTGCCTTCATTTGGCCCATGTTGATTCATATAATGGACCAGAAGGAGTTGGAACCAGGTGATGGACCAATTGCAGTGATTGTGTGTCCTACCAGGGAGCTTTGCCAGCAGGTATGTGCTTTCTATAGAATGCCTCCTTCCATATGTGGACTAGCAAGGGACCAGCCAGTCAAGTGAGGTAGAATGACCAGGAAACTTTTTTTTTAATTGTGATAAGAGACACACAAAATTGATTATCTTAACCATTTTTAATGTACAGTTCAGTAGCATTAAGTAGATTCACAGTGTTGTGCTACCAGGAAACTTTTGGAAAGTATTATCTGTTAAATATTTTCTATATAACCAAATACATATTTTCCCCTAAAAACTACTGTTTTTATTTATTTTTATTTATTTGCTTTTTTTGAGACAGAGTCTCACTCTTTTGCCCAGGCTGGAGTGCAGTGGCGTGATATCAGCTCATTGCAACCTCCACCTCCCAGTTTCAAGCAATTCTCCTGCCTTAGCCGAGAGGCTGGGATCACGGGCACACGCCACCACACCTGGCTAATTTTTGTATTTTTAGTAGAGATGGGGTTTCACCATGTTGGCCAGGCTGGTCTCGAACTCCTGACCTCAAGTGATCTGCTTGCCTCGGCCTCCCACAGTGCTGGGATTACAGGTGTGAGCCACTGTGCCCGGCCAGAACTACTGTTTTTAAGAGGAAAAGCCTATTGTGATACGGGAATTGTTTGTATTACAAGCTGACAGTTTTTCTGTAGGATGAATTCATTTTGTCTTGGTAGAAAAGCAGTGACAGGATCAGGAAGAGAAGGGGGTAAAATGAATAAAGGAAGATTTTAGATAATCTGTTGAGATGCGATAATGGTATTCTATTCATTTATACCTTTTTGAATAAAATCATGATTTTAAAGTATGTTCTAGGTTTCGATTTTTTTATGACATCATATTCTGTTTTTCAGAACTTCGTTTGGGTTGTGATAGGTATTAGTGTCACAGTTTGTTAATATATTATTCACAACTTTGTAGATCCATGCAGAATGTAAGCGGTTTGGAAAAGCATATAATCTTCGATCAGTGGCCGTATATGGAGGAGGGAGTATGTGGGAGCAGGCCAAGGCCCTTCAGGAGGGGGCAGAGATTGTTGTGTGTACCCCAGTAAGTATGCCTTGTGTTTAAATGGCTTCTCAGCCTCCCTCAGTATGGAAAACATGATTAGTTTTGCAGAGAATTTCCCCTAAAGTGTGGTAAAAGCAGGGTTGAAAATATTCTGATGAACGGCAGCCTGTGGTTTTAATTTTGATTGGTGGCTAAATTAGCAGTTCAGTAAGAGTCTCTGTGACATATAGGCTAGTAGCTACAAATTCCCCTCTATGTCAAATAGTTTTTCTTGTACTCTCCCACAAAATGATTGCCAAGTTCATCAAGAATCAGAAAGATACATATGGTCAGAATAGCCTAGAAGAGTGTAGTTAAACATTGAAACCTGTCATTATGCTTTAAATCAGGTCACTTTAGAATGCCTCAAAAACTGCTTCTGGCCACTTTCCCACAGAATTTAAATCACAGTGTAAATGAAGAAGCCAATTGAGTTTTTAAAATTTCTGTTCCTTTGAGCTAAGTAGTGCATGAGGTACGTGGCTGTTGGACCAGTATCTATTACAGTCTGAGACTAGAGAATTAGCACTTTTGCCAGGAGTGCAACTGCTTAGAAAGTCCCTGTGAATGCCTTTAATTATACTTACTGTTCATTGTGTTGATCTCATAGGGTCGACTGATAGATCATGTGAAAAAGAAAGCTACCAATCTTCAAAGAGTCTCTTACCTTGTGTTTGATGAAGCAGATCGAATGTTTGACATGGGATTTGGTATGCCTTGAATACCAGTTTCTTCTGTCCCCGTCCTCATGATACTAGTTTTTTTTCCATGTCTTTCTAGACTATTTTTTCAGCATGAGAGAAGCTAAAAATACTCCTGGATGGGGTTAGACTATAGAAGTATAGCTAAGATGAACATTTTTAGGAGTTTTCTCTGGAAAAGTATGTTAGGTTTTATTGGGTTGAGGAAATTTCAAAGTGCCTTTGTATATAAGGGGAATATTTTCTCTGTCTTCATCTTTATTCATATGCCTTTGATCGTAGAGGTTAAGGTCTGTGTTCTTGGGTAGGTGAATGTCAGATCATTCAAGGCTCTTTGCTTTCCTATCCTCATAGCTGTCTTTACTGATTGGAACACTGCTAGACCTAGCCCAGTTGGATGGAGGGAAAATTTTTCACTTCTATACTGAATGATATGTTTAGGAGCTTCTTCTTTCTTGAGACAGAGTTTTGCTCTTGTTGCCCAGGCTGGAGTGCAGTGGTGCGATCTCACTGCAACCTCCTCCTTCCGGTTTCAAGCGATTCTCCTGCCTCAGCCTTCTGAGTAGCTGGGATTATAGGCACCTACCCCACGGCCCGGCTAGTTGTTTTTTGTTTTGTTTTGTTTTGTTTGGTATTTTTAGTAGAGATAGCCGCATTGACCAGGCTGCGAACTCCTGACCTCAAGTGATCCGCCTGCTTCAGCCTCCCAAAGTGCTAGGATTACAGGCATGAGTCACTGCGCCCGGCCTGGGGTTTCTAATTTTCTTAATTCTTACAGCTTCTTATGAAGACTTTTACTAAAATGGCTTTTTCCAGGCTTCCCAAACTGTATTTCAGGTTATAATATTAATTTTATTGTTCTGTTTCTTCCAGAGTACCAAGTTCGATCCATAGCAAGTCATGTTCGTCCTGACAGGCAGAGTATGTATGAAGCACCTTTGTTAAACCAAATTTGTACTAAAAAGGGCACTTATTTATTTTATAAGCACTCAGAGTTATGGACGTAAAAATGATCATGTGTGTATTGGTGAGAACCATAATGAGGGAGGTAATGAGTTTATCTGAGCTGGACAGGATCTTAGCACTAGATATAACTTGTTCCTTTTTATAGATGACAAAACCAAGGCTCAGAAATTAAATAAGCTGCCCTAAATTATACAGTTTTATCAGTGGGTAGAAGCAGTGTACAGTACAGATCTGCTGATTTGAAATTAAGAGTCTTTTTCTGAACCACACTGACAACTTGTCTTAACTAAAAATGTAATAAAAATAGAACAAGGGCAAATCTTTCTCTAGTGAATCAATTTTTAAACTAAATTTAAAGTTCAGGTGAGCTTATGTAAAAAAAACTCAATAATCCTGAATGCCAAAGAAGCTTAATGGGTATGCATAAAGATACCATATTGTTTCTCTAACAGAATTTATCTTACCTTTTAGCTCTCTTATTTAGTGCAACTTTTCGGAAAAAGATTGAAAAGTTGGCCAGAGACATCCTGATCGACCCTATTCGAGTGGTGCAGGGAGATATTGGAGAGGTAACCCTAAGCAGGGCTGGTTGGGACCTTAATAGGTTTATTTCTCATATTATGGAACACAGAATTAGTTTCTCACTATTGAGATAAAAAAAAGATGTTTATAGATGCAACATGCTTGAGATTGGGTATTTTGCAAGTTGTGGGGATAGACGAAACAAGACTGGCAAAGTGTTGGGAATCATTGAAGCTAGGTGATGGGTACGAGTTGATTTTGTTCATTTTGCTTTTTTTTTGTTTTATTGAATGTCTCAAAACTTATAATTGTTTTAAAAAGGCTTCAAAGAGACAAAAAGATGTGCCTGGAAGTATCAGCGTATTAGGTTGGGACTGACGTTTTAATTATTGTGGGAGGGGCCTACACAGGAGGGAAAGGGTGACCTGAAAGGCCTGGAAAAAATGAGGTTTCATTTCTTACCTATACATATGCGCTATGTGGAAAATTTCTCTGAATTGGGACTTGGAATTCAGTTATGGCTGCTTAGAGAATCCTTCAGTTGCTTGCCATGGTTATTGTTAAGGAAAGCTCTACAAAGTAGTGGGGCGTACAAATCAGGTATGTACACCAGGTGGAGACCAAGGTGATTGGAAAGGAGAGGTGAGTTTTGAGCTGCACTTGACTTGCTGAAGGCCCAAGGAAAACTGGGATTGTTCAAGGTGTTCTCGATGCAGGTAGAAAATATATGGCTAGTCCTTGTTCAGGTGGCCTGTGGCTCCAGTGTCACAATCATCTGTTTCATTTCTTTCTTCTCAGGCAAATGAAGATGTGACACAGATTGTGGAGATTCTCCATTCTGGACCTAGTAAATGGAACTGGCTTACCCGGCGTCTGGTAGAATTTACCTCTTCAGGGAGTGTCCTCCTCTTTGTTACTAAAAAAGCCAATGCTGAAGAGCTAGCGAATAACCTTAAACAGGAGGGTCATAATCTTGGGCTGCTCCATGGGGATATGGATCAGAGTGAGAGAAACAAGGTCATTTCAGACTTTAAGAAAAAGGACATCCCAGTCCTGGTGGCCACAGATGTTGCAGGTAGAGTATGAATTTTTCAACAACATTAAGTTCCTAGGCTATAAGCGTACTCTGTCTTACAACATAAGACCTGTAATATCTGAGCAGGCTGATGGAAAGACAGTTGGCCTGGCTGGCCATCCCCTCCCACACCCCCAAGGAAGCAGCATTTCAGCACAGGGATCACAGTCTGGAGCTCTAGATACCACTTTTCACTTAATATTTCTCTCTAATCAAAGAATCCCTGCAGCTAAAAGTCACTCGGGGAAAAAAAGGCAGTGAATGCCCTTATTGTATGTGTGAATATAGTAGATACCTTACATTGATCTACTATACACAGCTTAGTTGGGCAACTTCACTCAGGATGAGAACAGTTTTTGGAATATGATTTTTGGATTTGTTCTGTCAAGTTTTAATAACTACCCTTAAACACTGATATTTTTTCCCAGAAAGGAGAGAACTTCTCAGCTTCATGACACATTTTAAAAATATATTCCCAGTGCAAGAGAAGAGGGCATGGCAGATTACTGATGTAAAAGATAAAAGTCCCAGTCGGGTGCGGTGGCTCACGCTTGTAATCCCAGCATTTTGGGAGGTGGAGGCGGGCGGATCACCTGAGGTCGGGAGATTGAGACCATCCTGGCCAACATGGTGAAACCCCATCTCTACTAAAAATAGAAAAATTAGCTGGGTGTGGTGGCGCGTGCCTATAATCCCAGCTACTTGGGAAGCTGAGGCAGGAGAATTGCTTGAACCAGGGAGTCAGAGGTTGCAGTGAGCCGAGATGGCACTGCACTCCAGTCTGGCAACAGAGCGAGCCTCCGTCTCAAAAAAATAAAAATAAAAAATAAAAGTCCCTTACACTAGAAGGCCTAACATCATAGGATCTATGGTGATGACTTAACATGCCTGTATCTCGGCTCACCAAACCCATGCACTTTGCCTAGATAAAGGAAATGTGGCTTATTAGAGCACTAGCATTTCTGGTTACTTTGATCTTTTGACTACAGATGAAGAATAAAAGAATTTGGTTGCTTTTTATTTCAGCCCGTGGTCTGGACATTCCTTCAATTAAGACTGTCATTAACTATGATGTGGCACGAGACATTGATACTCACACGCATAGGATTGGCCGCACAGGAAGAGCGGGTGAGAAGGGTGTGGCCTATACCCTACTCACTCCCAAGGACAGCAATTTTGCTGGTGACCTGGTTCGGAACTTGGAAGGAGCCAATCAACACGTTTCTAAGGAACTCCTAGATCTGGCAATGCAGGTGAGGGGGCTGGGCACACTTTTGATTGCTCCTGGTTATAATACCAAGGCATTTTAGCAGTCCTGGAGCAGATAACATAAAAACTTGACAAGAAAGTTGGGTGGCAGGGAGGATGTGGGGCTTATGAGGTACAGATAGGAACTGTGAGATACTAAAATTCATCTAGTCTTATCTGGTCTTCTTCTTTCAACAACATCTGTTTTGAAAAGCTATTCCTTTGTGCTAAAATCTGTCCCTGTAATTTCTACCCCATAACACACTTAGGAGTAAATTTAATCTCAAAGATGGTTACTATTCCCTTACTGCCCTTCCCCCACAAAACTTTTCTTCTGGGAGGCTAAAAATGTGTGATGTCTTTTAAACAGTACGTGTATAGTATAGTGCCCCCTGCCTTTTTTTTTTTTTTTTTTTTGAGACAGAATCTTGCTCTGTTGCCCAGGCTGGAGTGCAGTGGCGCAATCTCGGCTCACTGCAACCTCTGCCTCCTGGGTTCAAGCGATTCTCCTGCCTTAGCCTCCCAAGTAGTTGGGATTACAGGTGCCCACCACCACGCCTGGCCATTTTTTGTATTTTTAGTAGAGATGGGGTTTTGCCATGTTGGTCGGGCTGGTCTCGAACTCCTGACCTCAGGTGATCCGCCTGCCTCGGCCTCAGCCTCCCAAAGTGCTAGGATTACAGGCGTGAGCCACCGTGCCCAGCCTGTATAGTGCCTCTTAACTATTCCTTGTAGTCTGAGATCTCAGACCTCTGACCACACTGATTGCCCTCTTCCAGGTGTGCTCCAGTCTAAAGCTAAGTGAGGCATTCTAACAAATCAAACCTAGAGTCATCTGAATCCATGCTGTCCCCAAATTACAAATGGGTTCGGAACACTTTCTGAGAGTAGAAACTGTTAAGAGTTTGTCAAATGCCTAGGCCAGCTCACACAACTGGTACAACTCAGCTGCAGTGTGGCAGTGCCCAAGTTTCTGGTCCTAGGAGTAAAGGACCTGCACTGCAGGAGAGAAGAGAGTAATGTTTCCTCCCCTGCTCCTGAGCACAGAGAGCTAGTCCTAAATAAACTTTTAAACAGGACACATTTTGTCTTTGGCATTTTCTTCCATTTCTTTTTGTACCTCAGGCTTTCTGTTTTCAGGACTTTGCCCAAGCCTGCTGCTCTACCTCTCAAGCACTTTATTTTGCTGGTAATATGTGATTGTCAGATAAAGCTTTAACCTTCCCAGAGACATTTGCTTTTTTTTTTTTTTTCTGAGATGGAGTCACACTCTTATCACCCAGGCTGGAGTGCAGTGGCACAGTCTCAGCTCATTGCAACCTCTGCCTCTCAGGTTCAAACAGTTCTCCTGCCTCAGCCTCCCAAGCAGCTGGGATTAGAGGCATGTTCCACCATGCCTGCTAATTTTTGTATGTTTAGTAGGGATGGGGTTTCACCATGTTGGTCACGCTGGTCTTGACTCCTGGCCTCAAGTGATCCGCCCACCTCGGCCTCCCAAAGTGCTGGGATTCATAGGCGTGAGCCACCGCCCTGCATTCTTCAGAGAATGTGAGTAAATATGTTGAGTGGCAATGGTCAAGTTCAATGAAAACTTTTATGCTCTGCGGGTAAATAAAATTTTCAGTTTTGTGGCTACCATCCTTTCTGGGAGTCTGTCCCTGTAGTCAGTTCTGATAAGCCTCACTTCACGTCGCCTTTTTCCTTTGCTACTGAACGCACCAGTTCTTTAAGCTCCAAATGTTTACGTCCAATAATACATGGTTTGAGAAATAAAATATAAGCTCATTTTCCTCAAGGAAGTTAGAAGTAGCCAAAGTTACTCCTCTGGGTTTGAAGCTTATCTGAACAACTTCCAGGAGAGCCTTGAGGGAGGGAGCACTATAAGAAGCCTTAGATAAGGATCTCAGCCACTTTTCAAATTTGGTGGATTATGCTGCCAAAGAGAAACCAGTCTGTGGTTCCTGTGAAAATTCCTCCCTTAGCATAAATGTGCTGGCTGAAAATTAAGCAAAAGTTCTCCCTTCCCACTTAATTTCCTCTTTGTCCTCGTTCTCTTCCTCTGGTCTTTTCTCCCTCCCTTGACTTAACCTTGAATTTTGTTCAATGCAGAATGCCTGGTTTCGGAAATCTCGATTCAAAGGAGGGAAAGGAAAAAAGCTGAACATTGGTGGAGGAGGCCTAGGCTATAGGGAGCGGCCTGGCCTGGGCTCTGAGAACATGGTGAGTCTAGACTATTACAGTAGTGCCTTTAGAGTTGGTCTCATGTTCTGAAAGTCATTAGGAATATTCTCATCTACCCAAGAAAGCCTCAGTGAGTTTAAAACCCTGTCTAGAAGGGAATTTGTATTTAATCTCATTTGAGTCAATGCCGTGCTCATTCTTTTTTTTTTTTTTTTTTTTTTTTGAGACGGAGTCTGGCTCTGTCACCCAGGCTGGAGTGCAGTGGCGCGATCTCGGCTCACTGCAAGCTCCGCCTCCCGGGTTCACGCCATTCTCCTGCCTCAGCCTCTCCGAGTAGCTGGGACTACAGGCGCCCGCCACCACGCCCGGCTAATTTTTTTGTATTTTTAGTAGAGACGGGGTTTCACCGTGGTCTCGATCTCCTGACCTCGTGATCCGCCCGCCTCGGCCTCCCAAAGTGCTGGGATTACAAGCGTGAGCCACCGCGCCCGGCCTGCCGTGCTCATTCTTATGGTAACTTTCTATTGAAGAAGCATCTTTGTGTACTTGGTTGACTAGGCTTGCTCAGGAAATTATTCTAGATTAGCAGTGATCTCACACTGTGGTCCCTGGACCAGCAGCACATGCAAACTCATCCCCAACCCCAGACCTTGTGAATCAGAAACTCTGGAGTTGGGGCCCAGCAGTCTGGTTTTACAAGCCCTTCAACACTGGCCTAAAGCCTGCTGCTAGGCAAATGTTGCCAAAGGGTCACTGTAAAGTCTAGCCATATCTTGTCATTAAACTCAGGAATGGATCAGGAATTTCCAAGTCGGGAGCTAGTTTTTCTCACAAACCAGGTAACGAATGTACCCTTTTGTTGGCCTTTCTTAACTACCTGCTTTCTGTCACTTTGATTCCAAACCAGGGAAGAAAGCTGCCAGTATACTTTTCTGGAGCATTAGAGTTAAACTTGGCATCTTTGATAATTACATGCTCTAGTCCCACATTATAATAATGATGATTATGCATAATAGCTAATATTTATTGAGCACTTTATATGTGCCAAGACCATTCCAAGCAATCAGATGTTTTAGCTCAGTTAATCTTCAAAACAACTGAATGGAAGTTAGTACGGACAACAACACTGAGGCACCTAAGGTTACACTGACAAGTGTTCAAGCCGAAATTCAGACCCTTCATGGTCTTGATTCAGGGCCTGAGCAGTCACACAATATGCTATTCAGGGCCTTTTCATCTTTAACGTAATTTTTACTTAATTAATTGGAAGTTTTTATGTAAATACATGATCAACTTTGGGCATAATCTGATTGCATTTCTGTTTAATAGGGTTAATTCCCAGAAATAGAATGTCTGGGTTGAGGGCATAAGCATTTTTAAATGATTGTCACTGTGTCTTTTCTCACAAAGCAGAAGTAGCTTTCTAAGAGTACCCAGTTCCTTTGTAGCTCGCACTTCAAGGTTTTTCATTATAATGAGGCCTAGTCTATGGCAGTGAGCTTTCCTGCTTATTTTTTCATCATCATAGATGTGTTTATTTTTTTAGGACCGAGGAAATAACAATGTAATGAGCAATTATGAGGCCTACAAGCCTTCCACAGGAGCTATGGGAGATCGACTAACGGCAATGAAAGCAGCTTTCCAGGTCTGAAATAAGCATTTCATTAAAAGCACTTTCAGCAGTAACTCTTGGGCAGTGACAGAGGGGCTTAGTTTTCCTGGTTGTAGCTGGGCTCCTAGGCTTGATGCTAGGTTTAGGGTCTTCACGCTGCTTGGATTTTGAATATAAACCTAACAGTACTTACTTGGAGATGCAAGTTGATCTAGAGAACCCCTTGTGCTGGTCTACTTTGAGTCACACTCAGGGCCTGGGATTGTTGTCCTGCAGCAGGGTGTGTGCTCCCTCCCTTCCTAGCAGCCTGCAGTGTTGCCCACCTCCCAGGCACCCACCTCCAACTCAATTCTGAAGCAAAATTTAATGATAGTCACACTAAGGTGAATCGATAGAATGAGTTCAAGGCAGGTTTTGCTGTCAAACTTAAATTTCAGTGTGAAAATTTTTTTGAAGTTTTCACAACTTTTTGGTTTTGAATGCAGATACATGTGCTAAATACATAGATGCTTTATTCTAGCCAATCAGGCTATAAAAGTACATTTCAGAACACTGGGAGTCCATCTCTCCACAGAGATCCACAAGTTTTCCTTTATAGCACAAGAACAAAAGGGACCATACTGTGGGGCCATCAGGACACTAAACTCACAGTGCCAAGATAGCATAGAGTTTCTGTAAACTTCATCATTTGCCAAGTTGTATATTCAGGTTTCTTGAACTTGCTATCTTACCTACTCCTGATGTCTTTCTCTTTCAGTCACAGTACAAGAGTCACTTTGTTGCAGCCAGTTTAAGTAATCAGAAGGCTGGAAGCTCTGCTGCTGGGGCAAGTGGGTGGACTAGTGCAGGGAGCTTGAATTCTGTTCCAACTAACTCAGCACAACAGGGCCATAACAGTCCTGACAGCCCTGTCACCAGTGCCACCAAGGGCATCCCAGGCTTTGGCAATACTGGCAACATCAGCGGTGCCCCTGTGACCTACCCATCTGCCGGAGCCCAGGGAGTCAACAACACAGCTTCAGGGAATAACAGCCGAGAAGGGACTGGGGGCAGCAACGGGAAAAGAGAGAGATATACTGAGAACCGGGGCAGCAGCCGTCACAGTCATGGAGAGACTGGCAATCGGCATAGCGATAGTCCACGTCATGGAGATGGTGGTCGCCATGGAGATGGATACCGCCATCCAGAAAGCAGCAGCCGTCATACTGATGGCCATCGGCACGGGGAGAACAGACATGGAGGAAGCGCAGGCCGGCATGGGGAGAACCGGGGTGCAAATGACGGTCGGAATGGGGAAAGCAGGAAAGAAGCTTGTAGTCGTGAGAGCAAGATGGAGCCCAAGATGGAACCCAAAGTGGACAGCAGCAAGATGGACAAGGTGGACAGCAAGACAGATAAGACAGCTGACGGCTTTGCTGTCCCAGAGCCGCCTAAACGCAAGAAAAGTCGATGGGACAGTTAGAGGGGATGTGCTAAAGCGTGAAATCAGTTGTCCTTAATTTTTAGAAAGATTTTGGTAACTAGGTGTCTCAGGGCTGGGTTGGGGTCCAAAGTGTAAGGACCCCCTGCCCTTAGTGGAGAGCTGGAGCTTGGAGACATTACCCCTCCATCAGAAGGAATTTTCGGATGTTTTCTTGGGAAGCTGTTTTGGTCCTTGGAAGCAGTGAGAGCTGGGAAGCTGCTTTTGGCTCTAGGTGAGTTGTCATGAGGGTAAGTTGAGGTTATCTTGGGATAAAGGGCCTTTTAGGGCACAAAACTCACTCTAGGTTTATATTATACGTAGCTTATATTTTTTACTAAGGTGTCACCTTATAAACATCTATACATCGACTTCTTTTTCTTAGTTCTATGGC
The DNA here is from genome assembly GCF_009828535.3 of Hylobates moloch. Classification (NCBI taxonomy): domain Eukaryota; kingdom Metazoa; phylum Chordata; class Mammalia; order Primates; family Hylobatidae; genus Hylobates; species Hylobates moloch. The sequence continues at coordinate 48,297,888 of NW_026652294.1, read as the reverse complement.
CAGGCAGTCCCCATTTTAGGAATTGGCTTCTGCAAACTCAAGTCCATTGAGCTAACTGTTGGGGAGCAATTTGGTAGTTGTAGACATTTGCGGGAAAGGGAGATGTCTGATTCTAAATGGGAGTTGATGCTCAGGTCCCCAGCCAGGTTTGCCTCCAGCGCTGAGACATGTAGGAAACACCTTTCAGACCCAGGCTCTGAAGATTCCCAGAAGCCACAAGGATTGAAGGGAAAAGGTGATCCTGGTAACTGTTCCAGGATTGCTCCAGGTTTGAGATGGTATTGCTAAATTTAAAATTAAACAAAAAACCCAACAACGGCTTTTAAAGTGTCTTCTATTTCATTGTATTTTTTTTTAACTTGCCCCAATGATAGAAAAGTCTTTTGCTGAAATGATTTTGATGATTTTTGTTTATCTTGTTTATAAAAGGAAAATATACAAACTTTGACTTTTGTGACTTTGTGAAGGTTTCTTTAAGATGTGCATTCCTTTCTGCTTGCTCTCTAGTAAATGTTTTACTACTGGGACCTGTGGATCGTTTTGTCATTTCTGTCTGTGAGTTGGTACACATTAAGCTGGGACTTAGAATAGTGCCACACACGGCATGCATACTCAGATGTAGGGAAGTGCTTATTAAAACTGTCAGAAAAGACAACTTCCATTATCCTGGTTTTATTCAGGAATAGGATGGGGGAGGGCTTAAGTGGCCCACACGTCCAGGTGTAGACTGACTACATTGAATATCGCTCCAACACCGAACTTCCCTTTAACGGTTTAAAAAGAGGGTCATGGGTCTGTCAACACAGTTCAGCAGTGCTTTCATGGGATACCTTATTCGGGCAGGCAGGAGGACATGCTCCTCTCTGCTCAGGACCACCACGGGAGTTCTAGGCACTCCACCTCACTGTTCTTCAGACAGCTGTGATGTGAGCAGGGGCTAGGCTGGTAATCAAGGGGGCCAGACTGAGCCACGCCACACCCTTCCTCCTAGTCCCCACGCTCTCCTGGGAGCCTGGCAGCTCTGCTTACTTCCGTTTGTGTTTTTTCTTTCGTTCCTTACGTTGCTGTGCTCTTTGGTCCTTCCTCATCCTTGAATCCACCACCTTGAAATGACCTCTGACTCCAGCTGGCCGGCGCACTTTGCGGCCCACACCTTTTTTGGCTACAACATAGGTGACATGGCGTTTCTCCTTGCCAAGCCCGGCCTTCTTGTAGAGACTACAGGGGGAAGAGAAGAGGTTAGAGGCTTGCTTTCTGCTGCACTTTTAGCCCTGTGTACCTTTGTGGTGTCTTCCCATTACCTTCGCAGCTGTGCCACTTTCTCTCGTTCTGAGATGTCCACTGTGTTCACCACGGCTTCTGCCTTCTTCCTGGTCTGCTCCAACCTCTTCAGCATCTGCGAAGGAACCTGTCAGGTGACCCCATCCCCCCCACCCCAACCAATCTCTGGGGGCCCCATCACTTACCCTCCTTTTCTTTCTAGCCTTAGCCTCAGCCACCTTCTTGATGGGACGTGCATTGATTTCCCGCCAGCGTTTCCGGTAATGCTCCACCTCCTTCTTACCAATAGGCAACTGTCGTATCCGGTGCTGCTTTTCCTCTTGCACAAACCACTCCGGAAGCTCCCCCTCATCGTTAAATGTGTACCTGAGTGGAAAGGACATCTGTCCAATATCCAACATTCCAGGCTTTCTAAAGAAATTACCAGACCGGGCATGGTGGCTCACAGCTGTAAACCCTGCACTTTGGGAGGCTGAGGCGGGCAGATCACCTGAGGACAGGAGGTTGAGACCAGCCTGGCCGACATGGCGAAATCCCGTCTCTACTAAAAATACAAAAATTAGCTGGGCATGGTGGTTGGCACCTGTAATCCCAGCTACTCAGAAGGCTGAGGCAGGAGAATCACTTGAACCTGGGAGGTGGAGGTTGCAGTGAGCCGAGATTGCGCCATTGCGCTCCAGCCTGGGCGATAGAGCGAGACTCCCATCTCAAAAAAAAAAATTACTCATTTACCCACCAGACCCTGGGTCACTCTTGATGAGTTTCTGGCCCCTTTACCGGTTGAAGGAGTTATCTATGAGGTCTCTCTTGGCCTTTTTGGAAGAGGCAATAACAGCACCTAGAGCAAGGCCTTCGGGGTCCAGTATCCGATGTTTTGCTAGAGAGGGAAGGAGAAAGGTCAAAGCTCAATTCCCAATACTGAGACTTCCAGTAGTCTTTTCTCATTCCACTGCATACAGAGCTCTCACCTGGGTCCTCAATAGGCACTATCTCAAAGCCGTCATCATCTGACTTAGGCCCACGGCTTCGCTTCTTACCACGGAGGGGTTCCCAGCTGTGAAGAGGGGAGGACTCTGAGTGATTCCACCACAACTCTGTACTACTCACACCGCACTCCCACAGAATTTGCAAAAATCCTGCCATGCAGGCTGTACCCCAGACCAGTTAAATCAGGATTGTCAGTACAGTATTTTTAACCCTCCCCATCTGCAGCCAAGATTGAGAACCCCCAATTTAGAGAAATGGTTCAAGCCACTGCTTCCTTTCCATCCCTTCTCTCAGCTGCAACCCTCACCTCTCCTCTTCCTCACTGCTACTACTGCTATCACTGTCTGAGACGCCATCCTTTTCTTCCCCTTCAAGGCCAGTGGCAGCATCTGTCCCCGAAGAAGCCTCTGTTCCTTTAGGGGCTTCATCTTGGTACACGGGAGACATTATCTCAGTCTTCAAACAGGAAGGCGGTGTTTGTGGTGGCTGCTGCTGCCGTCCCTTCCGCTGGCTCTCAAATAACAGCTGGGCCTGACTGATCTCCAGGGCCTCATCGGCATCGTCCTCGATCTCAGCAAAGCTGCCCTGTGATGGGAGAACATCAGCTGCCCTTCTCCCAAGGAAGACTCATCTCCCCGCAGTCTTGCCCCCAGCCTCTCCTTACCTTTGAGAACCACAGGTTGGCTTGTTCTTCCTGCAGTACTGCCTTTTCTTCTAGTGGTACCAGCAGTGGATTCTCCTCCTCCTCTTCTTTATCATCTTCCACTTCAGTAAGTTGCACACTGTAGACCCAAAGGAAAGTAGGGGGCTCAGAGACCCAGATTGCCTGGAGCCCTTGCTCCCCTACTGAGGCTCTGGTAGTACCCACCCTAACACTCCCTCAGAGTGGCAGCATTCCCTTTGACACACACACATGCCCCTTACCGCTTTTGGTCCCTTAGACCCTGATGTCCCCTGACTCCTGCCAGCTCCTCTGGATCCAGGTCACTATCCAGAGATGTGTCATCACCGTCGTCCTCAACATCTGACACATAGATATCATCCCTCGGCAGATCGGACAGAAATGTGTCTGCTGCACTCATATTCCCTTGTGTTACTTCCTCTAATAACTGAAGTGTAATAGAAACAAAGGTAAACTATTTAAAAGGAAACATACTGTTTTGTTTTGTTTTTTCTGTGTCCCTCACCTCAGTCTACGCTCAGCAACACTAGGAAGAACACTGGCAAATCCATTATCCTTTCACAGATGGAAAAGCTCAGATCCAGGGTAGTGAACGGCCTGTTTACAACATCCCGTTCTAGGCTGGGTTACTGATCTATCCCACTCGGCTGTCTTGTTTCAGTGGTATCACAAATAGGTCTTAAGGAAGGTACCCTACAGCCCATATAGCACCAAATCTTAACATATTCTACAACACTGGTTTTCCTTTAAAAATTATTCTCAGACAGCATCTCAATCACCTCCTGAGAATACAGTCTACACAATTTGTTTCCACTGAATGAAAGGGGCCCAGCCAACATACATCCAACAAAACTGTTCCACTTAAACCAATTGTCAGAACCTTTTATTTTCCTCATGGCAAAGATACTAGGCTGGGTATGGTGGCTCACACCTGTAATCTCAGCACTTTGGGAGGCTGAGGCAGGAGGATTGCTTGATGCCAGGAGTTTGAGGCTGCAGTGAGTCATGATGGCACCACTGAACTCCAGCCTGGGTGACAAAACAAGATCTTGTCTCAAAGGAAAAACTCCAACTACTATTTCTTGAGTGTTTATCACATATGATGGATTACACCTATCTTTTTGTATTCCTCACCAAAAACTCTAGTAGGTAGGTTCTATTATTGTTTTATAGATGAGGAAACAGGCAGTAAGGATAAGTGGTAGTCAGCTCAGTCACTTCACACAGCTCCAGGTGGTAGAGCTGGGAAGGAAACCTGAGCCTGTGTCTGCTCTAGGGCCACCATGCTCTACTGCCCTCCTGTACAACAAAGATGACCTGATTATGACACTCCCACACATAAGCCACAAAAGTTCATTTTGTTTGTGACCCTGATTTTGTCAGGAAAAACATGTTCTTCAGTATTCAGTGGAAGTAGCCTAATGCAAGTGCTCACTTGGTCTCAATGAACTAAAGAATGCTGCTCCCCTCTGAGGGAAATCCTCTATTCATCTGTGCTTGTAACTCAAGTAACCTGGCAGCATCTACTATAACCTAAGTTCTTTTCTGATGTTCTAGTTCTTCAAGAATAAATCTATCGGCCGGGAGCGGTGGCTCACGCCTGTAATCCCAGCACTTTGGGAGGCCGAGACGGGCGGATCACGAGGTCAGGAGATCGAGACCATCCTGGCTAACACGGTGAAACCCCGTCTCTACTAAAAATACAAAAAATTAGCCAGGTGTGGTGGCAGGCGCCTGTAGTCCCAGCTACTCGGGAGGCTGAGGCAGAATGGTGTGAACCTGGAAGGCGGAGCTTGCAGTGAGCCGAGATCGTGCCACTGCACTCCAGCCTGGGCGACAGAGCAAGACTCCGTCTCAAAAAAAAAAAAAAGAATAAATCACACTCATCTATCTACCTAACTTCATCCTTTTTGGTTTATGTTTCTTTGTGGCCTTATACTCACCAAGGCACCCTGTGGTAAAGACAGCAACCACAGCCTATTGTTCAGCAACTTAAAAAGACATTCAACACCCCCCACCTCCAAACACCCAAACAGATCCTTCTGTCTCCTAAACCTGCACCCCCAATGCTGCCTCACCTGGTGACCCCGGATGGTGCGCAAGGAGAACATGCCAGTCTCCCCCTCATCTGCAATGGAAACCCCAGGCAGATCCATCTTCAGCTCCACACGCTCCCGCTGCTTTCTCTGCTCACGCAACAGCTTCTTTTTCTTCCTGAGGGGGTGGATTGAGGGAGTAAAACCGGCCCAGCTCCAAAGAGTTTCTATCCATGCCTTGCATTTCCTTCTCCCATCTTCACACAGTCCTTGTGTTGGGGAACTCCAAGCTCTACCCCAGCTCCTCTCACCTCTTCAATTCCGCCACCTCCTGGGCCTTCATTTCTGCCAGGGTCTGGTTCAGTTGTTCCTCCTCCTCCTCCTCCTTAGAGGGCTGCTTTGTGGTTCCAGCTGTTGAGTCCTCCTCATCACCTTCATCTTCCTCTCCAGAGCTGAGGCTGGCAAAACAGTCCCAGGAGTTGGGTCATTTTCCCAGACTTCCCCTGGACACCTGGTCCACAGCTGCCTCGCTGCGTTCTCTCCTCACCTGATGTCCAGTGCCTTTGCTTGTTCTTTCAGCTTCTTGGCCACATATCGCCGAAGTTTTGTTCTCCAGTTTAGTAGCGACCTACCCCAGAGATACTATTACTGATCTTGCCATCTCCCTCTTTGTCCTTGCCCCCTTCTGTTTTAGGCTCACTACCCACCTTTCGGGCTTCGGCTACATAAATCAAAAGGCTCAGGCCCCCACCCCAAACCTTTAGCACAGCAATATCCTCTTCCCAGGGATCCAACATCATGGCCTTTCCCTGCCTCCAGGGCTCCTGGCCCCCATGCCCACCCCACTGCATACCTGAGCTCCTTGCGCCCCAACACTCTGATGTCCTGACAGCACACCCGTATGTCCTCAGTGGTAGCTGGATGCTGTGCCAACTCTTCATCATCTAGCATGATCTGTTTGGGAGGAGGGAAAGGTGTCAGGGGAGATTCTCAGGCCATGTTTCTGGGGCTACCTCATGTCCCTCAAGGCTGGAGACTCACTTCGCTGGCCTTGGAGAGGAAGTCAACAGGGTTGGCAGCTCGAAGGAAGTCAGTGACTGAGGTACGGTGATAGAGAGTGAGGTCGCCCTCAGCATAGCCTTCAGCCTTAGGGAGGAAAAGAGAGAAGGTTGGGCAGTCCCTTCTAGGGTACCTGTAGGACCCACCAGGCCCAACCTCCCTAAAGTTCCAGGACCCAAGGGTGACCCCATTCCCCAAAACACACCTTTGGCTTCTTCTTAGTCACCAATTCAGTAACGGTCTTAGCCTGAACTTCAACCTCCTTGAAGGCAAATTTGGGGTCGAAGAATTTACTGTCAACCTTGTCAGGGGCCAGGAATCCTAAAAATGACAGGATATATTAAAAAGTGTGCTTTGGGAGTTGGGAGGCTGGATCAAGAGAAAGGAAATGATGCCCACCTTGGCAGACTACAAAGATCTCTGCAGATTCATGGCGAGAGGCTTGGGGCTTGGTGGCCTGGACACGGCGGAACAGCTGCTGAAAGATCCATAGCAGAGGCTGATAGTCACGAGAACGGAAAACCTTTGTGATGAAGCAGCCACCACGGGCCAAAAAGTCACAAGCCAAACGTAGAGCCATCAGTGTCAAATGGGCTGTAGGAGAGAGACAATTAGTTGAGGCACTCTGCAGCCCAGGAGGGCATGCGCCCACCTCCACCATCACCTGATCTCCAAGCACCACACTCCCTGTACCTTGTGAGTAAGCATCATGGACCCAGCTAGCCCCAACGTTGGGGGCCCCATCATTGAGCACAACATCAACCTTCCAGGTCTTCAGCTCCTTCCTCAGGGCCTAAAGAGAAGAAAAGGAACTATGGAAACAGAAACACAGGAATGGCCCTGGTTCAGCCATCTAGTCAATTGCTGAGTGCCCATCATGGGCCAAATGCTGTACCAGGCACAGGACATACAATAGTAAACAAAAACAGTATGTCTCTACCTTCATGGAGATTACAGTCTGACACTGAGTTCACAGGAGAAGACTTCACTAAAGATCTCTGCCCTTCTCTCAATTCAAAACACCTTTATCCCTGACTAAATAAAGGCTGGAGTGGACACTATGAATGTCATAGGTCTTGTCGTACAGACGTCAGGCAAGAACGTGCTCAAAGCATGGTAAATAGGAAAAACTTGCCTTTAGATGATTTCAGGGATGTAGATGTTTCCGTATAAAGGGGGAAGGAAGAGAGAGACTCCTATTACCTGCCTACAACGTTCTGTTGTGATGTCCTCCTGGAGAGTCACCACATTGGGGAGAGGCTTGATTGGAACCAGGTCCACTCCTGGAAGAAATCAGGTCAGAGTATTCTAAAGGGTTGCCTCAAGCAGGGAGGAGAGAAATACAGGACAAAGTACCTTATATACCCACCCCTTAAGACACCAAGAGCTGTCCGTTACTCACCCACAATAAGGCTGGATACAGGCATAAACTTGGCAGCTACCTGCAGCCTATAAAAGGAATAGAAATGTAAAAACCTAGAGCCATCCTTTTCCCCCTCTTGCCAACTGACCTCTCATCCCTGGTGTTACGTGCACTGGCCAAAGCATGTCATAGGCACGTATTCCAAGCCCCTTCTCTGCAATCAAGAAAGGAAACGGCCCCCAAGAGGACCGGGATTCGGGCTCCCCTCCCGCAATGCAACTGAAAGCCATCCCAGCTCAGAACCCAGAAAGCGGCCACCAGGAGCAACCTGTGGCGAGTGTTACGAACCATCCCCCTGGCGCAGCACACAGGTCCAGCAAGGCTCGGGCTTTCTGCAGGAACTGAAAGCGGCGATTGAGCTGGATCAGCTTGAAAGCAGATCGGGAACGGTAACCTGGACAAAACAACCAAGTGCGCAAACGGCTTCACTAGTAGGATTTCTCTGGCCTCGCAACCGACCACCCCTTCTGCGGCAGAGGTACATAATGGTCGGAAAGAGCAGGCGAACCGGGCAGAGATCGCTCGCTCGCTCGCAGACTGAGCGAATCCGGACTCACCCGTCTCCTTCGCCAAGTGATAAAACTTGTCTCGTCGGCTCTTGCCAACTTTGCCCTTCTTGCCCATGGCGGAATGGGGGAGTATCGCTCAATCTGGGGAGAAAGTAGAAGTTGGGAACGTCTCTTTCTTGAGCACCAGATTCCACTTCCAGTTTCCCACTTCCCGCAGCAATTCCACCTCGCGCCTCTCTCCGCACACTACCTAGACCCAGCACCGCTTTCTCCACACTTGGAACCGCACAGGCATGCAGCTAACGTACTTCCGCTTCCGCTTGCGTCCACTGCGTCCCTGGCTCGAGGTTTTCCGCCATTTTGAGTGTGGCCATAGATTGTTCTTGATAATCTGTCCTCGGGTTTTGTAAGTTGAAAGTTGAGACTAGGAAGGCATATTACAAGAACTATAAACAGAGTTTCAATTAGGCAACACTGACTAGTTCTACTCCTTCCTCATCCCCTTCCAAAGCCCCTGAACTCAAGTAGCCGCCCCTCCCATCATGGTCCCCTTAGTGTGGTCTCGCCGCACACCCCGCCCATTGACCCGGAATTCTTCTCTGCCTGCTCTTCAGGTCCCAAGCCTCCGCTTCCGCGCCTGCGCGCCAAAACGGCTCGGATGCCGGCGGTCTCTGCTGAAGAGAGAAGATGGCGCTTGACGGGCCAGAGCAGGTATGGCGGGTGCAGTGGCGGCCCGGCAGGTTACGGGGCTGGGTGCGGAGCGAGCGTGATCTGAGTGGAGAGCGGGCCGGGGCACGAGCGTCGGGTGGGTCGGAGGTGGCTGGACCACTCCAGGCTGGACGCCGCCTGAGACCGGATCTGCTGTGTCAGTGCCGCCCTCGGTGAGTCAGGGCAAGGCTGGGGAGAGGAAGACGCGGTAGAAGCGGAGTGAGTGAGGGGAGCGATGGGCGCGGGAATGGCTGGCCCACGGGTCGCAGGAGACGGGACGCCAGTCCTTCGGCTCCGTTCCGCTGGCTCCGTCGTCAGTAATGACACCTCGGGCTTGTAGAGCACTTCACGCAGTGCAAAGCGCTCCCGTGTATATCATATCGCCTCTCGGTCCTCCTAAAAGTCGTATGAGGTAGGCGGCATTCCCATTCTTTTATTTTAGTCGTGGGAAAACGGAGGGTTCCAAGGGAGGGAGGGATTAGAACCCAGATCCTGAACCTACGAAGTCCAAACTTTTTTTACTACGCAAACCTACCTGGTGTCAAGCCTTATTCAAAGTGCCCTGCAAGTGGCTTTACCTCCTCGGATGTTTAACCTGTGGTTTAAGACTCACTCTGTGTCTTCAGATGGAGCTGGAGGAGGGGAAGGCAGGCAGCGGACTCCGCCAATATTATCTGTCAAAGATTGAAGAACTCCAGGTGAGGACGGACTCCAGAGGGAGCTAGGAAGGGGGATGATGGGGGATGGAAACGGACTTCCACAATCCATCTAATTCCACTGGGAGTGCAGTGGAAGAAGCTGCTGCTTCTCCTTTCTTGTTTGTTTCTTAGCTAGTAGGGTGTGTGTATGAGAAGTAAGCAATCTCTTGTTCTCTTCCAGTCCCACCTCTTTGAGGGTCATAGTGTTCACAGTTTGTTACACATCTTCAAGAGTCAAATCTTAATAGTAAAGGTACCTCTAGCCAAAGGTCAACCCTTTTGGAGGAAGCCCGAATGAAAAGGATTCTTATAAAAGGGAAACATAAGCTCAGGAGTTGAAATTTATCACCAAGAGGTTGGGTGAGGGTGAAGTGAGAATGTGAGGAAGGGCATCATTGAGGCATCTGGACAATGCTAATTCCATAGAGACTGAATGAAAGGAATTGGGCAACCCAGAGCCCAAGCTTAAAGCGCTAAACCATAGAAAAAGGACCGTTTATGTTGTTAATCAAATGTTCGTGTTACCAGTAAGGCTTCCAGCAGTAAGGTATGGCTCTCAGTAATAAGGTATGGCTTCCAGCAGTAAGCCTTACCGACAACATAAACAGTAGGCTGTTAATGTTACAGTGTTATGGTACAGTGTTACAGTAGGCTGTTAGTAGTTTAACTTTGGACAGGTCCATGGATTTTCAATTTCACCCTAACCCCCTGCATTGTTCAAGTGTCAACTGTAATATAAATTAAATGGGGGAAGCCACAAAGGACAATTCTGAATTCCAAGTGCATTTGCAGGTATTATGTTTAGTTTACCACTTTTGAATGCCTTTTCATGTGTTTTTATTCATTCACCTCAGTAGTCTTGAAAAGAAGCAGGGTAGCTGATGCTATACCCATGTGCCGTTTGGTAGCAGATCTAGATTTTTAAAAATAGATTGTCTTAGCTTTTTTTTTTTTTTTTTTTTTTTTGAGACGGAGTCTCGCTATGTCGACCAGGTTGGAGTGCAGTGGCGCGATCTCGGCTCACTGCAAGCTCCACCTCCCAGGTTTATGCCATTCTCCTGCCTCAGCCTCCCGAGTAGCTGGGACTACAGGCGCCTGCCAACACGCCCAGCTAATTTTTTGTATTTTTAGTAGAGACGGGGTTTCACCGTGTTAGCCAAGATGATCTCGATCTCCTGACCTCGTGATCCGCCCGTCTCGGCTTCCCAAAGTGCTGGGATTACAGGCGTGAGCCACCGCGCCCGGCCTGTCTTAGCTTTGCCTTGCTTTTGATTGACAGCGGCTGGGCTAGAACTCAGGCTTCTCACCTAACAATCTTTCCACCAGGTGATGTTGCCTTCCTGCAAGAAATTTGGTGTTACATGAGCCAGCTGTAACTTTTCTCCATTAGATTCTGTTATTCCTGGACCAGTATTAGACAAGCAGCCTTCTTTGATGGCTGCTGTAAGCTCCAGAGGGACTCTTGGAAGACAGGGCAGGGTCATTAGGATCATACTGGAGAATCTGAAACAACACGCAGGTGCCCTGTGCCCTTCCCTCAGCTCATTCAGACCTGTGAGGTCTTGGCCAAGATCCTACCTCCTCCTGTCTCCTGCCCTTGAGTAATGGAATTTGTCTCTTGTCCACCACAGTTGATTGTGAATGATAAGAGCCAAAACCTCCGGAGGCTGCAGGCACAGAGGAATGAACTAAATGCTAAAGGTGAGTGGAGAAAGATGGGAAGCCACATGTGAGCAGTTTGTCTTGAGGTCTGTCCTAACTTCCCTGCGCTGTGTCTTCACAGCAGTGCTTACTGTTTTCTCCCTGTCATCATCTAGTAGTTTCACATGTATCTCTTTTTCCTGAGCCCCATTGTAGCCTCCTTAAAGACATGAATTTTGACCTTTGGCCTTCCTTTAATAAGAGTGATGCTTAGCTCATGCATGTAGAATTGGGTCCTGGAGACTCCAAAGGAGTAGCTAGGTGACCACCGTGTCTGTTTGCCATCTAGTTCGCCTATTGCGGGAGGAGCTACAGCTGCTGCAGGAGCAGGGCTCCTATGTGGGGGAAGTAGTCCGGGCCATGGATAAGAAGAAAGTGTTGGTCAAGGTAAAAGCAGCATGACCCCAGGGACCAGCTCGGTCTCCACTGCATTCCCACCCCTTTGTGTGTAGCCTCTGGAGACAGGGTTCTGTGTTCTGTCAAGGTATTGTGGGATTCTGGGAATCCCACAATTCCAGGGAAGACCTAGGTCTTCCTGGGTAGGATTAGTGATTTGGTGGTCAAGGAAGGTCATGAGCCCTTGTTTCTTTAGGTACATCCTGAAGGCAAATTTGTTGTAGACGTGGACAAAAACATTGACATCAATGATGTGAGTGTAGCAGGTGAGGTGGTGGTGGTGGTGGGGTCAGCTCTTATTGTACCACTTCTGAAACTCGCCCCCTTCACCCAGGTGACACCCAATTGCCGGGTGGCTCTAAGGAATGACAGCTACACCCTGCACAAGATCCTGCCCAACAAGGTAGACCCGTTAGTGTCACTGATGATGGTGGAGAAAGTACCAGATTCAACTTATGAGATGATTGGTGGACTGGACAAACAGATCAAGGAGATCAAAGAAGTGATCGAGCTGCCTGTTAAGCATCCTGAACTCTTCGAAGCACTGGGCATTGCTCAGCCCAAGGTGAGGAGCAGGACTTCTCTGAGAGGGCCAAGCTGTACTTACTCCTCCTGCCTCAGCCAGCCCTACTGCAAGGGTTGGGGAGGCACCGGGCTAGGCTGCATCTTGCTTGGGCTGGCCCTGCCCCTGAAAAGAGTGGCCGGGGAAGTGTTCCTAGGGCGGTGAGGTGGTTTGGATAGAAGGGACCTTGATGTACATTTTTTTTTTTTTGTATCCCTAACATCTAGCAAGGGACCCAGCACTCGGTAAATGTTCACTGAATGAAATGAGGGGTGTAGCTTTCTGCCCTGAGTCCTGCTGTTCCCCTGTAGGGAGTGCTGCTGTATGGACCTCCAGGCACTGGGAAGACACTGTTGGCCCGGGCTGTGGCTCATCATACGGACTGTACCTTTATTCGTGTCTCTGGCTCTGAATTGGTACAGAAATTCATAGGGGAAGGTAAACATGGCTAGCAATGTGAGAAGCAAGAGGTAGGGGGTTAGGGAGCTAATAAGCTAATAAGCTCCCTAACACCAGCTCGGCCTCCACACAGGGGCAAGAATGGTGAGGGAGCTGTTTGTCATGGCACGGGAACATGCTCCATCTATCATCTTCATGGACGAAATCGACTCCATCGGCTCCTCGCGGCTGGAGGGGGGTTCTGGAGGGGACAGTGAAGTGCAGCGCACAATGCTGGAGTTGCTCAACCAGCTTGACGGCTTTGAGGCCACCAAGAACATCAAGGTAAGGTGGTACCATCCTCGGGATGGGCCCAGGGAAGGCCTGGGTGCCACGCAGGCTGAGGAAGAGCTTTAGCTGATCCCCACTTGCTTTCTCTGCTCAGGTTATCATGGCTACTAATAGGATTGATATCCTGGACTCGGCACTGCTTCGCCCAGGGCGCATTGACAGAAAAATTGAATTCCCACCCCCCAATGAGGAGGTTTGTGATGGGCACTGTGCAAAGTGGCTCTGGCTGTGGGGGTGGGGTGTGGGGCTCAGGCCTTTCCTTGCCATCTCCAGGCCCGGCTGGACATTTTGAAGATTCATTCTCGGAAGATGAACCTGACCCGGGGGATCAACCTCAGAAAAATTGCTGAGCTCATGCCAGGAGCATCAGGGGCTGAAGTGAAGGTAATTGGAGTACCCACCGAAAACAGGGCAGAGGCAGGAAGCTCTGGGCTCAAGGGCCACAGATGAGGGGCACAGCAGTGGGGCCTCAATTTCCTTTTCCTGTTCAGGGCGTGTGCACAGAAGCTGGCATGTATGCCCTGCGAGAACGGCGAGTCCATGTCACTCAGGAGGACTTTGAGATGGCAGTAGCCAAGGTATAGGCCTCCATCTTTGTGCCTTTGCCAGTGGTGGCTCTGGGGCAGTGGGCTAGGGCATGTGTGTGTTCATAACGTTCATTCTCTCTCCCACCCCTAGGTCATGCAGAAGGACAGTGAGAAAAACATGTCCATCAAGAAATTATGGAAGTGAGTGGACAGCCTTTGTGTGGATCTCTCCAATAAAGCTCTGTGGGCCAAGTCCTCTAGGACTCCAGTCTGTTAATGAGGGCTGCGCTGTTCAAGGACCAGGTCCAGGCACCACCAATAGACAAAAGGATTTATTTGGAAATTTCCAAACCTGCCAGAAGTGGCACTCGCCAAGCCCTAGGCCCACCCTCCTCACCAAGCTCCAAAGGGCAACACCAGTCCTCCCAGCCTCCCCATTCACCTTACCCTGGCCTCCACATGCGCACACCCATACCTCAGGCCATGCTAGAGAACTGGAGTGTCCCCTCCCTGGCCCAAGCCGCTGGAGAGGCAGCCCTCTGGCATCCCTGGAGATGATGGCGGCCAGAGCCGCTTGCATAGATTGAGGAAAGAAAACAAGGAGGCACCTAACAGGGCTCCCTGAAAACCCCCAACTTACCCCTGTACAAAAAAAGTGGCTCCCACATAGAAAACTTGCTCCCAAAATAGTGCAAATACCCAAAGGAAAGGAAAAAACCAGCAGCAAGCCTGGGCTTGTAGGAATGGCAAAGAACTTTGGTTTAGAAAGCCTAGGAAGAGTCTGGGCTGCACCTCCTCTTCCTAGCCCAGTTCCCCAGAGCCAGCTCTGACCCTCGCCCCAGGGGGAGTCTGTAAACATGCAAACCCAGCAGCCTTTGGTTCGGAAATGTCTGTTACAATGTCAAAGCAGCCTCCAGCAGTCCTACTTGGGCCTGCCTGCAGGGGGGCAGAGGAGGCATCTGCTGAACCCAGTTAAAGCCAATGCAAAAAGTATAAGGCTTTGAGGACCAAGCAACAAGGAATCCTATCACTACATTTATAAAACTAAAGCTGGGGAGTAGAGGGTGACAGCAGACACTTCTCACCCCAGCCTACGTGTCTGCGGCCCCAGCAAGGACCCAGAGGGTGGTCTCCCTCCAGGCTCCAGGGCTGGGAAGAAAGATCCCTGAGCAGTTAGGTCAGGCGAATTCCCAGCACCTGTTCCAGTTCCTGCCTTCGCTGCTGCACCTGGAAAAGGGAGAAACCAAGTGGCTCAGGCCTTTGCTACTCACAGCCAAAGGAGGGAAAACAGGGCAGAGCCTCACCTTGGCAAAGATGTGCCTGCCTACTGCTTCCTGGGCCCAGGGCTGGTGGTAGAAAGCAGCTCGTCTCTCCTCCTCAGGATTTCCAATCACATCAGTTATGATCTGCAAAGAGCCAGGAGGAAAGCCATAGCACAATCCCCACCGCTGGGCCAGTCCACCCTGGGAACTGCTATGGGTAAAAATCACCCAGAGCTTTACATAGGAGTCCCCTTGGGAAAGAGGACTACACCTTGAGGTCTCGGCGCTGGGAACGGAGCCATTCCTGGATGAAATCCTGGGGGTCGGTGCTAAAACTGAGCATGAAATCTCTCTGGGTCTTCAGCTGGTTGATGGACTCAATGGTCTCATGGATCTGGAGAGGGCACATGTGTCAGACTGTGCCCCCAAAGCTTAAATGCAAACAACTGAGCCAGAGTTCCCATCCTGTCCCCCAGGTGCTACATGTATGGAAATGCTGGACAGAGCCAGCCCACCCCAATCCTGGGCCCCAGAGGAAGCTGTGGAGCCAGAGGGCCCACCTTGACATCAAGGGAGGCGATCTCCTGCTGATTGGTGGTAGAGGCCAGAAAATTGCTCATTTGGGCCTTCAGTGGGTCGTCCACCTCCACATCAATGTCGTAACAGGCTGTCTTCTTCTGGTCGTTAGGGTCCACACTGCAGGCAGCACATGGGGAGGGAAGGCATATAGCTGACTTCATCCTGCCCACCTGGGCCAAAGCTAGGGCCCATTCTCTGCACACACTCAGGGAGCAAGAAACCTGATGCTTTCTTTGGCTTTAGTTCAAGCCAAGGGTGAATCTGCTCTTAGAAGAGCCTTCCTGTCCCCCTCCTTGCATTTACCTAATGACATGGTTGATGACAATGGGGTCTGGATGCTGCAGCAACCCCGCCAGCTTCATGGGAATCTCGGAGAAACGGAGTCGGCCACAACTGAAGATCTGGAGGAAATACGAAAGGCTCAGCGTTGGCTTGTGGGCACAGTGGAGTGGACCATTCCAGGACCAGTGAGGGTAGCAGTCTGCAGGCTGTGGCCAAGTAAAGTAGCCCAGCAGGCAAGGCAAGGCAAGGGCTGAGAGAACGGGGGCTGGCATCTGGCTAACCTGGCGGAAGTAACGGTTGCAGTTGATGTACTCCCGCTCGTGCCCATCCTGCAGCTGGTTGTGCTTGATGTAAAGCCACAGGGCCTGCATGATGGCGGCCCTCGTCTGCGTGTGCACTCCCAGCAGCCTTGCCAATCGGGGGTCCAGTTTGTACTGGGGAGGCTGGAATTGGATGGAGGGGAGTCAGAATGGGTTCTTACAGTAAAACAGTGGGAAAATAGGGCAGGGACAGGAACAGTTTCTAGGAACCAACTCCCCTCCTAAGGGGTCCCTGTGGCCCCAGAAATGACCCCAGGGCCTCTGTCACCTGATGATCCAGCATGAGCAGGAGGGTGCACTTGACGTTGAGGTCTCCAGGCCGTTTTACCTGGAAGCCATCTGTCTCCTGGGTGGTGGGCATCCGGTGCCACTGGCAGGGAGGGAAGCATGGCTTATCACCAAGGGGTGGGCATGAACACAGGGCCTCCCAAGGGCCCTGAGGCCATTTCCCTGCCAAACCTGCACATCAGGCTGCTTCTGCCCCAGGCCCACTCTCACCTCCACCAGGTGATTGTCAGGCCCATACAGTTCCTTGTCCAGCTCAATGACGAGGCTCTTAAAGAATGAAGAAAACTTCCTCTTCTGTTTGCTAGGCTGGGGATGGAAAGGGGTGTGAGATGGTGCTGCTAGCTCTCAAATCTCAAGCTATGCTAAATCCCAAGAAAGAGAAGCCCCATTTCAGCCCTGGAGCTCTGGGTACTGAAGATTCCTGGGCCCTGAAGGATGGAAGCAGGACTCTGGGCAGGCTGGAGGCAGGGAAATGGTGCCCTCTTGCAGCCCACGAGGGACTTCCTCGAGACACTCGACTGCCATCTGCAGGAACATTGTAATAACCACGCAAATCAACCTCCAATGGGCTTGGAGCAGCACCCCCTCCCTATGGTAGGACTTCTCTGGGAGCGCCCAAGTGTCTGGCCCAGTCTTTTTTTTTTCTGAGACACAATCTCACTCTGTCACCCAGGCTGAAGTGCAGTGGTGTGATCATAACTCACTGAAGCTCGACCTCCTGGGCTCAAGCCATCCTCCTGCGTCAGCCTTATGAGTAGCTGGGACTACAGGCGCATGCCACCACACCCAGCTAATTTTTAAATTTTTTGTAGAGATGGGGTCTGGCTCTGCTGCTCAGGCTAGTCTCAAACTCCTTGGTTCCAGTCTTAAACCCACACAGGCCTCCTTCCCTCCAGACACCTCCCTCCCCGACTCACATCATCCAGCAGTTTTCCTTCCACTCGGAGTTCCCAGGAAGCCACCTTGTCCCCTGCTGGGGTTCCCCCAGGGGTCCCTGCAGTTCCTGCACTATCGCCTTCCACCTTGCTGGGACTGAACGTATTGGAAATGTAGATCCGAAGCTTTCGCTTTTGCTAAAGAGAGAAAGGCAATCACAATTGGAGGTGGACCAAAATGTTGGGACACAGTGCTACCGCATCTTCTCATATGAACCATTCAACAATCAGTACTGAGCACCATGAGTCAGCCAGGCACCTTGTCAGGTACTGGGAATCAGAAGTAGTAAGTCCCAGTCCCAGCCTTTTTTTTTTTAGACATGGTCTCACTCTGTCACCCAGGCTGGAGTGCAGTGGCACGATCTCAGCTCACTTGCAACCTCTGACTCCCGGGTTCAAGCGATTCTCTTGCCTCAGTCTCCCAAGTAGCTGGGACTACAGGTGTGCACCACCATGCCCAGCTAATTTTTTGTGTTTTTAGTAAAGACGGTATTTCAACATGTTGGCCATGCTGGTCTCAAACTCCTGACCCTCAGGTGATCTGCCCACTTCGGCCTCCTAAAGTGCTGAGATTACAGGCGTGAGCCACCGCACCCGGCCAGAACTCACCATTTTATGGGGAAAGAGATGCATCACCAACAATGCCAGCACAGTGGGACTGGTGCTATGGCATGACGGAGTAACACACAGCAACCAGGCAAATTGGAGGCCTCTGGCTGACATCTTACATGAAACCCAAACATCCATCACGGCCCCAAAATATCCTAGTCCCCTGGAAAGGCTTTACCACTCAGGGGACTGTTCTGCATTATTATTAAGAAAAGCTTCTTGGCCGGGTGCAGTGGCTCACGCCTGTAATCTCAGCACTTTGGGAGGCCGAGGCAGTCAGGAGTTTGAGACCAGCCTGGGCAACATGGCGATACTAAAAATACAAAAATTGGCCGGGTGTGGTGACAGGCATCTGTAATCCTAGTTACTCAGGAGGCTGAGGCAAGAAGAATTGCTTGAACCTGGGATGCGAAGGTTGCAGTGAGCCGAGATCGCAACACTGCACTCCAGCCTGGGTGAAAGAGCGAGACTCCATCTCAAAAAAAAAAAAAAAGAAAATATTATCTATGGATAGGGACGGGGAAGGAGAAAGGAACTACCTTTCTCCCCTAGTCTAGTGGTTTTCAAACTTTTGACCACCACCCATAAGATTTAGATTTTCAATTATGACCCAAGGTCTGCATACCTATCTATTTATCGGAAATAAAAATGTCATGAAAGAATACCCTTACTACTATGGTAAGTATACTGTGAAGTATTTTAAGATATTCTACTGTCATATATTCATTTAAAACATACTGGCCCCAACACATTCAACTGAGTTCGTACTCTACTAGTGGGCTGCATCCTGCATGTGAAAAACCCGGCTCTAGCCCAACTTGCTTGGCCCCTGGAAAACAAGTGGGTGGAGGGCAAGGAAACCTGGGAAGGCTGGAGGTGGTCAGGGCCACACATACCGTCAGAGGCTTTTTTATGGCCTCCTGGATTTCCATCCGCTTGCGAGCAATGGTCTGGTCCAGCTTCCGCTCAAAAGCCAAGAGATCCATGTACGCCTGAGACTCTGGAACAAGCTCCCGGATCTGAAGGAAGGTAGCAGAAGCTCATCAGCTTGCTTCAACCAAAGCCTGGCTCTTTCCTTCCTTCCTCCTGCAGCCCAGGGTTGAGGGAGATAGACGCCCACCCCGAGGTGGCCACTGGGCAGGCCTCCCAGGCATCCTCTTAGCACTTACTCGCTGAGGTAGAACCTTATCTGCCATCTTCCTCCTCTTTAACCTGGGGAGGACAGAAACCCACTTTAGAGGTCAATGGTCCAAAAAAGGACATTCACCCCCACAACGCCCCTCCAGTCTCCAGGACCCTCTCCCCCACGAGAGCCTGGAGTCATCCTCAGTCACCAAAGCTCTTAAGATAGAAGGAAACCCTCTGCTACCACCAGAGCTGAGTTAGGCAGAGTGAGAGAAGCAGGATGCTCTTACCCCCGGCGCTGGGCAGGCATGGGAGGCTGCGCCTGGGGCACAAGCAGGCGTTTTCGGAATGGATCCATCATGGTGGGTGGCATGCCAGGTCGAAGTGGAGCTGCTGCACCAAATGGGGAGCCAGCAGGGGGTCCCACCTGCAAGCCAGCCATGGGCATCCGGTTCCCTGGTGACATGCCAGGTCGCTGGGGGAAGTGAGCCAACAGGGGTACATAGGTCAGGGGCAAGGCCCTCCGGGGCCCATAGCCCATGCCCTCCATCCCTCTCATCAGCCAGGTAGGGCCTGGGCAGCACACCAGAGCCCTGCTGGAGCCCCAGGAACAAAGGGGAGCTGGCGCCTGAGCGCAGAGTGTAAACCACACCTGCCCCGCCGCCTGCAACTGCCCTGGCAGCCATGCCAGTGAATGAGGCCTGCCAGAGCCTGGGCTGGGAGGAGGGTCCTGCCTGCAGAGGGAAGGGCCTGGGGGAGCTTTTCAGGGCCCATTGCTACCTTCCAGCCCCAGCATGCTGTGCCCTATTCCCTGGACGAGCTGGTCCCTATTCTCTCAGACCGTCCGGCCAAGCCCTGCCCTCCTTCTCTTTCCTCCATCATGAAGGAGAAGCATGGCTGAGAGGCACGGGAGCAGTGTCACTGCCAGGCAGAGGGGTGTACTATAGTATGAGCAGGCCAATGGCGCAGAGCCCCAATCCCCATCCTCTGTGGCCGAGGGAGAAAGGGGTCTGGTAGGCAGCAGCACCCCAGGTGAGCAGGGCTGCAACAGGATGACTTGGAACGAGTACCAGCTGGTGGGGGTGGCCTCGGGCAGGGTACAGGGGCCCTGTACCCTGTAGTCTGGTATCACATAGCCCCCACCCACAGCCCAGAACTGGACCCTCCTCTCACCTCCCTACTGCCCAACTACTACCCCTATGACAGAAGACCCCAGAAGGGAAGCTATGGCTCCTGGGTGGCCTGTGGGAAAGAGAGCAGCTGGCACCTGGACTCTGCCAGTGGTCCAGGCACCATCTGGCAGCCAGGACTGGCTCTGGCTCCGTGTAGCCCTGGCAATCCCAAGCTGGAGAAAGGGGCTAAGATTATCCTGGGAGGCAAGGATAGAGGCCCAGGCTGAGCAGCAGGAAAGTGGGAGACAGAAATAGCTTCTTTAGATGCCTGCAGAAGGATTTCCCACCTGAGGCCTTGCTCCCCGACATTTCTGTGGAGCCCATCTGGGAGTCACCTCCACTCCCACCCCCCTCCCCATGGCTGCTGCCTGCAAGGCCTGTTTGGCAGCTCTGCCTTGCACACACTGTCCCTGGCAGCTTCACAGGGCTGGCCCCAGGGCCCAGATTATGCAACGAGCACAACCAGCCAACCAAGCCCGGCAGGGTGGAGACTTGTACCAAATCAAAGGACCCTCCCCCACCCCAGCATCATAGAGATGAGATTCTTCCCCAACCTCTTCATCCCGCACTAAACCCATGTTCCCAAACGGGTCAGATTCTTGACCAGATGCGGAGATGGAAAGAAACATGACCCACAGACATAAGGGTGGGGAGAGGAGGAGCAGGGTGGGAAGGAAGTGTTTGGGAGAATAAAAAGCTCAAAGTGGGGGGCTCTGGGGCTTTGGGAGTCCTGCCAAAGTCTCTTTCCATCAGGAAGAGATTAATCAGAGCTGTTGAAAGGCAAAAGACAGCCTCTTTCTCTGCCTTAAGATTGTTCTTTCTCTGGCCTGAGATTATAGAAAAAAACTGAGTGTGGCTACAGCTGTAAGCCCAGGCCCAGACATCCCAGACTAGTTTTTCCTAGTGCCTGAGACAAAGACAGGGAAGAACTGAAGCAGTGGGTCCTGCAGAGGTGAGCGAGGGCCCTGTGGTCCTCAGGAAGCTCCCTGCTGCGGTGTTCACAAAACCTGCAGCACCACCCATCCCTCCTGGGCAGGTGCTCCGGTAACAGGAAGTCCCAAGACAAGGCCGCATAGGCAGGGTCTGGAATAGGCTCCACCCAGACATCTGCTCCAGGCTTCGCGGGCCCAGAGCCCCCGGCTCACCCAGGGCCCCAGGGGAAGGCTGCTTACAGTTCAAGTCCCAGCTGAGCTTTGCCAAGCTCCATACCTGGGTTTATAGGCGCTAGCAACTCCTCCCCCTTAAAAAACACTCAGGAGTTAAAGAAAAAAAAAAAAACAACAGTCCAGAACTCTGAGCCTCCCTAACTCCCTGCCTGCAACAGGACCAGGTAGGCCTGGATCAATCCCCTGAACCCCAGATGAGGACTCCAGGGCTCTGGTGAGCATGCTTTGCCCTGCCCCAAATGTGGCCCTGATGCTCCTGGAACTTGGGCCTGAGGGCCTCAGTTGGAGAACATACCACCACTCTCCCATGAGTAAAAAGGATTTTGAGGCTGGGTGCGGTGGCTCACGCCTATAATCCCAGCACTTTGGGAGGCCGAGGCGGGTGGATCACAAGGTCAGGAGTTCGAGACCATCCTGGCCAAGATGGTGAAACCTCGTCTCTACTAAAAATACAAAAAAATTAGCCAGGCGTGGTGGCGGTCACCTGTAATCCCAGCTACTCAGGAGGCTGAGGCAGAGAATTGCTTGAACCTGGGAGGTGGGGGTTGCAGTGAGCTGAGATCATGCCACTGCACTCCAGCCTGGGCGACAGAGTGAGACTCCATATCAGAAAAAAAAAAAAAAAATTTGAACTTTTTGAACTCTCTGGAGTGAACCCAGAAATCTGAGGTTTTTGTTATTTTGTTGCCCAGACTGGAGTGCAGTGGCAGGATGACAGCTCAATGCAGCCTTGAACTCCTAGACTCAAGCAATCCTCCTGCCACAGCATCCTGAGTAGCTGGGACCGTAAGCGCACACCACCACGCTTGGCTAAATTTTTTTTTTTTTAAGAGATGATGGTCTCACTATGTTGCCTAGGCTGCTCTTGAACTCCTGGTCTCAAGTAATCCTGTCTGGGCCTCCCAAAGTGCTAGGATTACAGGTGTGAGCCTACCACATCCTGCCCTAAAGGGTTTTTCTTTTCTTTTTATTTTCTTAGGTTCCTCTGTTAACTGTGATCCACACCTAGAACCACCCTCTGGAGGAAGGGAGGTCATCATTTCCCTTCTTTCAACTATTTGCTCACCTTGGGCCTCAAATTCTCGCTTTTCCAGTGCATCTCATGAGCCCTAACGGACAGGAACCCCTTTGTTTCCCAGATCTCAAGTCCCTTCTCCTGCAAGTCATACAACTGGACTTGGAAAGAAGGCAAGTAGGACCCTCTTCAAACTCAGCCAAAGTTAGCTGGCTGGGTTCTCCTTCCCATCTACCTCTCCTGCCAGGAGGATGAAAGCTAGTGGGATGGGAAACCCAGACTCAGGGCCATCTCGTACTTCCGCACAGCTAGCAGCCCAGGCCTAACCAGCCAGCCAGCTTGGCCTTGCCACAGGCCCAAGGCCACCCCCTACCAAACATGTGGAATCTATCCTCTCAGGGGCTGTCCCAAGGGCACATTTCCTATGGCTTGCATGCCAAGGAAACTGGAGCGGCATGTCTGTTCCAGGTCCTTCCAAGGCCAAAGGCCCACAGATGGTGCCCAGGCCAGGTCTCAGTGGGCAGGCCCAAGGGCTATAATGACTGATGCAAGGAGCCCTCAGCAACACCCTGGGCCCATGAATCCCCAAGGGGGAGAGCAAGGTGGGAAAGATGAGCCCCAGCTGGAGTCCCTGGGACCAGGTCTGTCTCTGCCCATACGCAGACTCTGTTTTCTCTTAAGAAAGGAGGAAGAGGCCGGGCGCGGTGGCTCACGCTTGTAATCCCAGCACTTTGGGAGGCAGAGGCAGGCGGATCACAAGGTCAGGAGATCGAGAACATGGTGAAACCCCGTCTCTACTAAAAAATACAAAAAATTAGCCGGGCGTGGTGGCGGGCGCCTGTAGTCCCAGGTACTCGGAGAGGCTGAGGCAGGAGGATGGCGTGAACCCGGGAGGTGGAGCTAGCAGTGAGCCGAGATCGCGCCACTGCACTCCAGCCTGGATGACAGAGCGAGACTCCGTCTCAAAAAAAAAAAAAAAGAAAAAGAAAAAAAGAAAGGAGGAAGAATGAGGAGTAAGAAGGAAAAAAAATCCAGTCACTGTCCCTAGTTAAGCCATCTCCTTAGAAGTGAGGGCCCAGTGGGCAGGTAGGCTGTGTATATTCCACGAGGATCCCTAAGGACCTCCGCCTGGAGACATGAGTCGAAAACAGAGGAAGTCCACAGCAAACCCGGGTAGATGAGCAAGAAGCCAGTGCCAAATGCTTGGGCACATGGCTTCGAATGTGGCGGAGTTAGAACCTGAAGGCCAAACAAAAATGCAGAGAGGGTGAGAAGGCAGATGGGCACAGTTTCCAAGCCCTCTGGGGCAACCTGAACAGCAGACTAGGGCACCGGCAGGGTCAGGCTGAGGTCTTCACACACTGAACAGAAGTCGCTGCTTTGCAAGGGCTTTTGAAGCTGCAATCTGAGCAGCTCTCAAAAGCCCAAAGGGGTCAGGACAGCACTCTTTGAAGCAACTCTCGCAGACTCCTCCGGCCCCAGACCAGCAGGGCTCCACTCTGCACGTCCAGACTAATCAACTCCCGGACACGATGACAGGAGGCAGAAAGCCCAGAAAAGAGCCGGCCTGTGACTGGGCTGGGCCTCCCCTCAGGCCTGGCCACCACCGTCTCTGGTCTAAGCTGGAGTCCTCCCAGCGAAGGCGCCTGGCCCTGCCTCAGGAGTAAAGTCCGCCCGTGCACAAGCTGGAATCCCCTGGACCTAGCCTCAGCGTCCCGTGCCCGTGGGAAGCCAGGCTTCTTCCTCCTCATTAGCAGCCGGGAGCCATCTCAGACACGCTAGAGCTCCGCCAGTTCCCAACCAGAAAAAACAGGGCAGACTTGGACTGGGACCAAGGCCGATGCAGGGTAACCCCGGTTTCTCAGCGAGGGCCCTTTCCCAAACTTTCTCATCACTTACCAGCCCTCCTACCCTAGACTTCTCAACCCACCCGCCACAATTCACTGGCTCCCCAAACTCCTCCATCTCTCAGTCATTCGGAATCCCTGTGCCGCGGAAGCCCCCCAGGCCTCCCAGCTGCTTCCAGTCCTCCGCTGCAGAACCTGCTTCCCCTTCCCCACTCCTCCACCGCGACCTGCCGCAGCCCGAGGGTCCCGGCCCGCCCTCCACCGTCTCCCGGAGTTCCTCATGCATTCCCCAGGGCCCTCACTCGAGGCCCCCTCAGCCCCCGGCCCGGGCGCCCTCGCAGCGCCGCACGCCCCCGTCCGCTCGCGTCCTCCCTGCTCACCTGGTACTGCGCCGCGGGGCCCGCGGGGCCCATGGGGCGGAAGGCGGCGGCCCCGGGGCCCCCCACGCCTCCTGCCGGACCCGGTCCCCGGAGCGCCGGTCCGGGCAGCATGCCGGGTCCCGCGGTGGGAGGCGGCGCTCCCAGGGCCGCGGCCACGGCGCCGCCGCCAGGGCTCAGCGGGGGCAGCGGGAACCCGCCCGCGCCTCGGCCCGACATCGCTCCGTCCCGTCCCGCGGTGCCGCGATCCGGACTCCGGGCTCCGCGTCGAGTCCACTCCGCGCTCTGTGCTCCGCGATCCGGGACTTGGCGATCTTAATTCCGGGTTCCGGGATTTGTCGATCCGGGCTCCGGGATTTCCTAATCCAAGTTCGCGAGCTCCTCACAGACCCGGTTCGGGACAGATTCCGCTCCTGCCCGGAAGATTCCGGATCCAGGATCTGCTGCGGGCCCGCCCTCCGTACCCGGCCTCTGGAGGTTTGGCCGCCGGAGTCGAGTTACCCAGAGGCGGCTACAAACTCCCTGCCCCGCCCAATCCAGCCCAATACTAGGCCCCGCCTCTACCTGGTGCCCAATGCTCGAGTGCCTCCTAGAATCCTGCCCCTCGCGAGACCCGCCCCCAGCGGGCACCGCCCCTAACCGCCGACCTCAGAGCCCCACCCCCCCACCTTTGGCCCAGCCCTTCGCCGGAGGGGCTGGAGCGGAAGCTGCGCGCGGAAGCGCCGAGTGAGGCGCGGGGTCAAAGGTCTAAGGTCACTTAGGGGCTTCACAGTGAATGAGCTGTTGCTACTACTTTCTCCCGGTATAGCACCCTCACCGAATTCCGCGGCCACACTCCCCGAAAATAGTTTTGTCAAGTCTCCTTTCTGCATCTTCCGCGTTAAAGACTCAACTCAGAGTCGGTAGCGGTGGCTCACGCCTGTAATCCCAGCACTTTGGGAGGCTGAGGCGGGTGGATCACCTGAGGTCAGAAGTTCGAGACCAGCCTGGCCAACATGGGGAAAACCTCATCTCTACTAAAAATACAAAAATTAGCCGAGCGTGGTGACGGGCGCCTGTAATCCAAGCTACTCGGGAGGCTGAGGCAGGAGAATCGCTTGAACCTGGGAGGCAGAGGTTGCAATGAGCCGAGATCGCCCCACTGCACTCCAGCCTGGGCGGCAAGAGTGAAACTCTTCAAAAAAAAAAAAAAAGATTCAGCTGCTCTGTGGGGCAGAACAGCAGCCAACTCAACTTCCTGTAAAAGCTCATCCTGGTAGCTCGGAACTACCAAGGGACCTACGAGGCTCCAGACTTGACCCAGCTGGTGAACGGTCGACTTGGCCAAGGCTGCGTTCTTACCGCACATTTTTAACGTGGCTCTGCCTCACTTTAAGGAAGCCTGGTACTTTACTCCCCAGAAAATGCTTCTAGTCAAAAGAAATTTGTCTCATGAGAAACCTCCCTGCAGTTTAAAAAAAGAGGTCTTTCTCCAGTATTTATAGCACTTAATTTTCAAAAATGCAGTATCTTTTCAGATACACTGTGCTGTATCAAAGTATTCAAAAATGCTTCAGCTGTGCCAGGGAGCTACCCTCTGATGGTCTGGATCTCCTCGCCATGATACGGACCAGTGCTGCTTAAACTTTAATGAGCGCATAAAAAACACCCAAGGCTCTTATTAAAAATGCAGATTGTGGCAGGGCCCAGGACTCCGCATTTGTAACAAGCTGCCAGCGATGCTGTTGCTTCTCAGACCATACTGTCAAGAAGCCAGGATCTAGACTTTTTTTTTTTTTTTTTACTATAGTTGCTTTATTTTTTCAGCCCCAACCAAGTAATGCTTCCTTCCTTGCATCATAACACCCCAGATCTTTTTTATAGTATAGTTCTCCAATGCTTTTTAGAAATTAGTTCTCCTCATGCCTCTAGTGATAAACATGGCTGCTGCTGTTTTCTTACCTCCTGAACTTCTCAGATATCCCACTCTATTGCCCCAAGAGTCGATAACCTGTCAGTCTGGGGACTGGCCACTGGAATTGTTAAAGGCACTGAATCATGGCCCCTCCCATCCCTGTAAAGTGGGTTAAGAGTTCATGATAAGGCAGCTAATATCCATTTCAATCCTTTTAAGCTTCTAGAACAACAGTAATTCTCAAAGTGATAGGGGCAGTGGAGAATCAGAGTCCTCAGGGAAGCTACTCCAAAATACCTCCGCCAGCCACCCCTCCAATCCAATGGCTCTCAGTACTGTATTTGAAAAATAAGCTTCCCAGGTAATTCTGATGTGACCCAGTGGGTCGTATGAGAAAACATACAAGATTTTTTCTACCTTAGAAAAGGGGCAAGCTAATAAGTGCATTTAAAAGCAGATCAGCTGGGTGGAGTGGCTCACACCTGTAATCCCAGCACTTTGGGAGGCCAAGGTGGGTGGATCACTTGAGGTCAGGAGTTCGAGACCAGTCTGGCCAAGATGGTGAAACCCTGTCTCTACTAAAAATACAAAAATTATCTGGGCGTGGTGACGCACACCTATAATCCCAGCTACTCAGGAGGCTGAGGCATGAGAATCGCTTGAACCCAAGAGGCAGAGGTTGCAGTGAGCAGAGATGGCGCCACTGCACTCCAGCCTGGGTGACAGAGTGAGATACTGTCTCAATGATAATAATAAAGCAGATCAAACAGTTAAATATAACTCAGTTCCTGTCAATCCCTTGTTTAAAACCCTCCCCAGCTCCCCATTGCTCTTAGATTGAATGTCACACTCCCTCCTGTGACATTTAAGGCTCTGCAGGACCTGGCCCCTGCTTACCTCCTTGGGTTCATTTTAAATCACTGCCTTTGGCTCTCCAAGCATTGGCCCAGATGGTCTCCTTGCAGTTTTTCAAACTACCCGTCCCCTTCCCATCTCAGAGCCTCTCTGTTCTCTCACACCCTACTTCTCACCAAGTGATTATCACAGTACATCACTACTTACTTAAGTGTGTGCTGATTTACTGTCTGATGTGGCTCACCCACTACAATATAAACTCTGCGAAGGCAGGATCTTTTTCTCTCTCAATTTATCTTTTTATTTTAAAATTTGTATTTTTTTAAGACAGGGTTTTGCTAGGTTGCCCAGGCTGGCCTCAAACCCCTGGGCTCAAGTGATAGTTCCTGAATAGCTGAGTAGGTATACACCACACTTGGCTATTTTTTTAAATTGAGATGAGATTTAATAATAAAATTAACTGTTTGAAATTGCACAACTCAGTGGTATATATTACATTCACAATGTTGTGCAACACCTCCTCTACCTAGTTCCAAAATACTTTCATGACCCCAAAAGAAAATTCCATCCTCATTGGAAGTTGCTCCTCATTTCTTCCTCTTCCCAACCTCTGGCACCCACCAATCTGGGTTCTGTCTCTGTAGATTTATCTATTCTGGATACTTCATATAAATGGAATAATAATAGGTGGGTGTTGGGCATGGCTTCCTTCACTTAGCATAATGTTTTTGAGGTTCATCCATTTTGTAGCATGTATCAGTACTTCATTTCTTCTTATGGCTGAATAATATTCCATTGTATGTATATAACACAATGTGTTCATCCATTTATCTTTTTATTTATTTATTTATTTATGACAGCATCTCGCTATGTTGCCCAGGCTGATCTCAAACTCCTTAGCTCAAGTGATCCTCCTTCCTTGGCCTCCCAGAGTGCTAGGATTATAGGCATGAACCACCATGCCTGGCCCTATCCATTTATCTGTTGATGAGCAGTAGGGCTACTTCTACTTCTTGGCTATTCCAAGTAGTGCTGCTACGAATATATATTTGTATTTGAGTACTTGTTTTCAATTATTTGGGGTATATACTGTGTCTCTCTTGATCCCTGTTGTAACTTAACAAATATGTATGAACAAACAATCTTTGAGTGTAGAGGGAGAGAATGATAAACAATAATATAATATCAGTTAATATCAGATATATCAGATAATATAAACAATGAGTTAATTGTGTTATGATAAAATATCCTTAAGGTGTTAGGGAGCAAATAGAGATACCTGAGGCATGGTAGAGATAAAAGGAAGATTTCCTACACAGTAGACAGAGAATAGGTAACATTTACTGAGCATTTTCTGTGTGAATTAGCTCATTTAATCCTCACAACACATATGAGGTAGGTACCATATATGAGGTAGACACTATTTTTACCTCTTTTTTTTTTTTTTTTAAAGAGATGGGGTCTCACTGTGTTGCCCAGGCTAGAGTGTAGTGGCATGATCATAGCTTGACTAATGGGGCCTCAAACTCCTGGGCTCAAGCAATCCTCCAACCTCAACCTCCCAAGTACCTGGGACTACAGACACCAGCCTCTATGCCTGGCTCTACCTCTGTTTTAGAAATCAAAGCATGGAGATCCAGTCACTTGCCCACCCTCACTGTGATGGTGCTAGGATTCAAACCTGTTTCTGATCTGGCTCTAGAATCCACAGTCTAGGGACTAACCATTACTTACCACCGATTTTTGGTAGCTGTGTGTCTGGTCTGTTATTACTTGCAAAGAAAATGTTAAAACTGAAAAGTGAAGCTGGACAGGTGACTCACCCAGCACTTTGGGAGGCTGAGGTGGGAAGATTGCTTGAGGAGTTCAAGACCAGCCCGGGCAACATGGTGAGACCCTGTCTCTACAAGAAAATGAAAAAATTTGCAGAGTGTGATGGTGGGTGCCTGTGGTCCCAGCTACTTGGGAGGCTGAGGCAGGAGGATCACTTGAGCCCAGTAGTTTGAGGCTGCAGCGAGCTCTGATCACTCCACTGCACTCCAGCTTAGGGCTACAGAGTGAGACGTTGTGTCTGGAAAACACAAAAACAAAAAACTGAAATGCAAGTGTCATAGAGACTCAGAGAAAAAGAAGTTGATTGATAGGCCCTGATTAATCAGAAGTTTCCTGGAACACTCTGAAGTGGAGGCAACATTCCCCTGCCTTTGTTCCCTCAGCTTGGAATGTCTGTTTCTCTTCCTCCCTTGATACTTACTCTGCTCAGTGCCCACTTTTCATGGACTTCATTCAACAACTTTTATTGAGCCCTTGTATGGTCCCAGGCTCACAGTTTAGAGGAGGGACTTTCCTATAACCTTAAGACCCTGTTAACATCTACAGATACTCAAAGAGACTAAATGGAACTAAAAAGTATTTAACAAACTATTTAATAATAAAGTATTTAATACAACCAGAGCCAATGGGACAATTCCCAGCACAGACTCTGGGAATTGTGGCTCCTTGCCCAGCTGCATGAAAGTAGCACCCACCAAGTAGCTTGGAGAAAGGCCCTTGGAGCAAGGTGGCCCAATGCTTGCCCTACAGCAGGCCAGCAAAGGAACATTTCTCAGTATGGATGTCCTTCAGGGGGTTGGAATTTCATGAGAAGCAATGTGGACAGTCTGGTCATGGTGGGAAATGTTTACCAAGATGGCAGCACTGCTGGAGTTGTATCAGAGCCTGTCCCAGCTAGAACACCCCGGCAGCTACGTGTCCATCTCCCACATGGATGCAGAGTAGGGAGAGGAAGGGATAGTCGGCAGCGGAAGGACTGGATGCCAAGATAATGTAGCAGGTGCTGTACTTAGCATTTGAGAAGCATTTATTGAGCACCTTCTATGTGCCAGTCCCTGACATATGCTGGTAAAGAAGATAAATGCATAAACAGATCATTTCCCCACATGACAACTGCTAAGATAAAAGTATTCACAAGGTACCATGGGGAAACAAGGAGGCCTTTAATGAGGGAAAGGGATTAATGAAGACTTCTTGGAGGAGGTAACAGGTGAGTTAAGCAAAGAAGACAGAGTAAGAGTCAAAGGCATGAAGCTGTACAGAATGAGGAGAATCAGAGTAAGAGTTGCCAGATCACTGAATGTAAGAGAGAGCTCCTCTTCTGTGAGCACATTGTGGTCACAGTTCTCAACACACATACTGTCACAGTCAGCACAGTCTAGCTGTAAAATGCCTGAAGAGTACAGACTTGCAGTGAGCAGAGATCGCGCCACTGCCCTCCAGCAGTGCAGATATCAGCATATAAGAAGTGGGCTTTGGGCCGGGCGCAGTGGCTCACGCCTGTAATCCCAAGACGGATCACCTGAGGTCAGGAGTTTGAGACTAGCCTGACCAACGTGGTAAAACCCCGTTTCTACTAAAATTACAAAAATTAGTTGGGCGTGGTGGCGTGTGCCTGTAGTCCCAGCTACTCAGGAGGCTGCCCTGGGAGCCCCACTGCCTAGCTGAAAACATCATGAGAAACCACAATGGTTTCATTTGCTTCTAGTGCTGCTGTGACAAGGAACTGGCAAGGAAAACCCCGGAAATTTGGAAAGGCTCCGTTGGAAGACAAATTTGACAGATGATGTTTACCAGTTTGCTTTGGTTCTTCCATCAGAGTGAATGCCAGATGTTTTCTTCTGGTTTACAAGGTTGTGTGTTACATCTGAATGGCTCCTTTGCCCAGAGATCGTGAAATGTCGCGATACACAGCTAAATGGGAGCACATGGGCAAGTGAGTCCTGTGACAAGTCAGCATAATGTGATTTGCTGCTGTGTGAATCCAAGGTTTGGTGTTACATTTCTAGTGTTTTCTTTAAGTTGTGTAATACCATCAGTGTCCTACAATAGAGGATGGGCTGGATAATCCACATGAGACAATATTATGCAGCCATTAAAAAGGATGCTATAAAAGGCAAAATTATAGACATGGTAGGAAGATTAGTGGTTGCCAGGGATTAGGGAATGGGGGTGATTAGGTGAAGTACAGGGCATTTTTAGGGCAGTGAACCTTTTCTGTATGATACAGTAACAGTGAATACATGACATTATGCATTTGTGAAAACCAGTAGAACTGTATAACACAAACAGTGAGCTTTAATGTACATAGACTTTAGCTAACAATAATACATCAATACTGGTTCATTAATTGTAACCAATGTACCACACTAATGGAAGGTGTTAATAATAGGGAAACCGGGGAGAGAGGAATATAGAACTCTTTGTACTATCTGCTCAAATTTTTCCTGTAAATCTAAAACTGTTCTAAAAAATAAAGTGTAAAAAAAAAAAAAAAAAAAAGAAGAAGTGAGCTTCAGAGCTACAACCAGCCCAGGTGACACAACTGGAATCTCTGGAGCCAAGGGTGGGGGCATGATTCTACCATTTGTTCTCGTGTTCTCTTCCTATGCCAGGAAGAAGGTTATAATGCATTCAGAGACCTGGGTGGCATTGGGGTCTCACAAGTCTCTTCCTGGTCACTTCTCAGACTCTCACGGAGGTGACCTCCTGGCTTTTGAATTTGGACCCAGAGCTACTAGTTGAAGGAGAAGAACAGTCTGGGCATGGTGGCTCACACCTGTAATCCCAGCACTCAGGGAGGCTGCGGCAGGAGGATTGCTTGAGACCAGGAATTTGAGATCAGCCTGGGCAACATAAAGAGACCCTGTCTCTATAAAAAATTTTTGGCCGGGTGTGGTGGCTCACGCCTGTAATCCCAGCACTTTGGGAGGCCAAGGTGGGTGGATCATGAGGTCAGGGGATTGAGACCATCCTGGCTAACGCGGTGAAACCCTGTCTCTACTAAAAATACAAAAAATTAGCTGGGCGTGGTGGCACACGCCTGTAGTCCTAGTTACTCGGGAGGCTGAGGCAGGAGAATCGCTTGAACCCAGGAGGCAGAGGTTGCAGTGAGCCGGGATCGCGCCACTGCACTCCAGCCTGGGCGACAGAGTGAGACTTTGTCTCAAAAAAAAAAAAAAAAAATTTTTTTTAACAAAAAACCAGACCACTACCATAGAAGAACAGTAAGGGAAAGGCCTCCATTAGGATCTCTGACTTACTCCCACTCCGCTTCTGGCCCCTAAATGTCCTTCTCTTGGGGTTTCTATATTTAGATCTTTTCTCTATACTTGACCTGCCTAGACATATTCATCTACTCCCAATCATTCAATTACTGCCATTTTCTGATGACCCTAAATCTCCAACTCCAATCCCACCACTCTCCTGAGCTTCAGATCTGTATTTCCAACTCCCTGCTGGATGTTCCATTAGTCACTTAAACCCATCTGTTCAAAATCAATGTCTCACTGTCCTCTCAGTCTGCCTCTCCTCCCCGTACCTATCTTGGGTAAGGGTATGAGGACATGGCAAAGGGCCAGCCCTGACTTGCTGAGACATTCAAACTGGTCTTGCAGGGAAGTGAAAGCCAAGGAAGATGGAGTGACACAACCAGATGTCCAGGGCACCAACAGCCAAAAGCAGAGAGAGTGGTAAAGCCTTAAGGATTTTATTATTATTTTTTGAGACAGAGTCTCGCTCTGTTGCCCAGGCTGGAGTGCAGTGGCAGGATCATGGCTCACTACAACCTTGACCTCTTGGGCTCAAGTGTTCTTCCCACCTCAGCCTCCTGACTGGCTGGGACTACAGGTGCATGCCACCATGTCCAGATAATTTTTGTGTTTTTTGTAGAGATGGGGTTTCACTCCTTAAGGATTTTAATTCTGCTATCACTTGGAATCACGATTCACTCCCCTGCTACCCCTATCCTTTTGAGATGGAGTCTCGCTCTGTTGCACAGGCTGAAGTGCAGTGGAGGGATCTCAGCTCACTGCAACTTCTGCCTCCTGGGTTCAAATGATTCTCCTGCCTCAGCCTCCTGAGTAGCTGGGATTACAGGCACGCGACACCATGCCTGGCTAATTTTTGCATTTTTAGTAGATACAGAGTTTCAGCATGCTAACCAGGCTGGTTTCGAACTCCTGACTTCTTGATCCATCCACCTGGGACTCCAAGGTGCTGGGATCATAGGCATGAGCCACCATGCCCAGCCCCCACTCTTAGTCAAGTTTTACCTCCCAGATCTCTCTTGGATCCAGCCCACCCACCTGAGGTCAGGTCCTTAGCAGCTCTTCCCTAACCCACTTGAGTGGCTTCTCTGCTGACTGGCCATCCTACTGCATGCCCTCTGACAGTTTTATCCCAAGACAGCAAATCTGATTACATCTCTCCACTTACCCACATCTGTGTGCCCTCCAATACCAGCAGTGGGTTTTCAACCATGGGCCGGCTGGGCACAGTGGCTCACATCTGTAATCCCAGCACTTTGGCAGGCTGAGGCAGGTGGATCACCTGAGGTCAGGAGTTCAAGACCAGCCTGGCCAACATGGCAAAACCCCATCTCTACTAAAAATACAATAATTAGCCAGGTGTGGTGGCTTGCACCTGTAATCCCAGCTACTCAGGAGGCTGAGGCAGGAGAATCACTTCAACCCGGGAGGTGGAGGTTGAAGTGAGCTGAGATCACCCCACTGCACTCCAGCCTGGGCGACAGGGCTAGACTCCATCTCAAAAAACAAACAAACAAACAAACAAAAAAAACAAAAACTGTCAGGTTTCTCAGAAACACAGGCACTGTCGTGGAGAGCTGAGAATGAGGTAGGAGTGCAGAGTGAGGAGTTTTTCCCCTCCCCATGCCCACCCCTGCCCCTCAACCAAGCTCTACTTTTGTTGTTTTATATATGTTTTATATATGGAGTGACCATGCAGAATTTCCTTTCAAAAATGGGTTCCAGAACTCTAACATGTTGAAAAACCGATGGCTTACAGGAGAGTCTATGCTAAACCTCTTAGCATGGCCTAATTAGTATCTGTCCTCACCTTGCCTCACCTGCCTTCTTTCTCCCAACCACCCCAAATTGTTTTATTAATAAGATAACAGTGCTTATTATCCCATTGATTTTCTTTTGATTCTAATTCTTACTCTTCTTTTGAGATGTATACATTCACAGAAGCAGCTCATGTATTCCACCATGAAGCCACACTGCACTCACTCTGCCCTGAACATGCCAAGTCGTGCACACTGTGGTTCCTTCGCCCACAATGTCACTGGGATGGACGCCCCTCAGGGCAAAGGCTTTGTCTTATTTGCTGCTGCGTCCCAACTACCTGGAACCATACCTGGTATAAAATTGAACACAAATACATATTTATTAAATGAATAATTGCTCTTTCCCAGTTACATGCCATGCTAGCGTCTCTGTTTATCTTTCAAGGCCAGTTCAAATGTCATTGTCTCTGGAATTTTCCATGACGGAATCCCCACCCTCCAACTGCCATCATCAATTTCTTGCTCTCCTTTGTGTTTTCCCTAACACTCGGTCTAGGTTTCTGCAAGAATATTCATCATTTCGTCCTGTGGCTTTTGTTTGGAACTCTGTCTCCATCCACATACCCCTCCAGTGTGAACTCCAAGAGGACAAGGACTGTGCAGAAACAATGCCTGCTCAGGAAATAACTCTCTGATAAAAGTTAACTACATTCCCCGCTCCAGAAACTCTGTTCCAAGTCAGTTCTAACTGGCAGCTAACCCATCAGGATAGAAGGTCAAAACCAGCTTAACCTTAACAGTTAACTTTGGCTACCAAATTCTTGAGCTTTATGCTCTCACTCTCTTGGACTTACTAATTTGTGACCTTCCACCTGGATTCTTTGTTTATTCCCTTAGCCCAGAATTTATCCTCACCTTGATAGATGGGGTGGCCAAGATCGATTCATTTTGTGCTATCTCCGGATTTTAACCCTTCATCTACCTGTTCTAACTCTGGTTAAACTGCACTGCCCCTAACTTACCATTTAGCCTCTGAAATGAACAAGTGGCCCCTGAGTCAGATGCTGACAGCCCCAGGAATAAACAGCAGGTAAGGGAGAAAGTCTTGAGGGATCAGGAAGCAGCAGATTTGGGGTACCCAGAAACAAAGTAATGCAGTCACAAAGGGATGCAGGCTAGGTGCCATGGCTCACACCTGTAATCCCAGCACTTTGGGAGGCCAAGGCGGGTGGATCACTTGAGGTCAGTAGTTCAAGACCAGCCTGGCCAACATGGTGAAACCCTGTCTCTACTAAAAATACAAAAATTAGCTGGGTATGGTGGCAGGTGCCTGTAGTCCCAGCTACTCGGGAGGCTGAGGTGGGAGAATTGCTTGAACCCAGGAGGTGAAGGTTGCAGTGAGCCAAGATCATACCACTGCACTCCAGCCTGAGCAACAGAGCAAGACTGTCTCCAAAAAAAAAAGAGAGAGAGAGATGCAGCTTCAGAAGCAGATAGCAAACAGCTCTCTAGCTAGAATTTCTCCCGCTTTTGTCAGGTTCAGCCAGCTTCTTTAACAGCCCCATATCCATGACTGCCTGGGGCAGAGCAATTATCCATTTGAAGGAATGATTTCTCCACTTCTCCAGGAAAACAGCCTTCACATAAAGAAATGGGTCAGCTGGAGCAAGCCCATTTGCTAAAATTTAGCTGTGACAAATGTATAAAATTACCAGAACTTTTTTTTTTGGAGACAAGAATCTTGCTCTGTTGCCCAGGCTGGAGTGCAATGGTGCCATCTCAGCTCACTGCAAACTCCGCCTCCCGGGTTCAAGCAATTCTCCTGCCTCAGCCTCCCAAGGAGCTAGGATTACAGGCACCCACCACCATGCCCGGCTAATTTTTGTATTTTTAGTAGAGACCAGGTTTCGCCAAGTTGAGCAGGCTAGTCTTGAACTCCTGACCTCAGATGATCCACCCACCTCAGCTTCCCAAAGTGCTGGGATGACAGGTGTGAGCCACCACGCCCGGCCTAAAATTACCAGAACTTTTAAAAAATGGCTTTTACCCAGTACAGCTATTTCTAATAAAAATAGATGGGACTGGGCCAGGCGCAGGGATCACGTGCAGAGGCATGGGGATCATGCCTATAATCCTAGTACTGTGGGAGGCCGAGGTGGGCGGATCCCTTGAGGCCAGGAGTTCAAGACCAGCCTGGCCAACATGGTGAAATACTGTCTCCACTAAAAATACAATAATTAGCCGGGCGTGGTGGCGGGCATCTGTAATCCCAGCTACTCGGGAGGCTGAGGCAGGAGAATGGCTTGAACCCGGGAGGTGGAGGTTGCAGTGAGCTGAGATGGGGGCACTGTACTCCAGCCTGGGTGACAGAGGGAGACTCCATCCCAAAAACAAAAAAAAGATGAGGAGGACATTACCACAAGTTATGTAATTTTCCAGTAGTCAGAAAGCTGGTAAGGTATTAAAGAGGGATTCACAGGCAGGCTTTTCTGGCTCCAAAGCTTCTGATTCTATCTGACTTTCTCCCTCAAATTATCAGTACAGAAGGAGGGAACAAGGCAGTGATAGTGTTACCCTAGACAGCCCGGCCTTAGCCCAAGAAGCCACTTGCTCAGAGTATAAAAATAAAGATGCGGGTTGATGAAAGATTCTTGCAGGGCAAGAAATAGTTCTCAGAACACACACTGGACGCTAAAATTGCCAGTAATATTAGTAATTCCCCTGCCTGCCACCCCGACGTCCCCAAGAATGAGGCCTCTCCAAGTCTGTTACCCGATCCATAAAATGTGGGTAACAGCGGCCCCCTGGAGTGTGCCTATATTCGATGGTCGAAGCACATAATTGTCCTCCGGAAAAAATAAAAAATAATAATAATTTTAAAAAACCCCAAATCCTCACATTTCACTGCACCAAGAAACTCAGCCCGCGGCTCGCGGTCAGGCCAAGGATTGAGGGAGAGCCAAAGGCCCAACAGGAAACCAGATGGGAACAGCTCAATGCGGTGTCAGGGTGAACGCTTTGGGAACTGCCCTCCAGAGGCTTCCCTCCAGAAGACGTTTGGCATGGAAGCTGAGGAAGGGGGTCCCGGGAGGAGATGCAATGGAGGGCCATTTCCTCCCTCACTCTATTTTTGCAACTGGACCCACAGCTCCCGGCGCGGGTGAGAGGGGGCGCAGGCACATTGGGCGGCAAGCAAGAAAGGGACGCTGGGGGCTCAAGCGTGTTATCTGCAAGTGAAGTGGAGGGAAGGTATGGAAGCGCGGAAGGATGAGCAAAAAAGAAAAAAAAAAAAAAGGCTAGGCGCGGTGGCTCATGCCAGTAATCCCAGTACTTTGGAAGGGCGGATCACCTGAGGTCAGGAGTTTGAGACCAGCCTGGCCAACATGGTAAAACTCCATCTCTACTAAAAATACAAAATTAGCCGGGCGTGGTGGCACATGCCGGTAGTCCCAGCTACTCGGGAGGCTGAGGCAGGAGAATCGCTTGAACCCGGGAGGCGGAGGTTGCAGTGGGCTGAGATCGTGCCACTGCAGGCCAGCCTGGCGACAGAGCGAGACTCTGTCTCAAAACAAAAAACAAGACTTTTTGCAAATTATCTATTGTCAAAACTCCGCCAAACACATCTCCCAGCCCGCCAGGGAGCAGCTAGCAGAGGCCCCAAGCTCGGCCAAGCGAGCCCGGATGTCCAAGGCGGGAACGTGGCTTCGCGCGCAACTCTCTGAGACGCGGGCCGGCTCAGGTGTCCGGGCCGCACTACGAAAACAACAGCCACAGGGGAGAACAACCTCTTCTTTTCCTCATACAGCCGAGCTTTGCTGCAAACGATCCTTTCCTTTTGTTTCCACATTGCGTTATTCAGAAGTGGTTATGCGGCACCAAACACGCGCTTTCTGCCCCATAGGATTCAGCCTTGCCCACCCTCATCTTCCCCGCGCTCCCCTCCCGTCGTTGTAGCTTCCTGCCCGCTCCTGTCATCTCAGCCAACCCTGCTGAGCTTTCGCGTGGGCGTCACGAGTTTCTAGGCAGATCAGGAAAATCCGCTCTCCAGCCGCACCCTCGCGCGCCCCGGTCTGGCGGTGCAGAACAAATGGTCTGAGCGCTTGGCGGGCGCTTCAGAGCGGAGCGGGCGAGGCCGAGGAGCGGAGGCCGAAGCCGTGAGGAGCGGCCCCGCGAGGGCGAGGGGCGTGCGAGCGAGCGGCCGCGGCTCGGTGAGGGTTTCGGTCGTGTTTTCCTTGGCCGTCGCCGGAAGCCCGGAGAAGCTGGGTGGAAGTGCTTTTTGAACGCGTTCTCACGTGTGTTAGGGATCGTCCTCCTGGAAGAGCCTTGATGGCCACGCGGTGTCCTCGCCCCTCTTTCCGCTGGACCCGAGGCCCCTTCCCAGCAAGAGCTGGCCTGGTGCCCGGTATCCACGCGGGGGGCAGCAGCCCTCCCACAAGGATTGGTACCCATCTATCTAGTGCGTTGGTTCGTGCATTCACTTGTTCCTTCATGGTCGTTGAATGCCTGTAACGTTCCAGGTGCTTGGAATCCATAAGTGAATAAAACCAAGGGCCCTGCCTTCCTGGGACTTACAGTCCAGGGGAGACAGAGCCGCTGATTTCAGGTCTCATCAGTAAGTGACAGGGTGTTAGAGGGCGATAGTGCTGCGAAAGGGAAAGCGGTAGGCATGCAAGGGGTGCTGCGGTGAGGGGCGTGGGCAGGGAGGGCTGGGAAGCCCGTGGTCAGCGCAGGCCGCATTACAAAGAGACTGAACTGGATAGAGGAGTGTTTGGGGAGAAGGAAGATGATTCCAGGCAGATAGAGGAGAGAGTGCAAAGGCCCAGTGGGACTTGTATTTATAAGGAACAGCGGCCGGGCATGGTGGCTCACGCCTGTAATCCCAGCATTTTGGGAGGCCAAGGTGGGCGGATCACTTGAGGTCAGGAGTTCGAGACCAGCCTGGCCAACACGGTGAAACCCCATCTCTACCAAAACTACAAAAATTAGCCAGGCGAGGTGGTGCGCGCCTGTAATCTCAGCTACTTAGGAGGCTGAGGCAGGAGAATCGCTTGAATCTGGGAGGCGGAGGTGGCAGTGAGCGGAGATCGGGCCATTGCACTCCAGTCTGGGCAACAAGAGCAAACTCTGTCTCAAAAAAAAAAAAGAAAAAAAAAAGGAAAGAAAGAAGACAAAAGAGAAAACAGCAAGAAACCCTTGAATATGAAAATATGAATGGAAGGCAAGAAAGAAGGAAGGAGGGAGGGAAGGGAGGGAGGGAGGGAAAGAAGGAAGGAGGCAGGGAGGGAAGGGAGAGGGAGAGAGGGAGGAAGGAAGGAAGGGAGGAGGGAGGGAGGGAGGAAGAAAGGGCAGCAAGAAACCACTGACTGAATGGAAGGCGAGAATCCCAAACTTGGACGCGAAGTTTAGTTCACACGCGTGGCCAAAGCAATCCAACAGCATGCGTCCCCACCCTCCTCTCACTGCCTACCCCTCTCCTGCAGCAGACCTCCCAGTGGCTGGAGTGCAGGCCAAGACTTTCAGACAGTTTAAACCTTTTTTTTTTTTTTTTTTTTGAGACAGAGTTTTGCTCTGGAATGCAGTGGCACAGTCTCGGCTCACTGCAACCTCTGCCTCCCAGGTTCAAGCAATTCTCCTGCCTCAGCCTCCCAAGTAGCTGGAATTATAGGCGCCCACCACCACGTCCAGCTAATTTTTGTATTTTTAGTACAGACAGTGTTTCGCCATGTTGGCCAGGCTGGTCTTGAACTCCTGACCTCAGGTAATCTGCCTGCTTCTGCCTCCCGAAGTCCTGGGATTACAGGCATGAGCCACCACTCCCAGCCTCAGTTTAAATCTCTAATTTGGGATATAATCCACAGAATAAGCAAAAGGAATTCCAAAATAAATTTAAAATAATTTCTCCTTGGGGTTACTGCTTTCTTTCTCCTTAGCAAGATAAATGCAAAATTTTGTGTTTCAGAACCTGATCATAACGTGCTACGTGAAAACAAGGACAAAAGATTGGAGCTATGGGGATAGTGGGGTGAGGGCAGGGCATGAAACAACAAAGAACAAAGTATGTGTCTGTATATGGGTATGAAAACAAAAACAACTCGCCCAGGACTGTTTTCTTAAGACTCTTTACGGGCATAGAGATAATACTAGTAGCAACTACAAAGAAAAACCGATTAGCTTGGCTTATAGTAATGAGCAATGGGAATTTTTTTTTCCTTTTTTTGTTTTTTTTGCTAAGACTGTAAAAGCAGAACATAGTCTATGAGATATAAACTGACAGCAGTGCAGCCAGGCATGGTGGCTCACGCCTGTAATCCCAGCACTTTGGGAGGCTGAGGTGGGTGGATCATGAGGTCAGGAGATCGAGACAATCCTGGCTAACACAGGGAAACCCCATCTCTCTAAAAATACAAAAAAAAATTAGCTGGGCGGGGTAGCACGTGCCTGTAGTCCCAGCTCCTTGGGAGGCTGAGGCAGAATCGCTTGAACCAGGGAGGTGGAGGTTGCAGTGAGTAGAGATTGCACCACTGCACTCCAGCCTGGGCAACAGAACAAGACTCCGTCTCAAAAAAAAAAAAAAAAAAAAAATTGACAGCAGTGCTAGGCTATGCAGAAGAAGGTAACATCAGGTCAGGTGCAGCGGCTCACACCTGTAATCCCAGCACTTTGGAATGCCTAGATGGGAGGATTGCTTGAACCCAGGAGTCTGAGGCTGTGGTGAGCTATGATCACACCACTGCACTCTAGCCTGGGTGACTGAATGAGACCCCATCTCAGGAAAAAAAAAAAAAAAGGCCCAGGCGCAGTGGCTCATGCCTGTAATCCCAGCACTTTGGGAGGCCGAGGCAGGCGGATCACAAGGTCAGGAGATCGAGACCATCCTGGCGAACATGGTGAAACCCCATTCTACTAAAAATACAAAAAATTAGCCGGGCGTGGTGGTGGTCACCTGTAGTCCCAGCTACTTGGGAGGCTGAGGCAGGAGAATGGCATGAACCCGGGAGGTGGAGCTTGCAGTGAGCAGAGATTGCACCATTGCACTCCAGCCTGGGCGACAGAGCGAGACTTCGTCTCAAAAAACAACAACAACAACAACAACAACAACAACAAGAAGGTAACATCAGCAAGCTACAGAGATGAGTAAAACAGGAGTTCTTGGATTAATCTCTAAGGGGAATTGTTTGTGACACTGTGGCCCCATTAAAGCACAAATAATCTGGATTTATGTTATAGATTAAAACATCACAAGATCTACACATTGGAGAGTGTAACTGCTGGATTAGTTCTAACTGCTTCTACTCCGCTAATAACGGGGTATCAAGTTATTTTACAGGCACAGAGCCAAGAAGTTGCAATTCATACAGTCAGAGCATGTGCGGAAAGGGAGACTTTTACCTCAAATAACCGAGGAACTAAAGTCTTGCCCCTCAGCAGAACCAAAAGATTGGGACATGGCTGGAATTTGAGCATGGGAACACGTTCAAAAGCAACGGGTCCAAGCCCAGTAATGTCCAGTGATAAGACCCTTTACCATATCTTACCATAAGTGGTACTGTTTGAAGTCCTTCGGATCAAAACCTGTCCTGCCAGCACTTCCACCTATGCCCATGTCCTCCCTCACCCTTAAAATTTGTTCCAGACTCCAGATTGAAGAGACATATTTGAGCCTGTCTTCTTGCTCAGCCACCTTGCAATAAACTTTTATCTCTACAAAAATCTGGTGCTTCAGTGTTTGGCTTTACATTGCACGTGGGCAGACAGACCCGGTTTGGTTCGGTAGCAAAGAGGAGAGCTTGCTTTATTTATTTATTTATTTTTGACAAGGTCTTCCTCTGTTGCCCAGGCTGGAGTACAGAGGTGTGGTCATGACTCACTGCAGCCTCAAACTCTTTGGCTCAAGTGATCCTCCCACCTCAGCCTCCCAGGTAGCTAGCACTACAGGTGAGCATAACCACACCTGGCTAACTTTTAAAATTTTTTTGTAGAGACAGGGGTCTTGCTATGTTGCCTAGGTTGCTCTCAAACCAGTGGGCTCAAGCAATCCTCCCACTTTGGTGTCCCAAAATTCTGGGATTATAGGCATGAGTCACCGTGCCCAGCTTG
The DNA here is from genome assembly GCF_009828535.3 of Hylobates moloch. Classification (NCBI taxonomy): domain Eukaryota; kingdom Metazoa; phylum Chordata; class Mammalia; order Primates; family Hylobatidae; genus Hylobates; species Hylobates moloch. The sequence continues at coordinate 48,255,905 of NW_026652294.1, read as the reverse complement.
ATTTTTCTTATGTGACTTAAAAGCCAGTTCTAAATTACTTTCAGGCTGGGCATGGTGGCTTATGCCTGTAATCCAAGAACCTTGGGAGGCTTAGGTGTGAGGATCACTGGAGGCCAGGAGTTCAAGATTAGCCTGGGCAATATAGTGAGACCCCCGTCTCTACAAGAGCATTTAATAAAAAAATTATCTGGGTGTGCTGGTGTGTGCTTGTAGTCCCTGCGACTCAAGAGACTGAGGTGGGAGGATTGCTTGAGCCCAGGAATTTGAGGCTGCAGCAAGCTGTGATCACACCACTGCACTTCAGCCTGGGCAACAAAGCAAGACCCTGTCTCAATATATAAATAAATAATTTCAAGAAAGGTTTTGAATAATTGTGTCATCACTGGAATAAGATGATAGCCTTCCAAAGTGGTTATTTTGAAGGGTAACCTTCACTTGGGAGTATAATTTTTCATATGCCTGTTATCCCTGTATTTAAAAAAAGAAACTTTCAGACCAGCATAGAAGTGGAGTTAGAACTGTTCCAAACCCGCTGTATGAAAATTAAATACAAAATTGGAGGGTAGTCCTTCATTTATGGAACACCCAGAATATCATAGGCTCTGTGCTAGTTGTTGGAGACACAAGGTAAGTACACTAGAGCCTCTTACCCTCAAGGAATTTCTAGTATAGTGATGATTACATGACTGAAATAATTCACCAAAGTGAACTAATATATGCAACTTCAGAAATCTTGTTTGGCATAAAGTGAGGTAGAGATCACGTATAACAAGTAAGGGACTGTGAAGTGGGATAAGGCTAGTCAAGAAGCCTTTCTTAGAAGAAGTTTGCTTGAATGAGTTTTTGTTTTGTTTTATTTTTTTGAGATGGAGTCTCACTCTGTCGCCCAGGCTGGAGTGCAGTCGCACGATCTCGGCTAACTGCAACCTCCGCCTCCTGGGTTCAAGCGATTCTCCGGCCTCAGCCTCCCGAGTAGCTGGGATTATAGGCACCCACCACCACGCCTAACTCATTTTGTATTTTTTTAGTAGAGACGGGGTTTCACCATGTTGGCCAGGCTGGTCTGAAACTCCTACCTCAGGTGATCCACCCGCCTCAGCCTCCCAAAGTGCTGGGATTACAGGTATGAGCCACCGTGCCCAGCCTAAACTCAGTTTTTCATGTTTCCGTGCCAGCACCCTTCTATTGACTCAGTCTAATAGATGGAGGCAAACTAGTAAAAAGGTAAGTAGAATACAACTTATACAGGAATCTCGATAATATCGCCTCATCCTTTTTCATAATTTCCCCCATGTTTTTGCTATGCACATAAGCCAAACTGAAATAAATAGATATAATACAAGACATTCTTTTAGTACACCTTCACTGCTGATGTTTTTGCTGTAATTTTTCTAGACTAGTGAGGTTTCAGGAAAGGGACTGACTTTTAATATCAAATAAAAAATTTTCCTTATATATATATTTTTGGTCACTTTCTCCAGCATTGCTGCCTTTTTCTCTCCAGCCTTTGGCCCTTCTCATCAGGATGAAAACGCTTCTGTTTGGTGTCTGGGCCCTGCTGGCCTTGATCCTTTGCCCAGATGAGGCTATTTGGGAAAGCTTTTTAAACCAGTATGTGTCAGGACACAGGTAGCTGGTCAGTGAGGAAGGGCATGGGGAGTCCTGAGTGGGGTGACACTTCAGTGTTCATTCATCTGGACCTGGGGGAAAGATTCCCATCTCTTGGATCACTAGGACACAGAATCCTTAGGGTCTCTGGCTTGTATTTGGGATAACACTAGTTAATAGACTATCAGAGAGGACTCTCCCTAGGAAACATGCCTTCTCCTCTTGGTTCCCTTCTGCCCCAGGACTGCCTTGTGTTTCTCCTCTTGAGAATGTTTTTACTTCTTTGTTGTCACCATTTGTGTCATGATGAACTATAATAGGCTCTTGGTAAGACAGGACCCATAGCTCAGGTACAAAAAGTGAGTTCTCCTGATGACAGGAAAGGAACAAGGGACTTAGCAGATAACACTGCTACAAGAGCTGTGTATTCCCAGAGGGGACTGGTATTGAGAGGTGAAATAGATGGTAGATATGGACTAGCTAAAGGGCACCTGTAGAGAAGCCTTCAGGACTTCCTGAAGTCTCCGTGCCCTTTATCTACATCAGGCATCTAAAATCCATCCGAGGCCAGGTGTGGTGGCTTGGCCGGGCACGGTGGCTCACACCTATAATCCCAGCACTTTGGGAGGCTGAGGCAGGCGGATCACCCAAAGTCAGGAGTTCAAGACCAGCCTGGCCAACATGGTGAAACCCCATCTCTACTAAAATTAGCCGGGCATGGTGGCACCGCCTGTAATCCCAGCTACTTGGGAGGCTGGGGCAGGAGAATTACTTGAACGTGGGAGGCGGAGGTTGCAGTGAGCCGAGATCGCGCCATTGCACTCCAGCCTGGGCAAAAAGAGTGAAACTCTGTCTCAAAAATAAAATAAAATAAAGTAAAATAAAATAAAATAAAAATCCATCTGACATCTCCCACTGCATCAGAGATTTCCAGAACAGACGAAATTTGTAAGCATCCAAAACATCCATTCCCTTAGCGCCAAATCAAAATGGAATTGTCTCACTCTGAGAAGAGGCATAAAGAAGAGGCATGGGAAATGAGTGACCGTGGGAGTTACCTGCAGGCCAATGGATCTGAGAATTTGGTGTGCATAAGGGTCACCGGGAGGCTTGTTTTATTCCTTAGCATATTTTCAGGTCCCACCTTCACAGGTTTGAAACCATGCACTCTGAGGTGGAGTTGGAATCGGCAGTTTACAAGCATTCAGGGTGATTCTGGCAAAGGGAATCCTTAGCCATGTTTGAGAGAGGCACTGCTTTCAGGGATAAGTAATGAAGTTCGAATCCTGTGAGGGTCCACAGCAGCCTATCATGGGGAGCTTTCAAGAATTCTGAAAGTTTAGGAAGATATTGGTTTCCTGGGCATAATTTTTTTTAGCAACTCATAATTTCCATGGTGATACTAATAGAGAATTCAAGTTCTCAAGAAAGAAGATAGGTGGAGGGAATAGTGGTGGAATCAGAGCTAACTTGTTAACTACAGGTTTTTTTGTTTGTTTGTTTGAGATGGAGTTTTGCTCTTGTTGCCCAGGCTGGAGTGCAGTGGCACAATCTCAACTCACTGCAACCTCTGCCTCCCGGGTTCAAGTGATTCTCCGCCTCAGCCTCCTGAGTAGCTGGGATTACAGGCACGCATCACCACACCTGGCTAATTTTGTGTTTTTAGTAGAGATGGGGTTTCTCCATGTTGGTCAGGCTGGCCTTGAACTTCTGACCTTGGGTGATCCGCCCACCTTGGCCTCCCAAAGTGGGGAGGATTACAGGTGTGAGCCACCGCGCCCAGCCAATTACAGGTCTTTTGTCCTGTCTGGTCCTCTGGACCTTTTTATTCAGGGAAGGTTTCCTGTTCTCTAACCTGGAACTAGATAGAATAGGTTCTGTATTTATTTGGGTCTCATGGTCCTCACCAGAGTCATTGGCATATGTGGTTCATATTTCAGGGGTCCGGGAAGAGTTGTTTGAGGTTTCTATTTGGCCAAATCAGGCCTTGGTAGAGTTTGGACAGTCCCTAGTGGTCAACCGCAGCACTACTTGCCCAGACCCAGAACCCAGTGGAATTGAGACCTTCTTAAAGAAAACTCAGGCGGGCAAAGGGCCTTAGTGGAAAGAGTCTCTTCTGGAGGATGTCACAGAGAATTCTATCCTGCAGTGCTTCTTCTCTTGTGCAGGGATTCAAAAGGACACAAGCCTTGGCATCACTGTGTATCGTGAGTAAGGCTGAGGGCTGGGGGCAGGGGGATGGAAAGGAGGAATGGGGAAACATGAACATGTCTTATTTAGGGAAGGATGGGACAAATGTTTCTAATTAGGGGAGATAATTAAGGCCCTTAATAAAGATTTCTGTCATACTGTAGGGATTCTAGATCCAATCACCTTTTTCATTTTTTTTTTTTTGAGATGGAATCTTGCTCTATTGCTCAGGCTAGAGTGCAGTGGTGTGATCTCAGCTCACTGCAGCCTCCACCTCCTAGGTTCAAGCAATTCTCCTGCCTCAGCCTCCCCAGTAGCTGCGACTACAGGCAGCCACCACCACGCCTGGCTAATTTTTGTATTTTTTTAGTAGAGACAGGGGTTTCACCATGTTGGCCAGGTTGGTCTTGGACTCCTGACCTGAAGTGATCTATCTGCCTCAGCCTCCCAAAGTGCTAGGATTACAGGCGTGAGCCACCTCAAGTCCAGCAAGTAGAAGTGAGCCTGGCCCACTTCTACTTCCCTTTGATGTAGGCTTTCTTCTGAGTTTTAAATTAGGAGCAGACCATAGAGAGCATCTAGGTATCTGTGCTTGAAAATATCTTCAATACAGGAAACATATGCTAATAATGTTTATGGTTAAATTACCAAAAAGTATAAGATTAGGCTGGCCACAGTGGCTCATGCTTTAATCCCAGCACTTTGGGAGGCCAAGGCAGGAGGATCACTTGAGGCCAGGAGTTTGAGGCCAGCTTGAGAAACACAGTGAGACCTCTGTTTCTACAAAAAAAGTTTTTAAAATTAGCCAGGCATAGTGGTGTGCGCCTGTGGTCCTAGCTACTTGGGAGGCTAAGGTGGGAGGATCCCCGGAGCCTAGAAGTTCAAGCCTGCAGTGATCTGTGATCACACCACTGCACTCCAGCCTGGGCAACAGAGTGGGATCCTGTCTCTTAAAAAAAAAGGTATAAAATTAATGCTGAATTGTTTGCTACAAGCTCTTGGAATAAACAGAGATTGGAGAGAGAAGGGTCTTTGTGAGCTGAGGCAGCCTTGAGAAAGCTCCTTGGTAGAGGAGGCTCCTGCACTGCCCTCCCCCAGGATGGTTAGGGTTTGAATTGAAGGGGACAGGTGAGGAAGGCCTTTCAGGTGGGCAAATAACATGGGCAAAGATATGGCCACGAAAGCAAATGTGGTCTCTGTGGGGTCAGAACTTGGTTAGCTATAGTTTGGTTTGTTTGTTTGTTTGTTTGTTTTGAGATGGAGTCTTGCTCTGTTGCCCAGGTTGGAGTGCAGTAGCGCAATCTTGGCTCACTGCAACCTTTGCCTCCCAGGTTCAAGCAATTCTCTGCCTCAGCCTCCCGAGTAGCTGGGATTACAGGCGCCTGCCACCACACCTGGCTAATTTTTGTATTTTTAGTAGAGACTGGGTTTCACCATCTTGGCCTGGCTGGTCTAGAACTCCTGACCTCAAGTGATCCGCTTGCCTTGGCCTCCCAAAGTGCTGGGATTACAGGCGTGAGCCACCGCACCTGGCCTGCTACGGTATAGATTTTGTGTGATGCTAAGGAGCCCCTGGAAGCTGCTCTTGCCTCTGAAGCCCCTCTTGTAAGAGATCAATGCTTTCCAGAATGGCAGCAACAGTCAAAGCAAGGGACCCTCCCTCAGCAGTCACTCTTCTTTGCTATGGCCATAGCCACTTTTGATGGGAAGAAGAAGAGCCAGAAGACTAACTCACCCCATCTAGGGCAGGGATGGCAGAAAGCTGACATTGCTGATCAGATGGTTTAAGGATGGCAGTCACCTTCTGCGATTTGTATCACCTCATCTTCCTGTCCTATGCTGTTTCTTTCTGGAGAGGTGGGTGGCATGCTCATCAAGTCCTGCTTTTTTGTCTTAAAGAGCCACCAGAGCAAGTGATCCTGGAGCTGCAGCCTGCCTGGGTGGCTGTGGATGAAGCCTTCACAGTGAAGTGTCATGTGCCCAGTGTAGCACCCTTGGAGAGTCTCACCCTTGCCCTTCTCCAGGGTAACCAAGAACTGCATAGAAAGAACTTTATGAGCTTGGCTGTGGCCTCCCAAAGAGCTGAGGCCATCATCAGTGTCAGAGCCCAAAAGGAGAACGACAGGTGCAATTTTTCCTGCCGTGCAGAACTGGACTTGAGTTTGCAAGGTGGGAGGCTCTTTCAAGGCAGCTCACCCATCAAAATAGTCCGGATCTTTGGTGAGTCAGAACTCAAGTGCAGGAGGAATCCTGGGGCTCATCTTGCCTTGGCCTTTGGGACTAAGTTCTCACGGGGTTTAGGGTGAGGGTGTGAGAGTAACTGAGCTCCACCTTTGCTTGAGCTTTAAACTCACCCTGGGGAAGAGAGACATTTTAGCCCTACTCCCTTCCTACCTTGAAGGGTCCTGCATGATGTGTGATTTATCATGGCTTTTCTCCTTTCTCTTCTTGTCCTCATTTTTTTTTGGCAGAATTCTCTCAGAGTCCCCACATCTGGGTCTCTTCCCTTTTGGAGGCTGGGATGGCGGAGACTGTGAGCTGCGAGGTGGCTAGGGTGTTTCCACCCGAAGAAGTTATGTTCCACATGTTCCTGGAAGACCAAGAGCTGAGCTCCTTCCTTTCCTGGGAGGGGGACACAGCATGGGCCAATGCTACCATTTGGGCCATGGAGGCTGGTGATCAGGAACTGTCTTGCCTTGCATCTCTGGGTCCAATGGAACAGAAAACAAGAAAGCTAGTGCATAGCTACAGTAAGTGACCTGGCTCTTCCTTTTTCATACGGGTTCTCTGCTGCTGAAAACACAGAGTAACGGGTTGGTGATTCGGCTGTAGATATCCCTGCTGCCCTTTGCTGGGTATGCTCTCAAGTGAACATGAGTCTTCATCTTTCTCTGGTAAATGCAGGCAGATTGGGGACATGTATTTCTACAGTAGTTCTTTCCAGCCTTCATCCCCAGTTTCCTTAGGCTGTCCTGCTTACAGAGTGATTGTGGATGCCCTGAACTACTTCTTAGGAACACTTATTTGAGGTGAGGAGGAAAGCTGTAAGATGAAAAGTCATCTTGCAGTCCTTGCAGCGAAGCATAGCTAAATGCATGCATGCATAAAAGAAGCTCTTGAATCCCCAAACCACCTCATTCTTTCCTTCAGCTTTTACAGAAGAAGCAATGGTATCCAAAGTCTTTCCCTTGTTGTCTGCCTTCCCAAGGGCTTTTATCAGCAGCAAGAGTGCAGAAGTGTCTGCTAGTTTTGAGAAATGTGTCTGGTTCTCCTTTTCCTTTCCTTACAGGCTTCCCTCCACCAATCCTGGAGCTAAAAGAATCATACCCATTGGCAGGGACCGACATTAATGTGACCTGCTCAGGGCATGTATTAACATCATCCAGCCCTACTCTTCGGCTTCAGGGAGCCCCAGACCTCCCTGCCCCTGGGGAGCCTGCCTGACTTCTACTTACTGCCAGGGAGGAAAATGATGGCCGAAATTTCTCCTGCGAGGCCTCTTTGGATGTGCAGGGTCAGCGTTTGATGGAAACCACTGTGATCCAGCTCCACGTCCTATGTGAGTGGAGGCCTGATCTTTCTTGTCAAAATAAGGATTATTATTTTCCCATTTCTAGAGAGCTTCTTGGCCAGCAGTGCTTCATTATTAGAGTTGCCATATTTTTCTCATAAAAAAAAAAAAATCAAAGGAGAGAATAAAAGGAAAGCTCTCCAAGCTTACCTTACTCCCGGGAAAGCGAGTGGGGAACCAGATGAGGGGAAACTGGGAACATAAAGGAAAGGGGTTAAAGTGATCAGGCAACATTAGTTGAAGGTCGATGGCCGAGGATAACAAAGGAAGTGATAGTGGGAGTTTATGCTGAAAAGGGAAATTTCCAAAAATTCCATATACAAATTTCTATTTTGAAGAGTAGAGAAAATAGGCCAGGTGCGGTGGCTCACGCCTGTAATCCCAGCACTTTGGGAGGCCGAGGCAGGTGGATGGCTAGAGGTCAGGAGTTCGAGAGCAGCCTGACCAATATGGTGAAACCCCATCTCTACTAAAAATACAAATATTAGCCGGGCATGATCATGGGCGCCTGTAATTCCAGCTACTCAGGAGGCTGAGGCAGGAGAATTGCTTGAAACCTGGGAGGTGGAGGTTGTAGTGAGCCGAGATCACGCCACTGCATTCTAGCCTGGATGACAAAGCGAGACTTCATCTCAAAAAAAAAAAAAAAGAAAAAAAGAAAAGAAAAGAAAAAATCCTCATCTCTGAGTTCACCACTACCTAGCTCCTTACCCACTGAGAAGCAAAGGTGGGAAGCGGGGGCCCCAGGGCCACCGCGGACAGAGCACGGTTATCATTTAGTCCGAATCGGTAAAAACACCCTAGGTTTTGGCGGGGCGTGGTGACTCACGCCTGTAATCCCAACGCTTTGGAAGGTCAAGGTGGGCGGATCACGAGGTCAAGAGATCGAGACCATCCTGGCCCACATGGTGAAACACTGTCTCTACTAAAAATACGAAAATTAGCTGGGCATGGGGGCATGTGCCTGTAGTCCCAGCTACTCGGGAAACTGAGGCAGGAGAATTGCTTGAACCTGGGAGGTGGAGGTTCCAGTGAGCTGAGATCGCGCCACTGCACGTACTCCAGCTTGGCGACAGAGCAAGACCCATCTCAAAACAAACAAACGAACAAAAAAAACCCCCTAGGTTTCATCTGGGACTCCCTGCCCATAGAGAAGGTGTGAAAGAAGAGTTGGCTCAAAGTGGGGAACTGCTAGTGCTCCCTTGGGAAGGAAAGCTGTTGGGTGGGGAGACAGCATTTGGGTGAGGGGAAGAGAGGGAGCAGGGGCTGAAGGTAGGGAGGGAGTGTGGTGCACTGAACTCAGCTCTTTGGGAAACTCTGTTTTTACAGACAAGCCACGGTTAGAGGAATCCAGTTGCCCTGGCAAACAGACCTGGCTGGAAGGGCTGGAACACACGCTCGCCTGCGTCCCAAAGGGAAACCCAGCTCCAGCCTTGGTGTGTACCTGGAATGGGGTGGTCTTTGACCTTGAAGTGCCACAGAAGGGAACCCAGAACCACACTGGAACCTACTGCTGCACAGCCACTAACCAGCTGGGCTCTGTCAGCAAAGACATTGCTGTCATTGTTCAAGGTAACCTTTGCTGCCCTGCTGCCAGGCCCAGGATGCAAACCCCTCAGGGGTTTGGGATTCTTATCCAAGCATGAAAATAAGAAAGATTCTACTCGGTTGGGAAGAATGAGACTCAGAAGTGGGCCTGGTGGGCTGGGGTGGGTGATTCTCATACTCTCAGACTTTCCTAACTCTGTCTTCTGTGCTTGGGCAGGACTGGATGAAGGAATCAGCTCTACCCTCTTTGTCATTATTACCGTTGCCCTTGGAGTGGGTGTCTTCACCATAGCACTGTATTTGAGCTATCGGCCCTGCAACGTGGACAGGAGGAAATTGCTCTGTAGGCAGAAAGAGGAGGACAAAGAGGAGGAAAGCCAGTTTGCTGTTCAGGAAGAGAAAAGTACAACTCATATAATTGACAGCTATTTGACTGAATGAGACTTCTGCTACTATGGTTTCCCAGGGAGGGAAGAAGGGATAGAGGAGAAAGGAAGAAACACAGTGGCAGGCTGCATTCCCCTTTGTGTTTTTCTGTCTTGTAAAACAGTATTTCAGGCCCAAAGCCCCATGTCCTATGTGTCCAATATGCCCACAAGCTCACCTTTCTCTCTCTCTCTTTTTTTTTTTTTTTTTGAGATGGAGTCTCACTCTTGTCGCCTAGGCTGGAGTGCGATGATGCGATCTCGGCTCACTGCAACTTCAGCTTCCCGGGTTCAGGCGATTCTCCTGCCTCAGCCTCCCCAGTAGCTGGGATTACAGGTGCACACCACCACGCCTGTCTAATTTTTGTATTTTTCGTAGAGATGGGATTTCACCATGTTGGCCAGGCTGGTCTCAAACTCCTGACCTCAAATGACCCGCCCACCCTGGCCTCCCAAAATGCTGGGATTACAGGTGTGAGCCACTGCGCCCAGCCACCTTTCTCTTTAGAGCTCACTCTAGTCATTAGGAATGTCAGTCGCAATGTTTGATTTGTGAGAAGGCCTCTTGCGCCTTGCCAGGTGCATCATCAGTCCACTCTTAGGTACAAAGAAAAGAAAAGATCCTGCTGTTTCTTCATGGTTCTCACTGCCCTTTTCTCTTAAACATCATACTAAAGTCAGGCACATCTTAGAAATACAACTCATATTTCATAGTTTTCTGATTACTAACTGGGAACTAAATTTGTAGTCCAGGGATAGGACTTTGAAGGGAGTAAGTGTCAGATATGGGGCTAGGAATCAGAGCTCTGTTCCCATCTCCACTTTCCCTTGCTCCCTTGACCGAAGCTTCTGGAGTGCCAGCTCCCAGAGCTGAGCTTGTTGACATCATTAAGGATCAGTGGCAAGCTTCAACTCAGTAACCATCTGTTGTGGGTCTTAGGGGAGTATACAGATGGTAAGAAATTCCACTTCAGGCCAGACAAGCATCCTATTTAGCCCAATATTCTGTCTCTGAAGAAGAAGGTAGAGTTCTTCCATGAAATTGGCCTCATAGGTTAAGAGCTCCAAACGTCTCTGAATTCCTTTTCATAGAGTGATCACCTGTGAGTCCGTATTCGCCAGTTTTCTTTTTTTTACCCATATGGGCGTCTAGGTTACAGTCGCAATGTTTACTCTCCCTTTTCATCAACAAGTACATATTTTCTTCTGTCTGTAAACAATTTCCTTGAAGTTTCAAGAGGAATCCTCTTGTGAAAATGTTCATAGGATTTTATGATTCAGCTTCCTTTCCTGTCCTTGGGAAAGAGTATATTCACCCTCGGAGAAGGCATGAGGAATCATAAAACCAGATCTTTTCTCCCAAATCAGTCAAGAAATGTTCACTGGAATGTTGCTATGGTAAAAATAAAAGTGATTTTATGATATCCAAATGAAATTCCCTTCCCTTCTGTGTCATTGCTGAAAGCTCTTATTTATTTATTTATTTATTTTGAGACGGAGTCTTGCTCTGTCGCCCAGGCTGGAGTGCCATGGCGGGATCTCGGCTCACTGCAAGCTCCGCCTCCTGGGTTCATGCCATTCTCCTGCCTCAGCCTCCCAAGTAGCTGGGACTACAGGCACATGCCACCATGCCCAGCTAATTTTTTGTATTTTTAGCAGAGACAAGGTTTCACCGTGTTAGCCAGGATGGTCTTGATCTCCTGACTTCTTGATTCGCCCACATTGGCCTCCCAAAGTGGCTGGATTACAGGTGTGAGCCACTGTGCGTGGCCGCTGAAAGCTCTTATTATGTCAAATGGTTGCATTTTATAACTTTTTCTTTTTTTTTTTTTAAGATAGAGTCTCGCTATGTTGCCCAGGCTGGAGTGCAGTGGCGCGATTTTGGCTCGCTTCAACCTCCACCTCCCAGTTTCAAGCAATTCTCTGCCTCAGCCTCCCGAGTAGCTGGGATTACAGGTGCCCACCACCATGACCAGCTAATTTTTTGTATTTTTAGTAGAGACAGGGTTTCACCATCTTGGCCAGGCTAGTCGTGAAGTCCTGACCTCGCGATCCACCCACCTTGGCCTCCTAAAGTGCTGGTAATACAGGCGTGAGCCACTGCTCCCGGCTGCATTTTATAACTTTAAGTACAATTTCTAGGGAAAAAATACCGTGTTGATAGCATAAACAACCAGCCCAGGGCAGGGGGTGCATTAGCTCACGGCAGCAGCATATTTGACCTTCTTTCAAAACTGAAATTCAGGCCGGGGGCGGTGGCTCACGCCTGTAATCCCAGCACTTTGGGAGGCTGAGGCGGGTGAATCACTTGAGCCCTGGAGTTTTCAAATAGCCTGGGGCAACATGGCAAAACCCCACTTCTACAAAAAATACAAAACTAGGCCAGGTATAGTGGCACATGCCTGTAGTCCCAGCTACTTGGGAGTCTGAGGTGGGAGGATCACTTGAGCACAGGAGGTGGAGGGTTGCAGCGAGTTGAGATCGTGCACTGCACTCCAGCCTGGGTGACGGAGCCAGACCCTGTCTCAAAAACAAAACAAAGGAAACAAAAACAAAAACTAAACTTCAGACTTCCAGATAGAGAGAGGTCCATCGCCTTCCAAATTGCAGATACCAGCTAGAAAAAACCGTGGCATCGGACAGCAGAGGGAAAACGTTTTCCCATTCTTCCTAGAACTCCCCTGAGTCTGGTGTTATAGATTAAGTATAAAAATAACCCTTTGGAAGGCCGGGCACGATGGCACACGCCTGTAATCCCAGCACTTTCGGAGGCCGAGGTGGGCAGATCACAAAGTTAGGAGATTGAGACCAGCCTGGCTAACACGGTTAAACCCCGTCTCTACTAAAAATACAAAAAAATTAGCTGGGCATGGTGGTGGACGCCTGTAGTCCCAGCTACTCGGGAGGCTGAGTAAGGAGAATGGCGTGAACCCGGGAGACAGAGCTTGCAGTGAGCCGAGATCGTGCCACTGCACTCCAGCCTGGCAACAGAGCAAGACTCTGTCTCCAAAAAAAAAAAAAAATAATAATAAGCCTTTCATTTCACCACATACAAGGCCGTGGGGATACAGTGGTGAACAAAACATTGTCCCTGGCTTCCACAAATTTATTAGGAAAGCAAGACAAACAAGTAGGAGATTACATTTGTGCATGAACTCCTACGACTGGGAAAACAGATTGTTAAGAGAAATCGTAACTCGGATCAAGGAAGGCTTCCTGGAGGGACACGAAATATCTTGACTTTGCAAAATAGCATCATCCCGGAACATGACCTTTTCAACCTCAATGTTTCCACTAGGTGGAGCTACTGCTCTCTCATCATGTGAGTCTAATATAAATCATCCACCTTCCCTGAATTGAGTTTTTGGGGAAGTAAGTTAAGAAGCAGGTTTAAGAGATAGGAGTATAGAGCCGCCCCATGCAGGGATCCACAGCCATTTCGGTGTCAGGATCAGCCTCATCAAGGCCGTAGTTATCCTGTATCTGCAAACCCTGCCTCATGGCCTCAGTGCCTTGAAGCACAGCAAATCCAACAAGGATGGGAAAAATGAGCCAGGCATGGTGGTGTGCACCTGTAATCCCAGCTACTGGGGAGGCTGAGGCAGGAGAATCGCTTGATCCTGGGAGGCGGAAGTTGCAGTAAGCTGAGATCGTGCCATTGCACTCCAGCCTGGGCAACAGAGTGACACCCCATCTTGAGGAAAACAAAAACAAAAGCAAACAAACAGAAACAGAACAAACAAAACCAAAAAGGGAGAGAAGAAGGAGGCCACTTGGACTTTCTAGTTCCAGCAGGGAGAGCCTGGAGGCTTAGCTGGCTGCTGCCTTTGCTTCTCACTGCCACAGGGTGTCAGTGTTGACAGATGGTCCCACACAGTACCATCAAACCAAGAGGGTCTGCAGATCCAGGTTCCCAGCTGCTGTGGATCTCTGAGGGAGGATGATCTGCTTCTTCGGGGCCTGGTCCAGCTGTGGGTGTCCTCTTGCTGGGGTTTTCAGGGTTCCAGTTCTTAGAGCTCAGTAGTTTGGATGAGCTGTCCCGCAAAGCTCTTCAGAGTAGGCTGGGCTCTTTCCCTTGTAGACTTGGAACCTCTGTTCGCTTTCCTTCCCGAAGGATCCACACAACCAGGGGTCAGGCAGCCCCTTCTCATTGATTCTTTTTTTGTTTTGTTTTGTTTTTTGGGAGACAGAGTCTCGCTCTGTCTCCCAGGCTAGAGTGCAGCGGCGTGACTTTGGCTCACTGCAACTTCTGCCTCCCGGCTTCAAGCAATTTTCCTGCCTCAGCCTCTGGAGTAGCTGGGATTACAGGTGTGCGCCACCACACCCGGCTAATTTTTGTGTTATTAGTAGAGACAGGATTTCATCATGTTGGCCAGGCTGGCCTCAAACTCCTGACCTCAGGTGATCTGCCCACCTCGGCCTCCCAAAGTGCTGGGAGTACAGGTGTGAGTCAGCATGCCTGGCTTCATTGATTCTTAAAGCAGGAAGGGTCTCATGTCTCTTTTCCAGTATAATAGAGCTTCTAAGGGTAGCTGCCTTCATTGTCTGTAGGAGGAGGCCCCACCCCTAAATGGTTTTGATCATATTCTTTCTGAACATTAAAGCAACCAGCTCACGCTTAAATTGCAGGTACCTTGATTATCTCCAGAGGAAGAGTGGCCTTTAATACTCCAAAATTTTATCCTCTTTATTATTATTTTTGAGAGAGAATCTTGCTCAGCCACCCAGCTGGAGTACAGTGGCATGATGGGCTCAGCGCAACTCTGCCTCCCGGGCTCAAGCGATTCTCGTTCCTCAGTAGCTGGGAATGCAGGTGTGCACCACTACACCTGGCTAATTTTTGTATTTTTAGTAGAGATGGGGTGCCATCATTTTGGCCAGGCTTGTCTTGAACTCCTGATCTCCTCCCGCCCCGGCCTCCCAAAGTGCTGAGATTACTGGCTTGCACTGTGCCTAGTAGTTTATCCTCTCAAGGATGGTCAAGGTGACATTCTGGTGTCTTTCTCTTTAGACCTGAGACAGCATAAGTTACATCTTTGGTGGGACTTCTTACCATAGGATTAATAATAGTATTTACCTTAGAGAA